>NC_090265.1:1757405881-1757717881 GCF_040414725.1 Anabrus simplex
CAGCCTGCTTACAGTCATTTGATCACGTCAGGAATGGAATGAATGAAATCCCGATCTGGCGGCGAGGGTGGGAATCGAGCCACCTGCCGAAGCCTGTCACACTCTCCCTGGGGGGCAATGATTAATGTCGGACAGGTGAAATGAAATGATACTGAAGAGTGTTGCTAAAATGAAAGATGGCTGGGAAAACGGATTGCCTAGAGAAAAACCTGTCTCGCCTCTGCATTGTCCAGTACAAATCTGAGATGGAGTGACCGCGATTTGAACCACGCAACCTAGCGGTGAGATGCCGGCGCGCTACCGCCTGAGCCTCGGAGGCTGTTGTCCCCATACATCTTCGACTGGTTAATTTTGGTGCTGCGTATAACTTAAGTAACAGTATAAACTGGGAAAAATCATTGCCATGCAGAATATAATAGCCCCTGAAAGTGTGAAAGGTAAAAATCTCCTTTGCGTAGATTATTCCTTAGCGGTATACATTCAATATAACGGAACGTGCACCGGTAATTAGATGGGATTCTCTACTTGGAAAATTACTGGAGAAGATTTAATATAGACTACTTTTGTGCCATCAATAGAACGTACGCCAACGAAGTGAAAGACGGCAGTATCGATCGGGCAATTGAATTGGATCAATGCAGTACTTCGCGCGAGTCCGAAACACAGATTCCTTTTCATGTTAATGAAGTTTATTGTAGTGAAGTGAATTTCAACACCGTCTTTGAATACAATGCTATTGAGGAGATAAATAAAAAAATACTGTGCCCGATAATTAATTAAATGACAGGCCTTAATCTTTATCAGCCAATGGTTCCGGATGATCCATCATTTGATTGTGAACTTCCATCTCCCTCTGAAGGTTTGATAATCACATATATAGAATGAATACATGTTTAAAAACTTCAGAGAAATAACGCCATAAGACATTAGTATTTCTTGGATTTAGCATTTTTCTTCCTCTTTCTCTGCTACCATTGTGAGTTCTCGGGTGCGAATGTGTCACACATGTGTATTTCACCCGGCTGTATCCCTACCTGCTCTGAACTTGGGAGTGGGGGTTGATGACCACGGGGCCCTCAGCTGATTCCTGGCATTGCTTCCACTTACTTGTGTCAGGCTCGTCACTTTCGTCCATCCCATCCGACCTCCCTTGGTCAATTCTTGTTCTTTTCCGACCCCTACGATATTAGATTTGCGAATCCTACGGAGTCTTTCATTTTCACGCCCTTCGTGGCCCTTGTCATCCTTTGACCGATGACTTCATTTTTTGAAGTGTCAGATCCCTTCCATTTTTCTCTCTGATTAGTGTTATATAGAGGATGGTTGCCTAGTTGTACTTCCTCTTAAAATAATAATCACCACCATCAACTCTCCCGGCTGTACTGCGGAATTCCCATCCTGACACCAAACGTATGTGGAGGAATATATTCACATCTCTTCATATTTCTATGATTGTTGTTAATGTTTACTGCGGTGTGTTGTGTGCATATAAGGAGGAGTGTATTGGAACGAACACAGCTACCTAACAGAAAAATGATCCAAATGGACTGCAAACCTACGCCTCGTACGGGAATCGAACGCAGGATCCTCTAAATCAAAGTCCTCTGTGCATACCATTCATCCAAAGAGCCGGATTCCATACATCTTCGATTGATAAAAGTAATATTTTAACTTTACGATTAATTATGATTATATGAACAGAGTAAAATTATATAAACAGAGTAAAATTATCTCCATTAAGAACACGATATCCCCTGGAAAGTGGAAGGGAAAGACAACTTTCTCGCAAAAGTTTGCTCGGTAGTCATTTTCGGGTTAAGCTGTGAGAATCTCAGGAATATATGCTTCCCAGAATGAGGGAATCTCTTGGTTGAATTTCCCGACTTTCTTGAAATTGAAGCAGCCTCTTGTCTTTCCTGATGAACGAGTCACTTGTTTACAATTTCGAAAAAGCAAGGTATTCATACAGGGCGTTTCCAAACAAGCGAACAAGGGGAGGTATATTACAACCCAAAGAAATACTACTGTAAATATCCCTGTGAACGCCTCTTTTATATGTTAGCTAGAATGGTGTAATACTTCGTATTTAGTATTATGTTTGGAGCTAGACACACCGTTTATTCCCCGAACGAATTTTAAGCGGAGCGGAAAAGGAAAGAAATACTTGATACCATAATTAAACCTGACGATTATTACAGCATCGTCCGACTCGTTGGCTGAACGGTCAGCGTACTGGCCTTCGGTTCAGAGGGTTCCGGGTTCGATTCCCGGCCGGGTCGGGGATTTTAACCTTCATTGGTTACTTCCAATGCCACGAGGGCTGGGTGTATGTGTTGTCTTCAACATCATTTCATCCTCATCACAACGCGCAGGTCGCCTACGGGAGTCAAATAGAAAGCCCTGCACTTGGCGAGCCGAACACGTCCTGGGATATCCCGGCGCTAAAAGCCATACGACATTTCATTTCATTTCATTACAGCATATTTAGAAACCACGGCACCGTGACCAAATTAATTATGTGGAAATGAGACATACAGTCTGTTAAGCTGTTTTCCAACCATGAAGTGCCTAGCATTTCAAGCTAAAATTATGTGAGTGTGTCATGATAAAGAAATCAAAGAATGGACTTACAGTTCATGGTGAACGAAACTTAAAAAAAAAAGTTTAGAAAGGGATTTTGCGAAAAGGAAAAACGTGCTCAGGTATGAAAAGAAAAGGACTACCTAAATTGTGTGCAAAATGGGAAATAAATAAGTCGAAACTAAGGGATAGACTGCTTCAGAATCATATTGGGACAATTGGAGGCAAAATTATACGTTTCACTATTAAACGACTAATTGAACGTGCTGACGAGGAGGAGAAGGACAGTGATGTACGCGGATGCACAGAAATGTTTCCCGACGTAATCGATCAACACTTTCCCACTCCACTACTGAAAAGGAGGGGAAGGGAGTGAACGGGTAGTACTGAAGGCACAGTCTGTGGATTGCTATACATCCACCACTGTGCCTATTACAATCACAACAGTCTTGTAGCGAGCTGTCAACCTGTAGCAATGCCTTAACCGAGGAGGTGGTGGCGTCCCCATGTTTTGTTTATATTGGGGCACCATTTCCTTGCATGCGTGTACAATCTGAACCTGACCATGAGCATATTGTCGCTCCTATGACAAAACCACGAATGAGACAATGCTCTTCCAATCCATTATTTCTCTTAAGACTGGTCACGCTTCCCAGCCTCATGTTAATAAGTAGACGATGAGAATAATTTTCGCTGAGTTCAATTCCCTATGTTAATGTTAGATACGTTGACAGGTTAAATAGGCGTGGGATGGTATGGTTGATTTTGGGATTGCATAAAAATAAGGGATGGTTACAAGGAAGGGACAAGACAGTGTGTATACTATGTGGGGCAGTGAATGACGATTTTCACTTATTAGGTGACTGTGAAGGAACAAGTAAGATAATAAATAGATTACTAAGTGCCGAACATCGGAAACTATTGGGAAGAGGGGATGAGCAGGCTATTTTAAGATGGATTATCAAGCAGTAGGAAAACGGGGGCGACTTGAACAGGTATCTATGTGCGGCTAAAAAGTCCTGTGAAAACAAAATGAAAGAGGCAGAGTAAGAGGGTGGACACGGGGGTATGTGGTTGGAATAGTGATGTATGTCTATGGTAAGCATTTTTAATAATTTGAGGATATGCACTGGAAGGAGATAGTATGATAAAATTACTGGTGAGGGGAGTACTGGTATTGGGTACATAGTGGAGTGGGTGGAGTTGGGTAAATGATGTGTGATTTTGTAAAGCTAGGGATTGTTTGTTTGTGATATGGCAGGATGGAATGTAATTGCTGACTAGTGTTTTTTTTTTTGTTAGGGGCTTTACGTCGCACCGACACAGATAGGTCTTATGGCGACGATGGGATAGGAAAGGCCTAGAAGTTGGAAGGAAGCGGCCGTGGCCTTAATTAAGGTACAGCCCCAGCATTTGCCTGGTGTCTGACTAGTGTTGTTATGGTATTTATCGGGAGTAGGTCAGGGAACAATGAATGTGACGCAAGTTGATGAGTGCATAAGGACACTTGATGAGTGTGGTGGAACGAGGAGTCGGTGACTTTTACAGATAAAATGATCTTGTATAGGATATATTTAGTATGTTAGGGTAGTTAAGGAGTATTTCGTTCAGGTAGCTAGTTAGTTTAAGGAGCTTCAGTTTAGTATTATTTGTAGATTATTATTATTATTATTATTATTATTATTATTATTATTATTATTATTATTATTATTATTAACATTTTATTGTGAACTTGTATTTGGGCGCTGAACGCCTGTTATGTTCAAGAATAAATACTTAATACTATGCTAATGTGTAAAAGAAAATTAACCTTAAATGCATGATACTCTAAGAGTGGGTAAGTACATAAATTCCTACAGTACGTCACGGTAAGGTTCATTATCCTTTACGCACGCGCACATGAAAATAAATTTACAAATTTGTTTTATGTCACACCGACACAGATAGGTCTTATGGTGACGACGGGATGGGCCTAGGAGTGGGAAGGAAGCGCCTATGGCCTTAATTGAGGTACAGCCTCAGAATTTGCGTGGTGTGAAAACGGGAAACCATAGAAAACCATCTTCAGGACTGCCGACAGTGGGGTTCGAACCCACTATCTCCCGAATACTGGATACTGGCCGCACTTAAGCGACTGCAGCTATCGAACTCGGTCGCAGGAAAATGAGCTGAAAGAAAATTCTTCTGATGTACTCTATATCAGTATGTGGCTGGGAAGCGTGACCAGTCTTAAACGAAATAATGGATAGGAAGAGCATTGTCACATTCGTGGTTTTTACATACGAGCGACGACATCTCTGAACCGCAAGAGGTACCGAGATTACCAATAACGTTAACACACAGTACGAGTGTCTTTTTTTCTTCTACCGTCCTTACCATACCTGCGGGGTCTGGGGTACGAACATGTGATTTTGGTGCTATTTTACAGCCGGATACGCTTCCCGACGCCAGCCGCCTATCTTGAGGTATGTAATCACAATTCCTGTGGTGGTTGGTAGTGTGGTGTGTTGTCTGAATGTGAAGAGAAAGAGGTTGGGACAAACAAAAATAACCATTCTCCGAGCCAGGAAGAATTAATCTGATGCGATTTAAATCTTCGACTCGGCCGGGAGTCGAACCCGGGACATTCTGAACCGAAAGCCTAAACCCTGACAATTAAACCAAGGTATCGGTCATGAATATGCCATAGTGATCTTCATTTATTATTTTGTAGAGCCAACAAACACAACAATCAATATTAAGAGAATTATGCAGAATAAATTGTGGTTTATTTATTAAATTCCTGTATTTTTTTAAAGTTCAGAACCCAATTTTTCCACCACTTTTAGTAACGAAATCCTACATGTGCAAGAGTTAGTGTCAAAACTCGAAATAATCATATTTAATTACCTAATAACTCATCTAATACTGTATTCCTTTTAGTTTAAAGGAACACGTTCGATTTCCAGCTTTGATCTTCATAGAATCCGATATAATTATATAGGCTAGAACAAGGATACTAGAAACAGTGAAAAGTCAGGTCGGCCTTTGGAACCATACAACTCTGGAATACGAAGTGTTATTAAAACAAAAATACTGTTGTATCAGTCCGTGTCTATGGTGTAGTGGTTAGTATGCTTAACTGCCACACGCGGAGGTCCGGGTTCGATTCCCAGCTCTGCCACGAAATTTGAAAAGTGCTATGAGGGCGGGAACGGAATTCACTCAGCCTCGGGAGGTCAACTGAGTAGAGGGTGGGGGAGTTCGATTCCCACCTCAGTCGTCCTGGAAGTTGTTTTGCGTGGTTTCACACTTATCATACAGGCAAATGCCGGGATGGTACCTAACTTAAGACCATGAACGCTTCCTTCCGTTTTCCTTGTCTATCTCTTCCAATTTTCCCATCCCCCCCACGAGGCCCATGTTCAGCACAGCAGGTAAGGCGGCCTGGGCGAGATACTGGTCGTCCTCCCAAGATGTATACCCCTGACCAAAAAGTCCAGGACACTGCCCTTGAGGCGGTAGAGGTGGGAACCCTCCCGGAGTCTGAGGGAAAAGCCAATCCTGGAGGGTAAACAGATTAAGTAAGAAAGAAAGAAAGAAAGAAAGAAAGAAAGAAAGAAAGAAAGACTCTTATATTGCATATAATTGATTTTTACAAGTTTCAAATTTATAATATGCTTTCACTGAATATATTAATCACGATTTATTTATAGTTTATTTATTCGGGCATTGAAATAATATACTTTTTGTCCTCCAAGTGGGCTTCAGTTTGTTGCAAATTGCTATTTGTTTTACGTCCCACTAACTACTCTTTTACGGTTTTCGGAGACGCCGAGGTGCCAGAATTTAGTCCCGCAGGAGTTCTTTTACGTGCCAGTAACTATACCGACACAAGGCTGACATATTTGAGCACCTTCAAATACCACCGGACTGAGTCAGGATCGAACCCGCCAACTTGGGGTCAGAAGGCCAACGCCTTAACCGTCTGAGCCACTCATCCCGGCGACTGGTTTCGAAACAAGATGACTCGTATGAGTGCGTACTTGGCTGTTTTTATTGGAACTGCACCATCGTCAGCCGGAAATGCAACTGATTCGCAGTTCTGGCACAACTAAATTTCTTCATACACTTCACGACATGATAAATGAATATTTAGAAAGTCGTCGGTACACGGCTAGCTTTCCAATCAGCATAATTTTTCTCTTCTGAACGATCAAGGCAGTTCAGAAACTCACTTTATAAGACAATGGCAACTACTTTCCTTCTTTCTTTCTTAATCTGTTTATCGTCCAGGGTTGGCTTTTCCCTCGGACTTAGCGAGGGATCCCACCTCTACCGCCTCAAGGGCAGTGTCCTGGAGCTTCAGACGTCGGGTCGGGGATACAACTGGGGAGAATGACCAGTACCTCGCCCAGGCGGCCTCACCTGCTATACTGAACAGGGGCCTTGGTGAGGGATGGGAAGATTGGAAGGGATAAACAAGGAAGAGGGAAGGAAGCGGCCGTGGCCTTAAGTTAGGTACCATCCCGGCATTCGCCTGGAGGAGAAGTGGGAAACCACGGAAAACCACTTCCAGGATGGCTGACGTGGGAATCGAACCCACCTCTACTCAGTTGACCTCCCGAGGCTGAGTGGACCCCGTTCCATCCCTCGTACCACATTTCAAAATTTCGTGGCAGAGCCGGGAATCGAACCCGGGCCTCCTGGGATGGCAACTAATCACACTAACCACTACACCACAGAGGCGGACAGCAACTACTTTACTTTAAATAATATTGATTATATTATTCCTGAAATGTTATTTAAATTAAACACTTGATGGCTACTACTCCTGCCATTAATCTTATTGCTTCTATATTTTAACAAATGGGTTAAGTTTTAAAAGTGCAGCGGAATTATAATTGACCAGAATTCCTGAGTTAACAAAAAGAATGGTAAAACAGTGGAGTGGCAGTAATTTAGTAGCGCAACACGAAATATCTGGGAATGAGGGTAATTGCCAGTAAAATGTGGCAATGGATTGGAAAGGAAATTTGGAGCTGGCTTTAATATCTGATGGCGAGAAAAGTACACGGAAAGTTGCAGATAGTAGATTTAATAGCTGACTTCGGTGATATGCAAGAGCAATTCGTGCTAAAGCGTGTATTAATTCTGGCTTGTATTCAATTTCAATGCGGAATATCTCACATATGATCGGATAAAATATGCTCGAAACCTATTTTATATTGGGTCAAGTATAATAAATAAAATAATTAATATTAAAAGGAAAAACAAATAAGTCCGCTATAATAGATATAATATAGAGTTAGTATCACAGGTAAACAAATATGACCAATATGGATTTTTAAATTGCTGCTGCAGTAGGCTACTTACTGTCATATCATGCGATGAAATGAAATGTCGTATGGCTTTTAGTGCTGGGATATCCCAGGACGGGTTCGGCTCGCCAGGTGCAGGTCTTTCTATTTGACTCCCGTAGGCGACCTGCGCGTCGTTATGAGGATGAAATGATTATGGAGACAACACATACACCCAGCCTCCGTGCCATTGGAGTTAACCAATTAAGGTTAAAATCCCCAACCCGGCCGGGAATCGAACCCGGGACCCTCTGAACCGAAGGCCAGTACGCTGACCGTTCAGCCAACGAGTCGAACATATCATGCGATAATACACCGATATCGCCATTTGCAAATTAAAAACTGATAAGACTTACTCACAACGATAGAAATATCATTTGTACCAGTGGACGCTACAGTGGAACATTAAGTTTATATAACCAAACCAAAACCAAACCCCATGGCACTTGAGGGTCCTTGGCCTGCCAAGCGACTGCTGCTCTGACCGAAGGCCTGCAGATTACGAGGTGTCGTGTGGTCAGCACGACGAATCCTCTCGGCCGTTATTCTTGGCTTCCTAGACCGGGGCCGCTATCTCACCGTCAGTTAGCTCCTCAATTCTAATCACGTAGGCTCAGTGGACCTCGAACC
The DNA here is from genome assembly GCF_040414725.1 of Anabrus simplex. NCBI lineage: Eukaryota > Metazoa > Arthropoda > Insecta > Orthoptera > Tettigoniidae > Anabrus > Anabrus simplex. The sequence goes on from NC_090265.1 coordinate 1,757,414,431, forward strand.
AGCCCTCAGGTCCAGGTAAAAATCCCTGACCTACCCGGGAATCGAACCCAGGGCCTCCGGGTAAGAGGCAGGCACGCTACCCCTGCACCACGGGGCCGGCATTAAGTTTATATACCTTTGTTTATTTAACGTATGGAATTACGCAAACTGGGGAAAGAATCACAAATTACTAAATTTAGAAATGAATGTCTGAATTATTTACAGATTGTAAAGTCTCTGTATCCGCCTGTGTGGTGTAGTAGTTAGTGTGATTAGCTGCCACCCCCAGAGGCCTTGGTTCGATTCCCGGCTCTGCCGCGAAATTTGAAAAGTGGTACGAGGGCTGGAACGGGGTCCACTCAGCCTCGGGAGGTCAACTGAGTAAAGGTGGGTTTGATTCCCACCTCATCCATCCTGGAAGTGGTTTTCCGTGGTTTCCCACTTCTCCTCCAGGCAAATGCTGGGATAGTACCTAATATAAGGTCACGACCGCTTCCTTCCCTCCTCCTTGTCTATCCCTTCCAATCATCCCATCCCCCACCAAGGTCCCTGTTCAGCCTAGCAGGCGAGGCCTCCTGGGCGAGGTACTGGTCATCCTCCCCAGGTGTATCCCCGACCCAATATCTTACGCTCCAGGACTCTGCCCTTGAGGCGGTAGAGGTGCGACCCCTCGCTGAGTCCGAGGGAAAAGCCAACCCTGGAGGGTAAGCAGATTAAGAAAGGAAGAAAGTCGCTGTAGTAACATTCAAGAAATCCAGAAAATTTCCAGATTAGGACGTCAACCTTGACATTATGCCTGATTGTTTGTCTGAGAAATCCACGTTTTCATACTGTATTGTGAACTTTCCTCCTTCTTGTATAATAGGTCGGCACATCTACCATGATGTTTTCTAATCCTGCTCAACGTCGACCACACTCTGTGAAACAAATTCAGAGTGTCAGGTTTAAAACCGCCCTTGAAAAAACGTAGGAGCCGCGGTTTAGAACTAGTAATCCATTATTGCTTGCAGGTGAGATTTATGTGTCAACCAGGTGTCACCTTGCCTGATTGTTAGAACAAACCCTGCTATGTTCAGTGTCTGCAATATCTTTAAAGACCGGGCGCGCACCTGTGAGCTCGCATCTGGGAGATAGTGGGTTCGAACCCCATTGTCGGCAGCCTTGAAGATGGTTTTCCGCGGTTTCCCATTTTCACACCAGGCAAATTCCGGGGCTGTATCCTAATTAAGGCCACGGCCGCTTCCTTTCCATTTCTAGGCCTTTCCTGTCCCATCGTCGCCATAATACCTGTGTCGGTGCGACGTAAAGCAACTAGCAAAAAAAAAAAAAAAAAACGTTTATGGATAAGAAGGTTGGGATTAGCAATTACATTCTTACTGGACGACCCGTGCTATTCCGCAGCATTCGTTATAAATAGGTCAGATAACTCGTCTTGAGACGCCTGTCGTAGACATATTGTTTTTCTGACTTTTTTCAATGGGTTCATGAATATTTAATAAGAAGCGCATTGTATGAGTAATATGTCGCAGTTCGTCCCTCATGCCGTCTGTTTGGTAAAAATGTATCCATATATTCGTTTCTTTCTCCTGCAGTTCTTGATGTAAAGCTTGGGTTTGTGTCGTAGAAGGCAATGGCGTTTTTAATCTCAGTTCTTCTATATAGAACTGTTGTAAGCTCATAGGTTAGTCTCGAAGGAACGTTTTCTTCGAGAAAGAGAACTTTTGAAAGTACATGGCCGATACTCTTTCTAGCGTAAGCTAGGTTATCCTTGGATAGGTGTTCCCAGAAAATATATAATGGGGTCTGTTTGTACGTAGACTTTTTTCTCTTAGCAGCATGTCCGCTATGGAACGCTCTGCCAGCTATAGAATATATTTGGAAGCTGGGAAAGGTTAGAGAATCAAAAAGTGTCTAGCAGGGATTCTTCCGTGATGAGTGGAAGTGTACACTTTCTTGTTTGACAGGTAGCAATCAAACATGGCTGAATCAATGTTATTGCTATGGATGAAAATAACATATATCAGAATATTAATGAATGTGTTAGTCGCTTAGCAACCTGCTAAGTACAGAATGTATTGCGGGTTAGGATAAGCCTTCGCCTGCAATTATTGGAGTGATCATTTAATGATTTGATTTGATTATTAATCAAAGTTGGCTAAACTTAAGGGACCTATCAATGTCTCATATTTCACTGGCAGGTGATTCCGGAGAGAATAAAATAGAAATGAGGCAACTCGGACCAGGAGAACGGATGATAGTCTTGCCAAAGCTATTTCTGTTTTTGCTAGTTGCTTTACGTCGCACCGACACAGATAGGCCTTATGGCGACGATGGGACAGGAAAGGGCTAGAAGTGGGAACGAAGCGGCCGTGGCCTTAATTAAGGTACAGCCCCAGCATTTGCCTGGTGTGAGAATGGGAAACCACGGGAAACAATTTTCAGGGATGCCGACAGTGGGGTTCGAACCTACTACCTCCCGAATACTGGATACTGGCCGCACTTAAGCGACTGCAGCTATCGACTTCGGTCAAGGCTATTTCTAGTTATCTTTCAGTATATAGATACTCCCTAACTAGAACACGTTTCCTTTGCAAATAAAATAATAATTTCGTGTGGCTATTTCTAGCCGAGTGCAGCCCTTGTAAAGCAGACCCTCCGATGAGGGTGGGCTGCATCTGCCATGTGTAGGGAATTGCGTGTTATTGTGGTGGAGGATAGTGTTATGTGTGGTGTGTGAGTTTCAGGGATGTTGGGGACAGCACAAACACCCAGCCCCTGGGCCACTGGATTTAACCAATGAAGGTTAAAATCCCCGACCCGGCCGGGAATCGAACCCGGGACCCTCTGAACCGAAGGCCAGTACGCTGACCATTCAGCCAACGAGTCGGACTCCTTTGCAAATGACAGGCAGTCAGTCAGGAAGTTGGAGTAGATTTCATTGAGCCCGCAGTGATGCGCATAGTTTGATTCAATTGCACGTCGATTAATTTCTTCTTCATCCATTTAATCAAACATTGTAACAGTATTCTGCTGTACAGCAGACATGGCTTGGAATTTTCTATGTTAAGGTAGGTTATACAGCGTGGCTGGAATCAACGTGAGCCGGGTATGTTGGTCATACTGATGAATGATTAGATCCTCGCGCCATTGTCATTTTATCAGCTGCTGAAGTTAGCCAATCAGATCGCTTCGCGGGTGATTTTTTGTGGGCTTTGCGTGGCGGCGTTGTTAAATCTATACATAGTTTCCGGGTTGAGAGCGCCAGTAGAGGATATAAACTTTCCCAGGGCAGGGACTTGAACAAGGACCTCCCTGCTGATAGGCTCGGCCCATAGCAAACACGCCACGGTGGTATTGGGTGAAACCCGCCGTGTGTTCGTGTTTTATGCTAATTTCTCGGCATGGCTCTTGAGCCGGTCTTAAGCCCAGAGAGCTTGATGGAGCGGATCAAGAGCCAGTGCAGACAAAAAAATCACCATGGAGGCGGGCCATCGACAGGATTACAGCGTGACGCCACTGCAATCCTTATAGATCCTTACCAGTTGGATCAACCACTAAAAGAACTGTTGTTCATCGTTGATGAATGTCGCAATGTCGTAATCCCCAGCCACAAAATATTCTTTCGGATTTCCGGTTTCATGGCTAAATAGTCAGCGTGCTGGCCTACGGTCCAAGAAGCCCTGGTTTGATTCTTGGCCGGGTCGGGGATTTTAACCTTAATTGGTTAATTCCTATAGCTTGGGATTTGGGTGTGTGTGTGCAACTCTCAACATCAGACACCATCTTAGGTAGAGCCCCATTCTCAGAAACGCGCAGGTTGCCTCTTGGCATCTACTCGAAAGAACTGCATCAGTTCTCTCTGGGGACCTTTATTATTATTATTATTATTATTATTATTATTATTATTATTATTATTATTATTATTATTATTATTATTATTATTATTATTATTATTTGTATCAATTTAGGAAGGCTCGGCTTGTGCCGGTAACATAATGGGCTGACTCGGCCTAAGCAAGGAGTCACCCTCTTGATTATGAAACTACAGGTACATATATGTACAAATATTTACACGAGAAATAATTACAACATATACATTTATACAATAAATACAAACAACTTCAGACTTATTATGTCCCCGTTTTGGGAATCTGTTCTTCAGTATTACTGGAACTGCGGCCTGGAACTTCATGCTGTTTGGCGTGAGTCAGAGGAAAAGTCGTTCCTAGGAACTTTCTCACAATGTGGCAAGTGCTCAGGAGAGTGGCTTTCTGTAATTCTACGTATGTGTGATGATGCAGGTTTAATGCGGCCAGAGAGCTGTGCAAGCATTTTGGAATAACACCGGTACATGATATTACTATTGGAACTGTGGTGACTGACTCTATTTTCCACAGGCGTTGTATTTCTATTGCCAGTTCTGTGTATTTTGATATCTTTGTGGCTATTGTTGTTTGCAGATTGGACAAGCAATTTCTATAAGGGATGCGGATCTTTTTGATTTATCAATTAGAACAATATCTGGCCTATTGTTGCTGAGCGTGACATCGGTTATGACTTCTCGGTCCCATAGTAGTTTATATGAAGAGTTTTGGAGAATGGGTGGAGGTGTATATATCCAATATGCAGTTGGTGACTGAAGAAATCCACATTTTACAAAAAGTTTCCGGTGAATGATGTTTGCTACCTGATCATGTCGGTGCTTATAATCGGTGTTGGCCAAGTGTGGGCAACCAGAGATGACGTGCTGTATGCTCTCTGTAGTTCTGGAACAGCGGCGGCAGTTGTCTGAGACAACTGTTGGATCCTTCATGATAAATCTACGATAGTTCTGTGTAGCAATTACTTGATCTTGGATGGCCAGAACAAATCCTTCTGTTTCTGGGAAAAGACCGGAGTAGGTCAGCCAAGCGTGCGATGCAGGTTTGTCGATATGAGGCTGATCCAGTTCATGGGGGTATTTCCCGTGAAGAGGTTTTTGCTTCCACATGGCCATATTCATCTCTTTTGTAGGTGGGGTAGAAACAGGCATTTCTGGCGACGACAGATTGAGAGGTGTATAGTTTATATCAGCTCTGCAAACAGCATGATGAAGACACGATGTATCAGCTCTCGAGTGGAAATATTCTCTTAGACTTGATATCAGATTGCTATGTAAATTGACAATGGATAAGAAGCCCCTACCACCTTCAGATCTCGGGAGTGTAAGACGTTCGGTTGAAGATTTAGGATGGTGCATATGGTAACGGGTGAGTGAAACTGCTGTTTTTGTTTGTAACTGCTGAAGTTCTGTTTGGGTCCATTTTATGATACCAAAGGAGTATCTGATCAGTGGTACGGCGTACGTATTGACTGGTTTGGTAAGATGTTTAGCTGTCAGTTTTGATGATAGTACCTTGTTGAGACGTGTTATATATTGCTGCGTGACATTTCTCTTAATGTCGGCATGTTTCATACGAGTGCTCTGATGAAAACCGAGGTATTTGTACATTTCTTCTTCCTCCAGCTGTTCGCTTAAACTCGAAGGTGTCCCTTGTGCTGAGTAGGATCCTCTGATGACAGTTTGGGTTCTGCATTTGTCCAATCCAAACCGCATGCCTATATCTGAAGAAAACGTCTTGGTAATTGAGAAGAGATGTTGGAGATGGGGTTTGGTAGAGGCATACAGCTTAATGTCATCCATATAGAGTAGGTGGCTAATTTTGAATAGTTCTTCTCTTTTATTCTTAATGCTAAATCCATACCCACTTCTGTTCAGTAGGTAGGATAGTGGATTTAATGCCATGCAGAACCATAATGGACTCAGTGAGTCCCCTTGGAAGATCCCTCGTCGTATTGGTATGGGTCTTGTTGCAACGCTGCAGTTTCTCAGAGAAACGTGAAGTGAGGTGTTCCAGTCTGCCATTACCGTCTTCAGGAAGTGAATGATTGAGGGGTCAACTTTATATAGTTCCAGAACATGTATGAGCCAAGTGTGTAGTACTGAATCAAAGGCCTTTTGGTAGTCAATGAAGCATGTGTATAGGTTCCTGGAGTTATGGTGTGCTTGTTCCAGGACCACAGTGTCGATAATCAGTTGCACCTTGCACCCCTTGGTATTCTTCTTGCAACCCTTTTGCTCCTCGGCAATGATGTGGTTTTCCTCGCAGTGTTTCAGAATTCTGTTGGCTATTATAGATGTAAATATCTTATATAGAGTAGATAGACATGTTATAGCCCTATACTTCGCTGGTTTTTGCAGATTTTCATCCTTTGGTTTCAGATATGTGATGCCAGTGCACAGGAAAGCTGGGAATGTTGCCGGGTTGTCTAAAAATTTCTGGAAATGTTGAGTCAGAAGGAAATGAGTACATGTAAATTTCTTGTAGTAATAATTGTGTATACGATCAATGCCTGGGGCCTTCCAGTTCTGCAGTTTCTTGATGCTCTGTTGTATTTCTCCGATCTCAACAGCCTTGGTTGACATATGCTTCACTTCATTAGTTCTATCTTTCAGTTCACTGATCCAATGGGCTTCCGCATTGTGCTCTATTGGGTTCGACCATACTCCCGACCAATAGCTGTGAATTTTTCCTTCGCTGGGCGTATTTCTATCTTGTGCTGCATCTTGTGTTCTCTCGTTCAGATTGTTATAAAACTGTTTCTCATTTCTTTCGAACATTGCGTTCTGTGATTTTCTCTCTGTGGTGTTTTGGTATCTTTTGAGGCGCTTGGACAATGCGGCCAACTTTTGCTTCATGGTTTCTAGGGTTTCTTGTAGTACTGTGCTTCCAGGTTCCTCCAGACTCTGCCTTAAACTGATTTTCAGAATTCGAATAATTTTGTTATTTAGACGTTTCCCTCTTACTCCATTCTTGTATTGCTGCAGGCGATTCACGTCCTGGCGGATTTGGATGATGCGTTCTTTCAGGCGTTTTGCCCAAGGTGGTTCTCTCAATTTTTTCTTGACAGACATATTGTTAGGCAAAAATGGCTTTCCATTGTTCAGTCGTACTGCGGCAAGTGCTGCACAGTATATAGCAGTATGTACTTCAGGGAACGTCTGATGCTCTTTCAGATATTCTGGCAAGACTTTCGAACTAAGATCTTCAATGATTTTCCCAAACTTTTTGGATGATTGCTGCCTTGGCAGTATGGGTAGTTGTGTAGGATCGGTACCAGAATATTCTAGAAGGGCCTTGTAGAATTCAACATGTGTCTTTTCATGGAGGTCAGAGTTATCTGAAAGTATCACTTCGGGAGTACTTGTATGTACTGTTATATCAGTATCAGGTGGACTGTTAACCGTTGAGTCAGACTCGGTACTCTCAAGATGTGGAAAGAGTTCTTGTGTTACTTCTTGTCTGATTCTACTAAGAATAGGACCCGGGATCAAATTGTTCTTGATGAGTGATGTTCGTTGATCTGCAATGCGCTGTTCAGTAACTTTCATTGTTGGGTACTGATTTGTAAAGGCTGTGTGTAGTTGTTGCCTATATCCTGCAATTTCAGTTTCAAGACGAGTTATTCGAAGATATGCCCGCATGATAAATTCATTCATATCATTGTTCCATTTAATGCGTTTTTTGGGCTTACTGATACTGTACCGGTAACGGCGGTACGAAACTAAGTCCCCGTAATGAAAATTTAAAACTTACGCGTTACGCTCCGGCCCGGCAGCGAAAGACTGACTGACCAGCGAGCAACAGCTGTGTGCGTGTGACGTAGACCGAGTGACGTCACACGCCGGCCGCACCGCAACACACAGAGCCTAGACTGGTGTGGAATGTTCCTCGAGCTTTTATGGATAATAACTTTCCCCATAATAATAATTAGACAAATTTAACCATATCAGCGTCCAGCCGGATCCTTTATATACGTTCCTGCAAAGTTTCACGTAAATCCGACATGAGACAACGAAGTTATGGATCAAGATGTGAAGGCACGGATCGGATATAAATACAGTACTGTTTCGCTTAGCAGAGCAGTGGGTGACCAGCGTGTGTATGTGCACACATGGCAGTGGAATTCGTACAGTCGGTTCGCGAGGACCGTGATATAGCGTGAAGCGGCCGTCATACTTCGAGTCCGTGGACTTTAACTCAATCGCGACGAGTATGAACTTGTACGAGTTTCTTTCAACTGTGAGTGATAAACTTCTGCTCCAACGGGGCGTGATATAAATTGTGCTTCATCTGAACATCAGCAAGTGACTGTTTATTCTACACGAGTGTCTAAGACTTGTGAATATTTTTCAAGTACTCGTAATTTAAAGTTTAATGTTGTGGACGGGATTTGGAACAGTTTGCTCCTTACAAAGTACTGAATACTTCAAGTTAACGAGACTGTGCTTTAATTCAGAATTACTCAATTGCAAGCATGACTACGTCACTAATTTACCATTTCATGAACTGTGTAAATATTTGTAGGTAATGAACTTTAGACTGCGTGTGTGAACTGTGCATTTCAATTCTACTAAGAACTGTACATTTCAATTCTACGAACATTCAGCTGTGCGTTTCGATTCTATGAACAGTCGAACCGAGGACTATTGATGCATGATTAATTTCGTTTTATTTTTTCATGTCATTACCAGTGCGTGAACAAGTTTGAATTCACGAGTGAAACATCCTTATTTTTTTCAGTGCAATTGATTACATTGAATGGTGCTTCAAAATAACAACTAAGTCGTGTGGCATAACTTCACATTATGCCAAGTGCCACATACTTTAAGTGACTATTTTGAAATTCGACGATAAGTTTCGAGTAGACTTACATTTTATGAATGTTAAACTTATTTACTCATTCAAGTTTAATGACCTTCTTTTTCATTTCAAATGATTGAGGATTTAACACGGGATAGATTTTTACCGTGTGATAGACCTTCAAACATACATTCTCACGTGTCATGAACCTTGTTAAAACCAGTGATAAACATTTCTCTCATCTGTGCAGAAGCAGTTTTTTGCATTAACTCGCCCCAAGGCGTAACGGTGTTCATTCACGTTCGTCATTTACGTGGTCTGTCTCAACGCCCTTTATCAGCACCGTATGGATCTTCTAGTCGTCGAATGGATCTTCTAGAACTTCCATCGAGGGACAAATGGTGGTCCACTGGTATGGAAGGGAGAGGAGCTGCCGGAATCCAAGGACGTCGCCAGCCCTAGGACGGGGAATACTTTTACTATATCTGCTGTACAGAGGTGACATGGTTTCGAACTTATTAATAAATTCAAAAAATAAATTTGAAGGATTTTCTTCTAAACACACCCTCTCCCTCTGTATGCATTTCAACAAATTGGCACACGCCCTGCATTTCTCGTGCTCGCCAAAGTACCACATCCCAGAGAAACGACCAAGCAAATCTCACAGAAGGAGGAAGTGAACGGAACTACTTACTTGCCTTACATTCACAACACCACAGATCGAATTGCCAACGTCCTCCGCAAACACAATATAAAAACCGTGTTTGGCACCGCCACTAAAAGTGCTCACAGTCTGAGTAAAACCAAGGACAAATTGTCCCCACTTTTATACCCTGGGGTAAGCGAAATTTCCTGAACGTGCGGCAAAGTATACATCGGCCAAACATGCCGGTCCATTGGTACCCGTATCAAAGAACATGAACGTAATATTCGTCTCAACCAGCCAGATAAATCGGCAATAGCTGAGCACGCTCTATCGTCGGGTCATGATGTCATGTTCCAAGATACTTGAGCTCTTACCCACACTAAACACTACAGGCCCAGGATTATACAGGAAGCTGTGGAAATACGTAGAAATCATTACAATTTAAACAGGGACACCGGCTTTCAATTAAGTAATACCTGGTTGCCAGCCATTAAAAATTTACGTTGGTAGTTCCCTTCCCTGCCCCTTCACTATTGTTATTTCGTCTCGGTGTTTGTTTCCAAATTCGTACGTTCTTCGTCGCCAGATGTTTCATTCCAGGGTTATGTCTATGTCTTACACCTGTCATATGTTACGCAAACACGTTATGTGAACCGCTTAGTCTGATTGTGATAATTCGGCTAGCTTCCGCTTCGAACGCTAGCGTTGTGCCACGTCCTGGGGACCATCTGGTGGTGAATGAACGTACCATTTCCATTTCTACTTCTATGATAACGTTCCAAATTCAAACGTGTCATTGTTTAAGAAGCCTTTCTAGTGGACAGTCGAGAATTCTTCTGAGGGCGCAGAGCACAGTTTTCTGCGAAACGTTAAGAATTTCACCTTATTTTCTTGACACGGCACAAGCCCTAAAGCCTATACAATATTATGTCTATTATTATTATTATTATTAATTCGTTATGCCCAACTAAGGAGCGCGATTGAACTTGTTTAGCTGATGCCGTTGCCATTTTCTTCTCCAGAAATCTCTTCATCTTTTCGCTGTGGTTTTTCTTACGATGTTCTGACCAGGTTTTGTTGGTGGTAGTGCCTGGACGATGTTTAAAGCGGTCATTGTCGACTAATTTTGTAAACTTAGATCTGTCTAACAAAATGTCAACTGTGATGCCTATTTCCTGAAGATCTTTTCCAACTTTGAGCAGACAATAATTTTTACTTTGCTTGTTAGGACTAGGTTCAGAATTTTTGGTTAATCTCTGATTACTCAATCTGAGAATATGTCCATAAAATTTCAAACGTCTTTTCCTAAATGTGTCTGAGATTTTGTAGAGGTCCTGAGATTTCCTTATCATCTAAATTCTTCCTTAAGATTTTTCTTTCTTGCTTTTCTACGTCTTTAATCAACGATCTTTCCCCAGTGACCGGTGTTTCAGATCTGTGTAGTGCTTCAGGCTTGATCACAGTGTTATTGTGTTCGGCTCCATGGCTAAGTGGTTAGCGTGTTTCCCTTTGGCCACAGGGGTCCTGGGTTCGATTCCCGGCAGGGTCGGGAATTTCAACCATCATTAGCTAACTTCTCTGACACGGGGGCTGGGTGTATGTGTCATCTTCATCATCATTTCATCCTCATCACAACGCGCAGGTCGCCTACCAGCGTCAATTCAAAAGACCTGCATCTGGCGAGCCGAACATGTCCTCGGACACTCCCGGCACTAAAAGCCATAGCCTACGCCATTTCATTTTTACAGTGTTATTGTGTTTTAATTTTGCATTTCGGGATATAGATTTTTATTATATCTGATCCAAGTGAGTATGTATGCTCTTTGTAGTTAAAGACCTTTTCTTTGCTTGCTTCACCATTATTATTATTATTATTATTATTATTATTATTATTATTATTATTATTATTATTATTATTATTATTATTATTATTATTATTATTATTTCGGATGAGTATAGCCTAATTGTTTTATAAACTCACACTTGCGAGTGGGGTCAAAATACACCCAGGTGGTGGTTATTGCTTTAAAGGTAGGTTCATGATAAACCCCTCTCAACTCCAATCAGAAGAGAAAAATGAAAACACTGAATACTTTTAAGAATAAACATTTCAGCAACAGAAAGGCTTGACTGTGGATTGTAAAATTTAAACCCCTTAGGCTTCATAATTATTATATTGTTCAAGTCGGAAGAAAAGAAGACAAGCCGTAAGTTCAGAGGCCCTATGAAGTTATACCTTTTGGTTGTCTTAAGGTGCTATCTTAAGAGGCAACCAAAATGGGACTACCGTCAAAAATTCTGTGGCCCTTTGCCGATACCTTTATATCTCGAAGGGATGGATCTCTACCATTTTCCCTTCTGGTTACAATTAACAGTGCATGGTTGTGTAATTTTACTTCCCCTAAACCTATAATCCCCACTCCAAGAGGACGTCTCCTAAGAAAACCATTTAAACATCAAAACAAACTGAGTATCTCTCACTCTTTCGTTGGTAGCCAATTATTATAGGAGGACCAATATAACACAACCACCCAGAAAACGGGTTCGCCGGAATCGACTACCAAAGTAAGACATATCATGTTATGGGAAATAGAACCACGACCTCTTTAAGAGAAACTATCGTCCAAAACCTTTTCTAAATAAAACAGCTAACATTTATATCCAGCCATTCTATTTTAACAAGATCACAAACTATGATAATTTTAAAAAATTGTTACGAAAGTACTCCTCCACTCTGAAAAAATACTTTTCATAAAATATAACAGTGCGGTAATATTATTTAATCGCTTTTCGATACCTGCTGTTGAATATTTCCCTGGACACTTTGTTCAACAAGGAAGGAAAAGGCTAATTTGATCTGTCCACTGCCATAATAAAAACGATGACAAGAGTACGGAGAAGCTTGTTTACGAGGTGATCGTAAAACTATGCGCCATTACGCAGTTTTCCACCTCAGTAAATTCAATTCTCTTTTTTTTAGTCCCAGTGAGGAGTGATTTATATTCGTTTTTATTTCCTCCGCTAGTTCATATCCATGAACGTATCCGCTTATGTTACAGCGGGTAAAATATTCCATTTCACGCATATGTGCCGGAGATTCAGGCGGAGGGAAGTTGGTAGTTTGAAGCATCACTTCATTTAGGGTATTATCTAGAGGCAGGTTACTTATATTCACTGGCATATATTGTTGCCTTGTCAGGTAAAATACGAAATCCAGAAACAATTACAATAAATGAATAAGATTAACAGTGGAAACCTGAGGAAGAATCGGACAAACTTACATTAAAATTTCAATTGATATTAGACGTTATTCTTAGACTGCATTCTTGAAGGGCTTAGCTGTGCGTTAGGTTTTCTACACACTTACAAAGATTATTATTAAGGAGAAGAAGAAGAACGGTAACAAGCAAGATATCGACAACTACAGAAGTATTTCTCTACTATCAATTGCTTATAAACTATTCACAACAATATTACTCAACAGAGTACAATCTACACTTGACAGTCAACTAGGTGAATATCAAGCTAGATTAAGAAAGGGCAAGTCCTGCTCTGAACATATATTCAAGAGATATTAATCATAAACAAATGAAATTGAAATACATAGTCGTAACTTTCAGCGACTTTTTTAAAAAAAGCTTTTGACTATGTTGGTAGAGAAATCTTAGATAAAAACATACGTGAGTTTGGAGTTAAAACCTAATTGGCAAACCAGATCCGAGAGGCCCTTACAGACACAGTCTCAAAATTAAATTTATGGGTGACATATCACGACCTCTTAAAATAAAAACAGATGTCAGACTGGGTGATGGCTTATCTCCACTATTTTTCAACTGTATCTTGGAAAAATATTTGAGAATTTGGAACGAAAAATGAAACACCATAATATATTACCACTTATGTAGAGGAGAAAGAACAAAGGTATTGCAATAAATTGCCAAGCATTTGCATATGATTTTGCCATATTCTTTGGAAGTCTGACTAATGCAGCAATACAAGTAAATCTTATGGAAGATACAGCCAACATGGCAGGCTTAAGAATTTCGGCAGAGAAAACAAAATTCATGACGAATATAAAAAAATGATCCAAAATTGTTAGGAACAGATGGTGGTTCAATCGAAAGGATAACGCAATTCAAATATTTGGGGAAAACAATCTAAGGAATTGTTTTTGTAGAATGTGCTCTAGAGGCAAGAATACAAAAAATGGAAAGAGCATCTGGTATAACAAAAAATACATACAACATAAAATGTTTATCTAAAAATCTTAAAATAATGCACTACAACACAGTTGTGAAACCAGAATGCTTATATATCAGTGAATGCTTAGTACTCAGTTATAAACTTGAAAGATTGGAAGTACTAGATTATAAGAAAAATTTTTAGGCCCTCTAAAAAACTACAGAATTTTTAAAATTAAGAAGTAATAACGAAATTTATCAGAATATAGAAAACATATATATATAACAGTATGGAAGAGGAGACTGCTAGTTTTGGACATATATACAGAATGGACGGCAGTAGACTAACCAAAAAGATCTTCACGTATCTTTAGAAGAAAAAGTCAACAAAGAGTTGGATTCAAGAGATCGAAAAAGACTTGGAAAGAAACAACAACAGAGTAAGAATTAATTTAAAGAGAAATTTTCAGAAAGAATGTTTTAAAGATAGAAGGATTCCAAGGGAGGGATGCAAAGAAAACGGGTACAAAGTGGTCTGAAGAAAGAAAAAAGAGTGCTAGTGAAACAATGAAGGAATATTGGAAGAAAAGGAAGGAACAACAAAAAGGAATGAAGAATTGAAATAGTAACGTGGTCCCTAGTAGACCCTAACGCAATAATAATAATAATAATAATAATAATAATAATAATAATAATAATAATTGTACCGGGAGGTACACCTCAACCCCGTGGATTTAATTGAAGCGCCTTCAAGAACGCTGTCTAGCACATAAGAATTGAAACAACTAGTGCAAGAAGTTGGGACGTTGACCAAAACATGTCACTACTAAAATTATAGAGTAATGTGTTATTTTAAAGTTTCCTAAACTGACTGGATTTCTTTTATTTTTTTGAGTGTATCAAACTTTACAAGAGCGATTTCAAGAAGTTTGGACTTTTCTCCATATACGTCTCCATTAAAGATCTTATGCCCTGCACTCTGGTGCAAAGTGGAATAACTAGAAATTTAAAGAAATTTTGTGTTCATGGGTTTTATGAACTGAATTGACTTTCCATTTTTTGATACTTCAAGGTTTGTAACACTTCTTAATTATCCCCCCAACTTGGGATCTCAACCAAAAGGATATTTTGTGTATTTATATTTTTGCCAATTATAGGCTTCTTGTAACTTTTGGACTGTCCAATAAAAATGAGAGGGTGTGTATGGTTTTAGTCCAGAGCCTTCTCGACCTTTCCTCTCGGGTATGAAAGCTGACGCCTTTTCGAGCTAACTTGTTTTACTGATCGTCGTGGTATTGAGTGTGTGTGTGTTATGAGAGGAGGCCGTGCAGAACATCAGAAAAGGTAATGGCCACCAGTTTCTAACTCATTATTTATCTCCGCAAGCCGAATCGACGGGAGGGTTCCCATCTTTAACTATGTATCAGTCAATTTCCTAACATGTAAATTTCTCTTTCTTCTCATGTAAAAGTCCAAGTAAGTCACAAGTACTTAACTGGAAACTGGGGATAGAATGTGCGCCACCCTCTCGAATTCTCCCTCCAATTAATCTTGAGGTGACTACGATTTTGTAACTGTTTTTCACTAGCGAACTGTAAATTAACTTGTTCATGTAGTCAACTCAGTAGTGTAGGATTAGCCTCTGCATCGTCGGGCCACTAGCCCAAGTATGGTTTTAATATTTGACTTCAAGGAGCGCAAGTTTCAGCCTCCATACATTTTGATTTTTGGGCCAGTAATTTTAACCTGTATTTTTCCACAAAAGGCCCGATAGAATAGGTACTCAATACCCCTGTAATATTCCTTTCATGTAAACTGAAAATACTACCAATATGGTTTTGTAAATTGTAGGTTGTGCCTAGAGAGGCCTGAAAGTGTAAAAGTTATTGAGCAAAGAAGCTCTTATCTGAATTGTAAAATTTAATGGTTGCCTTGAATAGGCTGTAAGGGTTTGGGAGCGTAGTCTTCTGGGTATAATTGTGGACCATTGAGGCTCCTTTCTTGTAATGTAATGGATATTTTTGTAATATTGGGTGGTGCCTTTGGAAGGCCGTATTTTGTAACCACTGGAGCAAAGTGCTCTTCAGAATTGTAATTTAGAATTTCCTGTGGAACAAATGAGGAGATTCGTCTCCTTGCATGTCTAACTAAACGCAACATTAGTGATGTTGGGACCTTTGTAAATTATGAGCTTGAAGCTCAAATCGTAACTTGCCTATTCTTGGTTTTTTTGCTTTTCTATTTTGTACAAACTACCTCTGTACCTGAAATATTGTTGTTTGCTAAAATTTAATATCTGAAAAGAAATATAACTTTTATTTTAAACTTTTAAATGAGTCTTCTGACTGTCAAAGGTAGACCCGTTCAAGCCCGCACCTTCTTTCACCTCGGCATTCCACAAAATACCCCGGAACAATAATAATAATAATAACACTAGTAATAATAAAATTGTCCGCCTCTGTGGTGTAGTGGTTAGTGTGATTAGCTGCCACCCCCGGAGGCCCGGGTTCGATTCCCGGCTCTGCCACGAAATTTGATAAGTGGTCCACTCAGCCACGGGAGGTCAACTGATTAGAGGTGGGTTCGATTCCCACTTCAGCCATCCTGGAAGTGGTTTTCCGTGGTTTCCCACTTCTCCTCCAGGCAAATGCCGGGATGGTACCTAACTTAAGGCCACGACCGCTTCCTTCCCTCTTCCTTGTCTATCCCTTCCAATCTTCCCATCCCCCACCAAGGCCCCTGTTCAGTATAGCAGGTGAGGCCGCCTGGGCGAGGTACTGCTCATTCTCCCCAGTTGTATCCCCCGATCCGATGTCTGAAGCTCCAGGACACTGAACTTGAGGCGGTAGAGGTGGGATCCCTCGCTAAGTCCGTGGGAAAAGCCAACCCTGGACAATAAACAGATTAAGAAAGAAAGAATAATAAAATTGTATCAAAGAAGAGAAAGAATGTTTGAATTGATGAGGAAGAGTTCTATGGACACTTGTTGAGGATGGACAATAACAGACTAACGAACAGAATCTTTGCGTTCTTCAGGAAGGGGCAGACGGAACTGAAATGGTTTCGAGAAGTGAGGTTGGGCTCAACGAAGATGGGGTTTACGGAGGATGATACAATAGATTTAGATAACTCCTCAATACATTTCGCGGTTTCTGGGAGACTCGGAAAGCACTAGAGAGTAAAGGGAGACATAGAAGAACTGGAGAAGGAAGTGGGAGAAAGTGTGAAAAGCTACTGGCAGAGAGTGAAGGAAGAGAAGGCTAAAAATAGTGCAAAGATTGTCAAACTTCGTTCATAGATGGCTGAAACGAAAGAGTGAAGAAAAATAAATTTTACTTTGCTCCCCTCCCGAAGACAGGTCAATCAAAGCCGGTACGCTGTTGTATGCACCACTGGATTTCAGACTTCAGTAAACATGTTTTTCCAGTTGTTTCTCCCCGTAGTAACGGCCGTAGCCGTGTTGAAACACCGGATCCTGTGAGATCTCCGAAGTTAAGCAACATTGGGCGTGGTCAGGAGTTGGATGGGTTGCCACGCGCTGTTGGTGGGGGGGGGGGGGTTAAGGGAATAGACGAGCGGAAAGGAACTGGCTACCCTACCGCACGTAAACTCCGGCTCAGGAACACCTCTGCGGAGGTTCGGACCTGCCTTCGGGCAGAATAACCCTTAACTTACCTCTCTCTGTAGTTATCACTTGAGTTACATGAAGCCTTAACCTTAAGATTGATATCCTGCTCACGTCGATATGGTAGACATAATCAAACCTCCTATTTCCTAATCCGAATCTCTTCTTCAACATTTGACTGGTCATCATATTGTTTCTCTCCATCAGTCACTACTGATCTGCATTTAGGGCAGTCGCCCAGGTGCCAGATTCCCTATCTGTTGTTTTTCTAGACTTTTCTTAAATGATCGCAAAGAAATTGGAAATTTATTGAACATATCCCTTTGTAAGTTATTCCAATCCCTAAATCCCCTACATATAAACGAATATTTGCCCCAATTTTCCCCCTTGAATTCCAACTTTACCTTCATATTGTGATCATTCCTTCTTTTAAAGACACCACTCAAACTTATTCGTCTACTAACATCATTCCACGCCTTCTCTCCATTGACAGCTCGGAACATACCACTTAGAGGCGCAGTTCGCCTCCTTTCCCCAAAGCCCTCCCTACCCAAACATTGCAACATTTTTGTTATGCTACTCTTTTGTTGGAAATCCCCCAGAATAAATAGATCTGCTTTTCTTTGAATTTTTTCCAGTTCTTGAATCAATAATCCTGGTGAGGTTCCCATACACTGGAACCATACTGTAGCTGGAGTCTTACCATAGACTTATATGCCCTCTCATATACATTCTTACTGCAACCCCTAAACACCCTCATAGCCATGTGCAGAGATCTTTACGTTTTATTAAAAATAATATTTATGTCATCACCCCTTATATTACACCTAGATACTTACAATTATCCCCAAAATGAACTTTCACCCCATCAACGCAGTAATTAAAACTGAGAGGACTTTTCCTGTTTTTAAAACCCACAACCTGACTATTAACGCCGTTTATCAACATACCATTGCCTGCTGTCCATCTCACAACGTTATCGAGGTCATTTTTCAATTGTTCACAATCTTGTAACTTATTTATAACTCTGTACAGAATAATATCATCTGCAAACTATCTTATCTCTGATTCGACTTCTTTACACATATCATTGATATATATATATATATATATATATATATTGTGCCGTTTCACAATTCTTTATAAGAGCTAGAGCAACAAAGATGGAGTCTCTGCGGTCAAAATCTCAAATAAAATACATTTAACGTCAGTACGGGCCAAATTATAAGTCTTTTCGTCAGTCGGTTACGGTAATAGCCGCGTTTAGAAGGCGCAGAAAAAAATGACAGATGGACATTATTTGAAACCATTATTCAAGAAAAAAGATGCTCATCTTTTATTATCTAATCTGACTTCGGTGTATTAAGAAGACGTAAAACTCATTTTAAAGGAATTATCCAGCGGAGCGATATATTGGAGATTTGGAAACGAAGATTAATTCCCGACTACACACTATTTTGCGGAGATCAAGATTTAAACGCCGCGCGGGAGATTTAATACGAGAAACAATAAGAGATAAGATATACTACTGTGGAACTACGTCACGCAGTGACGCAAGCCCTCGATGAAATTTGCCCGACACCGTTTAACATTGAAAGACACTTACGGACCAGTAATTGAATGCATTTAGGCTGATAAAAGACGGCGGAAAGAAATTTATTTTCAAATCAGAATATACCGAATATATGTCTTAGACAATTCTGGACTATTCATTGATTTAACTGTGTCCCAGTAAAAACCTATGCAATCTGAGCAACGCAAGAGCTATAGTACTTGGAAAATGTCAGCAATGAGTCAAATATTCTATCATTGTTCTGTTCCATACGCACGAGTCTTCACCATGGGTCTGTAAGGAAGCAAGGCGATGCTGCTTGGATCCTGACGAGGCGAGACGATGTTGGCTGTCCCGGATGACCAGTGAGCGATGATAAGAAGCCACGATGTACCCGACCACTTGTGGAGGAACCAGATGACCAGTTCCTAGTCTCAGATGACCGGAGAGGAGGAAACGCCGAGACCATCTTGAGCAAAGCTAAGTCCAATATCCAAGTCGTTTTTGTAAGTAAGAAGATATTATTTCTTTATTTGCTTGGTAATATTTATTTGTGCGAACACAGTGCGTAAATAAACATCTAGCTAAACTGATTGGAAGTAGGTACTCATCCGTATGAAACGTCAATTCCATTTGTAGGCGTGGTCACCAAGTGATGTCCCGATCGTAATGTTTTCCAGAGATATGCGTGAAGAGATCGCTAAAATTATTATTATTATTATTATCAGTGATGTGTAAAGATTGAAGTAGGCATTTATATCTGCGTGTCCTAAACTTAAGCAACGTCAAATTATTCGAGATCATGCATAGGATTTGTGTTATGAAGGAATGGCAGTAGACTACTCCAAGTTACGTTAAATTTGGCACTATGACTGTAGTAAATAAAGTAGGCATTTTAGTAATGTCGCGGCACGTTGATGTGCAAGTCAAGGTAATGAATTACGTGATGAAGTGATAGTGTGGTTATATGAAATAAGAGTAATAATTAACGCGTCATGGATATGATATAGAGTTGTTGATGATGTATGATGGTTGTAGTTATTGTTTCTTCGAGAGAGAGTCATAGTTGCATGAAATAAGGTCTCGTGACTTCAAATGTTATATTTGAGAAGGTCACTGATTTTTCGCCAATTCCACGCAATGATTTTAAGCCTACGCATTTTATCTAGCTCAGGACATGATCTCGGGACGTGTAGTGCAATGTTTCTTTTATCCATATTAAGTTACCTGGAGAAGCATATGCTTACTCTGGATAGATTTGAGCCTTCACTGATTCGCTTAGGAAGATCTCGAGAACTCACACTGAATAATTACATTTCTGTATAAATTTCAATCTATAGGCCGATCACTGGTGACCTAGGTTTTCGAAGGAGAATCATTTTCTTTTAGCTGGAGATAGTGTCATCCGATTAAGTAGATTTTCCATCGGTAATATGTGTTATTATAACCCTGTATAACCAGTGTGGTGACGTTTCTTGCTACTTCGTACGCACGTAGTCTATGTCAATAAGATAAGGTCATACTACCTTAAATTCATGAATTAAATCTTGCGAAGATGTTACTTATTGGATGATTACGGCTTACAATGGACATAGCTTAGCTCATGATGTGTAACACAAGGAAATATGAGTGTCTAAGAAGCGATTAGATAGGCAGAGATCAATATTTAAGACGTAAAACATATACGTGTGTGCTTGTCAGAACAACGCAAGAAGAGTTTATAATAGCCTTATTGATAGTCTTAAAACTACAGACAGCCAATCAGTCAGTGAAAATTTAAGTAATGTGACAGTTTTTAGAATAAATATCAAGTGTTAATTACCATAATCTAATGCGATTTCCAAGAATGGTTGACTTAAACAAATGGAACTCCATTTCTTGACTGAACAATAGCTCAGAAATTCCATATGCGATTCTTTATTTCTCAAAGGAATACAACTAGAAAGACTGTAAATAATAGTTGATAGGAGTTTTCTTTTCTTTTCTGTGGATGCATCCTACATGTTTAATGTAAATAATTTTCATGTTTATTTTCTTGCCAAGAAGGCACTTGTAAATACTATTAGCTGTGTTCAATTTAATTTATTTACTCATCACCCAACTCGCTAGGTGAATTGAAAGAGAAGGATAGGGCAGTTTCTTTTTAAGAATCTTCCCACATGTTACATGTCATTTACACTATTAATTGATGATTTCGGAGATGAATGAGTACTAAGAAAAGAAGCTATTTAAGCCGAGAAGGCATTCAATCATTTAGGGTGAAGTCGGAAGACGTGATTTTTCCAAAGTTATCGACGGACATGGATTACTAGGTCGACAATGAGTCACTCATTACAAAGGCTACTTCATTAGTAAAATTTTGAAATAATTTCTTGAATATCTGATTTAATATTTAAATAAACTTTGAATGGTGAAACCTAAAAACTCTTTCTCTGTGTTCTTAGCATAAGGATTAGTTGTAAGACTGTAGTAGTAACGATCGACGACGATTTCCTTAAGAATGAACGAGAATGGTACCTAACTAAATACGAGCAAGAAACGTCTTTCTGCGTTAGGTAGAGAATACCGTTGATTGACCTGGATGTTTTTCTGTTGCGGAACTCACACCCGTAGAACTTAGTCACCGGATTTGTTGAAGTTAGAGCTAGTCTGGATCTCTTGTGTCCTTGCCTGGACGCGGGAACGGCGCAAGTAGAAAATGTCGCCCATACGTGTGGCAATTTGAGAAAGACACCGTGGTCGAGAACCGTTGGTCGCCATAGAAAATGGCGCCTCAACGTGATGCGAATGGAGGAAAACGCCATGGGAACTGTTGGTTGCAAACCAAATAGAATTTTTTTTGAGATACTCATATATGTGGAAATTCAAGAGAAAGTCGTCGTGGGAAGTCAAGAGAAAGAATACGACACAGAACTGTGAAGAAGTCGATTCCCATATGTAGCAATAAGAATGAGGAAAACATCGGGAAACCTAGTAAGAAGATGACAGAGATGATAGTCGAATGACGGGTCTTCGGTGCAATATTAGAATAAAATGGGAGAATTTACTCAAGAGAAGTGGGTAAGACGAAGGAGATATTTTAGAAACTAATGGATGAGGAATTATTGATGGTAACAGCAGGATGGTTGCATGGAAATGGAGATGTTATACGGTAATTTCTTTACTGGACTGTTAGGCGTTATTATCTTATGGGATCGAAGTGGACACAGCAAGATATTAGACTGTGAGAACGAGTAGATGCCCAGTATAGATAATGGAACAGGAGAAAGAAGAAATGGATGGTTGCTCTGAAGAGGATGACAGAAAATAGCTGGTAGCAGTCAGAACTAGGAAAGAAGGATAAATTACTGCTAATATGTCAATTTATTTAGATGTAACTTAGATATAAGAGATAGATTGTAAGAGGTTATTTGAGTTATTTTCAGTTAAGAATTGGAGTCATAAGTACATGAACAAGTACCTCATATTTCCTAGTGTGATTGGGTCAACATCGTGAGCTGAATCAGATCCAAGTAGTGAAGCCTGCCTGTGTATTTGCTGAATATATATATATTGTTGATTGGAGTAGTGGGAGAGACATTGTTGGAGAACTTAAGTTGTGGAGAATTTAGGGAAACCATAGAGTTTATTAGGATTTTTAGAAGTTAGGATACTAATTGAATATCGATATGACGACGTTAAGCCATTTGAAAGCTCAATTTGAGGAGTATCAAAGGGAACAACGAGAAGAACAAGAACAGTATCGGAAAGACCAAGAAGAGAAACAAGAGAAATATCAAAAGGAACAGGAAGAGAAAGAAAGAAGACAGAAAGAAGAGCATCGAGGATTGTTACAGGCTATAAAGGAAATGATGGAAGAAGCTAGAAAGCGCGAGGAAGAAGCTAAAAAGGAGAGATTAGAAGAGAATAGAAAGCGTGATGAAGAAGCTAGAAAGCGCGATGAAGAAGCTAGAATGCGTGATGAAAAACGGGAGGAAGAAGCTAGAAGACGCGACGAGGAAGCTAAGAAAGAGAGGCAGGAAGAGATGAGAAAGCAGGAAGAGACGTTGAAGAAGATGATGGAAGAAATGAATAAGAAGCAGGAGGAAGAGAAGAATAAAGAGAGACAGGAACGTGAGGAGAAGGAGAAGAAGCAGGAGGAAGAGAAGAATAAAGAGAGACAGGAACGTGAGGAGAAGGAGAAGAAGCAGGAAGAAGAGAGGAAGAGAGAGAAGCAAGAACAAGAGGAACGATATCAGAGATTCATGGAAAATTTGGAGAGAAAAATGGGGGAGATACAGGAAGCAAAACATAGAGAAATGATGGAGGAAATAAGGAGAGGTCAGCAAGAACAAAGGGAAGAAATGAATAAATATCAGGAGAAGATGGAGGAGATGAAGAACAATATAGATGAATGGAAAGCCGAAATTAGAGGAAATATGGAAGAGAAGAACCGAGAGATACGAGAAGAAATAAACGAAATTAGGAGAGAAATGACAGGAAACAATAACTATCTCCAATCTTTAAAGGAGAATGTAATAAAGGATTTATCTGATAACATGGAAAAGTTAAGCCTAGATTCCCAAGAAAAGTGGAGATTATGTGAGGAAAGTATAGGAAAACTAGGTGAGGACGTGCTAACCACGAGTACAAGTCTGGAAAAGAAATACGACCAAGCTGCAAACCAAATTGGAAGCAGAATAACGGAGATAAGAGACGAAATAGAACAACATAAGGATGAATTAAACCAATGAATAACGAAATCTGAAGAAGGGCTTAGACAAATGCAAGCTCAGTTACAAGAAATTCGGGAGGAAGGAACAGGAAAGACTGTTATGATGTCTAGTAGCGAGCGGAACAGAGGAGTTGAATTTCAAATAAATGAAAGAGAAGTAACACCCATACCAGTCACACGTTCTAACCACAGTATGGGGGAGACAAATGTGGATAACGGAAACAGTGGTTATCCTACGATTATTAATGTCATAAAAACCTTCGATGATAGACCGAAGCACTTTAATAATTCCACCAGTATTTCGCCCAAACGTTTCCTTAGGGAAATGGAGGATTACTTCAAGGAACATGGCATCGCTGAGGAGAAGAAATTGAAAATAGTGGAAAAGCATTTAGATGCTAATCCAAGCTTATGGTTCCAAGCATTTAAATATACTTTCCATGAGTATAGTGACTTTAAAACGGCGTTCTTACAGAAATTTTGGAGTCCGGAGGTGCAGCAGAATTTACGCTTAGAGTTGTACTCTCGCAAGTATGCTACGAACGGTCAAACAGGGTTTAGTGATTATTTCGCCTACCAGTTTCATCGTTTTCAAGACCTTGATTCGCCACCCAGTGAGCTTGAAGCGATCAAGACGATACAACGACAATTTCCTTCCGATATACAAAGGTTGCTGGCTACTGCTAACCCAACTACGGCAGTGCAAATGGAAACGACACTTAGACAGATCGATATGACTACAGCACCACACCCTCAAAGAATGATTAGGAACGCTTACAGTGAAGAAACGGTTAATGTGCTCACACAGGAAAACGTCGATGGAAATACCCCTGAAGAAAGAGGAAAAATGAACAGGAAGATACAATGGGGAAACCAGGAGAATGGAAGGAGAGATGAAGAAAAATGCTATTGCAGGAAAGGGTCCTACAACCAAGAAGCATATAGGGGAAATAGAGCATATAGACCCAACATGCGGTACAGGAACCCGTATGGAGAAAACAGAGGAAGAAATAATTTTAGAGGAAGATATGGTTACGGAAGAAGAAATACGAGAGATGACCAAGGAAGGGAAACTTATAATCGGAGACCTACACGCGATGTAAATGAGGACCGAAACGAAAAGATCAAGTGGGAAAAGGCAATTAGAGAACAGGACGTCAACGCTGATGTAGAGGGAGCGGAGAGTCTTGAGTTGCAAAGGTACAAAAAGAGGAAACAGGAAGAACAGATCCTCGATCCAAACGCGAGAGAATTCGAATGTAGAAGAGAAAGTGAAAAGATAACAAGCAAAAAAAAAAACGCCGATTTTGAATTAGAAGGTGAGGTTGAGAATATAAAGAACGCATTGGATTCCAAAATTTATAGTTATTTCATAACACAGGTGGATTCGTGGGAAATCGATTCGGAAGAACTGATGAAGGATTTGACAGTACATCACATGAAGAGAAAGTATGAATTGCCTATTATCGTAGCAAGAGTTGGAGAGATGAAAGTACGTTGTTTAGTTGATTCTGGGGCTAGCATCAGTGTGCTTTCGAAGGAATTATTCCAAGATATGAGTAGAAGAATGAAATTATTAACCATCCCAGTTTCGAAAATTAAAATAAGAGGGATAATTCCAGATAAAACAATGGAATGTAATATACAAACATATTTGGAAATAAATATTGGAAACCGGCACTTTGAGCATCCATTCATAGTCATGAACAAGATTAAATATAATATTATACTAGGAATAGACTTCATGACGGTAACTGGAATGACGATCGATATGGAGAAACAAGAAATAAGGTTCCCTATATCTGACGAACACACCAGGGAAAACCAAGAACGGATTAAGATCAATGACGACATTATGATCATAGATAACAAGGAGGTATCGGAAGAAGAAAACGTACCATCGGAAGAGCATCCGAACTTTCACTTAGAGGAAGGAGAGATATCTCTGGCGGACGAAAACATTGTTGCGAGCATAGAAAGGGTAATGGCTATGGAGGAGGAAGAAGACATGCCGAACATAGCGGAAGCAGTGGCGAATGCTAAAATTTCCACGATCGGAAAATCAAAACTTCATGGAATCTTACAGGAATACTCGGATTTATTTAAGAATAAACCAGGACAGATTCCAAATTTTAAATATAAATTAATAGTGAACGATTGGACACCCTATAAAGGCAAACTCTATGGAATTCCGGAGAAACACTTCCCAGAAGTGAAGAAGATCATAAAGGAAATGGAAGACGATGGCATTATAATGAAGACATCAAGTCCGTATTTTAATCCCTTGGTAATTGTCGTAAAAAGCAACGGGAAACTCCGTTTGTGCCTTGACGCGCGTTTTTTGAATGGTCGATTGATCCCAGAGTATAATCAAACTCCAAAAATAAAGGATATTATTCAGAAATTCCGTGACATGAGGTATTTTTCAACCATGGATTTTACATCCTCATATCATCACATCGTTCTGGAGGAAAAATCCCGATTGTTAACCGGATTTATGTTTGATAATCAGACATATATCTACTGTCGTCTCCCATTCGGTTTGAGAAATAGTTGTGCTGTTTTGGTGAGAGCATTAGACAGAAATTTAACGCCGGAAGTAAAGGAGTTTTTAACTTACTATGTGGACGATCTAATTCTGGCAACTAAAACATTTACAGAACATTGTGACAAGCTTGGGAAGTTGTTTCAAAACCTGAGAGCCACTGGATTTAAGATCAACCTTTCAAAATCAAAATTCTGTCAAGAAGAGGTCTTATTCGTCGGTCACATGATAGACGGTACAGGAGTACGGCCTAACCCAGTTAAGATCCAAGCCATATGCGATTTTCCCCGACCAAAGCGTATAAAGCACGTCAGACAATTTCTTGGTATGGCGCAGTTTTTCTCTAACCATTGTCAAGGATATACCCAGACCGCCGCACCTTTACAGGATTTGTTAAAGATCAACAACAGGTGGAAATGGGATGAAAAGGCAGAAAGAGCATTCCAAGAATTAAAGACCTTGTTAACAAAAAGCATCAAATTAGGCTATCCTAACTATGAAAAAGAATTTATAATACAGTCAGACGCATCTAATGTTGGCATCGGAGCTTGTTTATACCAAGAAGAAGAAGGAACACCTCCCAAAAGGATATATCTAGCATTCACTAGCCGAAAATTAAGGAGCCACGAGGTTAACTATACTACGACAGAACAGGAGCTATTAGCAATCATCTACGCATTACAGCAATGGAGAAAAACTATTTACGGATACCCAATAACGGTCAGATCAGACCATAAGGCATTAACATTTGGATTGAAAGCTGCAATGACTAATGAGCGGATAACAAGGTGGATGTTGTTCACGCAGCAGTTCCAGATAAAAATAGAGTATTGTAAGGGAAAGGAAAACATCCTTGCTGACGCCTTAAGTCGTAACCCTGTGGAGAAAGAGGAAGTAATTCATAGAATTGAATTGGTCCCGGACGATGAAGAAACATTAGAGAAACTACAGAACCTAGTACACTTGCAGCGTCAAGACGAAAGGTTGAAACAAATCATAGATAAATTGGAAGATGGAAACTGTGAAAGTGAAACAAAATTGAGAATTACGAAAATCTACAGCTTAGAGCAAGGCATACTAATGGCTAGATCAGGTAAAGGTCATAAGAGGATACGTATAGTACTACCTTCGATGTTATACAAGGAAGTAATCTGGCACATACACAGAATTACAGGTCACGGTGGCGTGGAAAAGGTAACACAAGTCATACTCGAGAAATTTACTTGGAAAGGTATTCGAAGAACGGTGAGGAATACCGTGAGAACATGCGACATATGCCAAAAGGTTAAACATGGCAGTGGTACAGTAAGACACGAACCCAGAGCTATACTGCCTCATAAAGCTCGAGAACTATATGCTATAGATATCTTTGGCAGACTCCCAACTGCCAGAAGGGGACACAAGTACATAGTCGTAGTGATGGATGTGTTCTCTAAATATGTGTCGTTGCAACCAATTCAACGCGCCAACACAAAGCAGGTATTACAACGTCTAATCAAAAACACCTTACCTAACATGGGAAAGCCTGAGAAATTACTGTCAGACAGAGGGACACAATTTACGTCGCTTCAATTCAGAGAAACCATGGAAGAGTTAGGAATTAAACACATTCTTTGCTCGGTGAGACATCCAGCGTCCAATCCTGTTGAAAGATGCATGAAAGAAATAGCGAAATTCTGTCGAATCTATTGTCCAAACCAACACTGGAAGTGGTTAGAGGTAATAGGAATAATAGAAGACAGCATGAATAACACAATACATGAATCCAGCGGACAGATACCTAAAATTATTCATCATAGTATGAAACCTGAAAGACCTTGGGACGCAATTGTTCACCTACCTGCTGAACCTAACTTAGATATCGACGAAATTAACAAACTGGTTCGCGAGAGGCTGTACAGACAAGCACAGAGAAGGTTAAGGAGGGTACAGCATAAGAAATTCAAACCTGAGTTGAAGAAAGGTGACCTTGTATTAATAAAGAAACCCGCAATTTCCAGTGTAACGAACAAAATCTTTGCGAAATTCCTGCATTTATTTGAAGGACCATTTAGGATTAACCGTTCATTCAGAAATAATGCATACGAAATTCACGACTTAAATGGAAACAGTAAAGGAGTACATAACAGTGCAAACATCAAGTTATATTTCAAAGAATAGGAAAGGGGCAAACCATCTCAGGTGATGACGAGTCAAAGAAGTACAGATTGAAGCCACTTACAGCATGAATAAACAGATTGTTCCAAAGAAAGGAGTAATAATGCAAAAAAAGAACTCATAAAGAACAGTGAAAAGTCCCATTATAAAAAGGAAGACGAATATAATAAATATATAGCAAGCCATATATTTCTTTCAACGTAGGGGAAGTTAATGTGCCGTTTCACAATTCTTTATAAGAGCTAGAGCAACAAAGATGGAGTCTCTGCGGTCAAAATCTCAAATAAAATACATTTAACGTCAGTACGGGCCAAATTATAAGTCTTTTCGTCAGTCGGTTACGGTAATAGCCGCGTTTAGAAGGCGCAGAAAAAATGACAGATGGACATTATTTGAAACCATTATTCAAGAAAAAAGATGCTCATCTTTTATTATCTAATCTGACTTCGGTGTATTAAGAAGACGTAAAACTCATTTTAAAGGAATTATCCAGCGGAGCGATATATTGGAGATTTGGAAACGAAGATTAATTCCCGACTACACACTATTTTGCGGAGATCAAGATTTAAACGCCGCGCGGGAGATTTAATACGAGAAACAATAAGAGATAAGATATACTACTGTGAACTACGTCACGCAGTGACGCAAGCCCTCGATGAAATTTGCCCGACACCGTTTAACATTGAAAGACACTTACGGACCAGTAATTGAATGCATTTAGGCTGATAAAAGACGGCGGAAAGAAATTTATTTTCAAATCAGAATATACCGAATATATGTCTTAGACAATTCTGGACTATTCATTGATTTAACTGTGTCCCAGTAAAAACCTATGCAATCTGAGCAACGCAAGAGCTATAGTACTTGGAAAATGTCAGCAATGAGTCAAATATTCTATCATTGTTCTGTTCCATACGCACGAGTCTTCACCATGGGTCTGTAAGGAAGCAAGGCGATGCTGCTTGGATCCTGACGAGGCGAGACGATGTTGGCTGTCCCGGATGACCAGTGAGCGATGATGAGAGGCCACGATGTACCCGACCACTTGTGGAGGAACCAGATGACCAGTTCCTAGTCTCAGATGACCGGAGAGGAGGAAACGCCGAGACCATCTTGAGCAAAGCTAAGTCCAATATCCAAGTCGTTTTCGTAAGTAAGAAGATATTATTTCTTTATTTGCTTGGTAATATTTATTTGTGCGAACACAGTGCGTAAATAAACATCTAGCTAAACTGATTGGAAGTAGGTACTCATCCGTATGAAACGTCAATTCCATTTGTAGGCGTGGTCACCAAGTGATGTCCCGATCGTAATGTTTTCCAGAGATATGCGTGAAGAGATCGCTAAAATTATTATTATTATTATTATCAGTGATGTGTAAAGATTGAAGTAGGCATTTATATCTGCGTGTCCTAAACTTAAGCAACGTCAAATTATTCGAGATCATGCATAGGATTTGTGTTATGAAGGAATGGCAGTAGACTACTCCAAGTTACGTTAAATTTGGCACTATGACTGTAGTAAATAAAGTAGGCATTTTAGTAATGTCGCGGCACGTTGATGTGCAAGTCAAGGTAATGAATTACGTGATGAAGTGATAGTGTGGTTATATGAAATAAGAGTAATAATTAACGCGTCATGGATATGATATAGAGTTGTTGATGATGTATGATGGTTGTAGTTATTGTTTCTTCGAGAGAGAGTCATAGTTGCATGAAATAAGGTCTCGTGACTTCAAATGTTATATTTGAGAAGGTCACTGATTTTTCGCCAATTCCACGCAATGATTTTAAGCCTACGCATTTTATCTAGCTCAGGACATGATCTCGGGACGTGTAGTGCAATGTTTCTTTTATCCATATTAAGTTACCTGGAGAAGCATATGCTTACTCTGGATAGATTTGAGCCTTCACTGATTCGCTTAGGAAGATCTCGAGAACTCACACTGAATAATTACATTTCTGTATAAATTTCAATCTATAGGCCGATCACTGGTGACCTAGGTTTTCGAAGGAGAATCATTTTCTTTTAGCTGGAGATAGTGTCATCCGATTAAGTAGATTTTCCATCGGTAGTATGTGTTATTATAACCCTGTATAACCAGTGTGGTGACGTTTCTTGCTACTTCGTACGCACGTAGTCTATGTCAATAAGATAAGGTCATACTACCTTAAATTCATGAATTAAATCTTGCGAAGATGTTACTTATTGGATGATTACGGCTTACAATGGACATAGCTTAGCTCATGATGTGTAACACAAGGAAATATGAGTGTCTAAGAAGCGATTAGATAGGCAGAGATCAATATTTAAGACGTAAAACATATACGTGTGTGCTTGTCAGAACAACGCAAGAAGAGTTTATAATAGCCTTATTGATAGTCTTAAAACTACAGACAGCCAATCAGTCAGTGAAAATTTAAGTAATGTGACAGTTTTTAGAATAAATATCAAGTGTTAATTACCATAATCTAATGCGATTTCCAAGAATGGTTGACTTAAACAAATGGAACTCCATTTCTTGACTGAACAATAGCTCAGAAATTCCATATGCGATTCTTTATTTCTCAAAGGAATACAACTAGAAAGACTGTAAATAATAGTTGATAGGAGTTTTCTTTTCTTTTCTGTGGATGCATCCTACATTTTTAATGTAAATAATTTTCATGTTTATTTTCTTGCCAAGAAGGCACTTGTAAATACTATTAGCTGTGTTCAATTTAATTTATTTACTCATCACCCAACTCGCTAGGTGAATTGAAAGAGAAGGATAGGGCAGTTTCTTTTTAAGAATCTTCCCACATGTTACATGTCATTTACACTATTAATTGATGATTTCGGAGATGAATGAGTACTAAGAAAAGAAGCTATTTAAGTCGAGAAGGCATTCAATCATTTAGGGTGAAGTCGGAAGACGTGATTTTTCCAAAGTTATCGACGGACATGGATTACTAGGTCGACAATGAGTCACTCATTACAAAGGCTACTTCATTAGTAAAATTTTGAAATAATTTCTTGAATATCTGATTTAATATTTAAATAAACTTTGAATGGTGAAACCTAAAAACTCTTTCTCTGTGTTCTTAGCATAAGGATTAGTTGTAAGACTGTAGTAGTAACGATCGACGACGATTTCCTTAAGAATTAATGAGAATGGTACCTAACTAAATACGAGCAAGAGACGTCTTTCTGCGTTAGGTAGAGAATACCGTTGATTGACCTGGATGTTTTTCTGTTGCGGAACTCACACCCGTAGAACTTAGTCACCGGATTTGTTGAAGTTAGAGCTAGTCTGGATCTCTTGTGTCCTTGCCTGGACGCGGGAACGGCGCAATATATATATTAAAAATAATATTTATGTCATCACCCCTTATATTACACCTAGATACTTACAATGATGATATATATATATATAAGAAAACATAAAGGTCCAATAATAATGCTTTGAGGAATTCCCCTCTTTATTATAACAGGGTCAGATAAAGCTTCACATAGGCCTACTGTAATTCTCTGAGTTATATTTTTTTTAGAAATATACCCACCATTTAGTTACTCTTTCGTCTAATCCAATACCACTCAATTTTGCCAGTAGTCTCCCAAGATCTACCCTATAAAATGCTTTAGACAGGTCAATCGCGATACAGTCCAATTGGCCTCCTGAATCCAGGATATCTGCTATATCTTGCTGGAATCCTACAAGTTGAGCTTCAGAGGAATAAACTTTCCTAAACCCAAACTGCCTTCTGTCAAACCAGTTACTAATTTCGCAAACATATCTTATATAATCAGAAAGAATGCTTTCCCAAAGCTTACATGCAATGCATGTCAAACTGACTGGCCTGTAATTTTCAACTATATGTCTATCACACTTTACCTTATACGCAGGTGTTACTATAGCAGCTCTCCATCCATTTGGTATAGCTCCTTCATGCAAACAATAATCAAATAAATACTTCAGATATGGTACTATATGCCAACCCATTGTCTTTAGTATATTCCCAGAAATCTTATCAATTCCAGCCGCTTTTCTAATTTTCAACTGAAAATGTAATTGTTATCATAGGTAAATTTTAATACTTCTTTAGTGTTAGTCACCTCCTCTATCCTTGTAACCAACAATCCTTACGTACTGCTGACTGAATACTTCTGCCTTTTGAAGATCCTCACATACACACTCCCCTTGTTCGTTAATGATTCTTGGAATGTCCTTCTTGGAACCTGTTTCTGCCTTAAAGTACCTATACATACCCATCCATTTTCCACTAACATTTGTATGACCACCAGTTATGCTTGCCATCATGTTACCCTTAGCTGACATCTTTGGTAGATTCAATTTCCTAAGTTCCTTCAATTTCTTATTTCCACAGCCATTTCTAACTCCATTTCCGGATGGTTTCATTTCGTATGTGATTACGGAGAGTAAATCAGAGAATATTTCGGAAGCATACCAAACTGCAGACTTCCAGTTTTTGAAGGCCTCGTTTTAGAAGAGTCCATGTCTCAGAACCATACAGCAGGAATGGCAGAATATCTGTATGAATTTGTCTCAAGCCTGATGTTCTACGAGAATCACCTAAATGGGAGATCAGGCTACAAAGATGCCGACAACATCAAGTGCATTTGCGACGAAGAAAGAACCATCAAATGCTTGATTATCCGATGTTTCCGCCTTTTTGTACTGAATATGAACTGTTTCGGTTAATAAAGAATGCGTTTGATGTTGCAGAATTTGGGCCACAACTTGTGTAATATACCTTTGGCAATTCAAAGTACACCGATGTTCATAAAAATAAAGAACGCTTTGAAAGACTAGAGATAGGAAATGCAATATTTGGCTTTGTACAACGTGTTCCTGATAAGATAATAATAATATTAATCAGATTTAAAAGAAGCACGAATTAAATTTGATGTATTAAAAGAGAGTCTCGCTTTTTAGCAGCAATATCTATTCATATTCTAAGAAATTTTATGTCATTTGGGGTAACTTTATCTTGCTGGTCGACATAACGCAGTGCCGCATCTAGCTATCATTGGAGTGGGTCATCAGTCATCACTGACACTGTCCCGTCAGGCACTTCGTCGTCACCACTCCAGTGATTATACTGGTGCAGTGTGGTCAAGTCAGTTCAATTTCTAATTGGCTACAACTAGAGTTGCGCTCGATCCACCATACCAGCACCGTATTGTAAACACTTTGTTTTCATGGTCGTAGTCCGGAGAGTAGGTGAAAATGCCAGGTTGTTGTGATTCGGCTGTACCAACAGGCCGGAGAAAGGATTTATCCTGAAGGTATTGTGCAAATCAATTAGAGTGTCAGCAGAATGTGCATGATACCCCAAAATTTCAGCAAAACGAGCTTAAGCTTGACCACCAGTGAAAAGGATTCTCTGCATTGCTTGTTGGGTTATCTAATAAAGAGCATTAAGCAGGATTCCAGGGACTGTGAGGAATGTTTAAAGAGTTGAGGCTTACCTTGTGAGAGGTTAACTCGAAATAATTGTTTCAAGCAGAGTTTCCGTTTCAGTTTGTATAAGAAATTGAAGAACTGTTTTCTAAATTACTGATATACTGAAGTCACTAAGCATGACTATTGAGGAAGTATTTTATCTAAAGTGAAGAACGAAATTTCTGCAATTACGGTATCTAACTGACATGATTTGATGAACACATTCATAACGAGGTAAATTGTATTTGTGCTAAAAATTGATTCGAGTAGAAAGAAAAGTAAAACTCTGTTAGGAGCAAACCTGTGGGAGCACACACATGAGTAATCAGAATATGCTTGATACTCTGAGGTGACCAGAAAATTTGACCAACTACATATTACATTAATGTGAAGGAAATGTCGGAAATTTTGTCAAATGTACCTGCTTAACATTGACAGCGAAACTCAAAATGGTATATGCATGCAAATAGTTAATAACATTGGGCACTACCTCACCATCTCCAGCATTTTGAGACACTCATTTCTTCATCCTTAACTCTTCATAAAAAAAAAATTCGTGTGGCTATTTCTAGCCGAGTGCAGCCCTTGTAAGGCATATCCTCCGATGAGGGTGGACGGCATCTGCCATTTTAGGTAACCGCGTGTTACTGTGGTGGAGGATAGTGTTATGTGTGGTATGTGAGTGGCAGTGATGTTGGGGACAGTACAAATACCCAGCTCCTGGGCCATTGGAATTGATCAATGAAGGTTAAAATCCCCAACCCAGCCGGGAATCGAACCAGGGACCGTTTGAACCGAAGGCCAGTACCCTGATCATTCAGCTAACGAGTCAGACATTTCATTGATAACTTTTACCTTAAATTTCATTTGATAATCACACTCCTTACTGTCGACTGAAAGCATTACACCACACTGTTGTACAGGGAAAGATTGTTATAGAACTAAACCCTTCTGGGAGCAAAATGCGGTTAGCCCTCAGCTGCCGGTGTGAGAGCTGAACAACACTGTTACTGACGTTGTGACTGAGAGACACTCTCGAATAAATTTCTAAGTAAGGACTGTTACTATACTGTAACTTATTATGAGCTAAGAATTATCGGTGGGTTAGGTAGGTAACTCGTGTCCTCATCCCGAGGTGGTGCAGCTCTTTTCTGACACATCCCAAATGGAGTTGAACTGCATGTACCATTTCAACCACATACCAGCCCTCCTGCCAGTTTTAAATTTATGGCAGTACCGGGAATTGAACCCGGGCCCCCGAGGACGGCAGCTAACCGTTACGCTACGGAGGTGGACATCGGTGGGTCTAGCATGCATTGTAGGAAACGGTTTTGCATAATATTCGATATGACGTGCTTTTTGACTTGTAATAAACATGACATACTTTTCAATGACCGCAAAATGGATAACATTTCACATCTGAGGAGTTTCTGTTCAAAAGGCGCTATATCCACCCCGAGAATTTGTGGAAAAATACAAGCAAACATATAATAAAACGGACATGGAACGTACCCATTAAGGAATTACATCTTCCTGGTCTGGATTTCTCATGGCATTCGATAGTTTTCACCTACTGCAATGGCGTGGATAAAATACTTAAAAGCATCCGAAGTGGAAATAGTAACTTTTGAGCAGCCACTTCTCATTTGTCTCATCAAATAAAAACCAAACCGTTCATAAACGAGTACCACAATACTACATCATAAGATATGATAAATAAAAATATAAAGAATATATTTATCATATCTTTCTCTTCCACAATCTGTTTACCCTCCAGGGTTAGTTTTTCCTTCAGACTCACCGAGGGATCCCACCTCTCCCGCCTCAAGGGCAGTGAGGGCAGTGTCCTGGACCGTGAGACATTGGGTCGGGTATACAACTGGGAAGGAGGACCACTACCTCGCCCAGGCGCCCTCACCTGCTATAATGAACAGGGGCCTTGGTGGGGGATGAGAAGATTGGAATGGATAGACAAGCAAGAGGGAAAGAAGCGGCCATGGCCTTAAGTTAGGTAGCATTCCGGCATTTGCCTGGAGGAGATGTGTGAAACCACGGAAAACCACTTCCAGTAGGTGAAGCCACTCCCTTGACCTCCCGAAGCTGAGTGGACCCCGTTCCACCCTCGTCCCAATTTTCAAATTTCTTGGCACAGCCGGTAACTGGGTTCTACTGTATTAAATTAAACATGAGAATTATTGTATTAAATAATATTTTTTATGTAATTTCTATGTTCTGTGTTCAATAAACCTACATTGAAAATAATTAATTGAATTTTATAGATACCTTTGCAGGAATCGATTAACACTCCGGTCCTTATTCATTAGTGCTGTTTAGAAATAAATATAGTTCAAAAATTATTTTGTAACATTATTTTCTGGTGTCCCCGAGGTGTAGGGGTACCGTGCTTGCCTCTTACCTGGAGGCCCCGGGTTCGATTCCCGGCGAGGTCAGGGATTTTTACCTGGACCTGAGGGCTGGTTCGAGGTCCACTCAGCCTACGTGATTAGAATTGATGAGCTATATGACGATGAGATATCGGCTCCGGTCTAGAAAGTTAAGAATAACGACCGAGAGGATTCGTTGTGCTGACCACACAACACCTCGTAAGCTGCAGGCCCTCGGGGTGAACAGCGGTCACTTGAAATCTTTAACCGCTAATATTTCTCTTATGCAAGCTGCTTTATATCGTACCGACACAGATAGGTCTTATGACGACAAAGGGGTACGAAAGGGCTAAGAGTGGGAAGGAAGCGGCCGTGGCCTTAACGAAGGTAGAGCCCCAGCATTTGCCTGGGGTGAAAATGGGCAATTACGGAAAACCATCCTCAGGGCTGCCGACAATGGAGTTCGAACCAGGTATCTCCCGGATACAAGCTCACCGCTGCGCGTTTCTAACTGAACGGCCAACTCGCCGAGTTAGTCGTTAATGTACTTATTTCATATTTTCGAGGTTAGATGGTCTTTGCAGAGAACTTTACTCCCCTAAGAGATTTTCATTGTTTTCTTTTTCGAGATCAATGGTGTGTGTAGCGGTGAAAAATTGGCTTTTCTTGAGTCTCGATGGGCAGATATGGGCCATATAATCGCCATTTCTTTAGCTTTCATATTGACTTCGGGAGGAGTAGCCTTACCGTATCTGCAGGCTGTGTAAATCCGACACGTACTTCCAGTAATGACTTGTTTCTGTAGTTAATGCGGTGCAAGCACGTCATCTCCTAGGAGTTAGTGAAGCTCTTTCCCCGGGATAAAGTGGTGCTTTAGCTAACCCTTTAACTGAGCAGCTAAGTGGCACTTAAGTTAAAGAGCACCATGGTCACCCAAGCCTATCGCACACTTTTCCAACCGACGTCGCCGTTTCAGAATTCGTATTCATGATTTCAGATTATGCGGTTACAGCATGAGCTCCATTCAGACCGCGAAACGATACGTGTGTGGTCTGCTAGGATGCTCAAATGTGCACTGTACTGTAATTTACAGCGTGAAGTCGAACTCCACCGACAAATTTTGGAGGTTGCTCAGTGATACCTTCTGAGTATATTAGTATAACGGACCCGTCGTCTCCGGTGGCTAAATACAGAGTAATTTCATTTCATTTTGTTTGTTACTCCAATTATCTTTTTAGCTGCATTGCAATAATAATAATAATAATAATAATAATAATAATAATAATAATAATAATAATAATAATAATAATAATAATAATAATAATAATAATAATAATAATAATAATAATAATAATAATAATAATAATAATAATAATAATAATAATAATAATAATTCAGAAAACCTAGAGGAAGCGGCCATAGAGATTAACTTCCTAGAAATGAATGCTAGCAAGACGGGACTTAGAATCTCGAAAGAGAAGACCAACTTCATGATGAATGACAAACATAGACCACCAATTCCTTGAAACAGAGATTGGACGGATTCAGAGTGTTAAAATGTTCAAATACCTCGGTGAAATTATACAATAGAAAGGACTATAGAAAAATGGACAGAGCTTACAGACTAACTAAAAACATCTATAGCAAGAAATGCATCTCATGGAATGCCAAAATAAAGCATTACAACACTGTAGGCATAACAGAATGCCTCTATGGCAGCGAATGCCTCTCGATGAATTACAAATTGGATGAGCTGGAGATCATAGACAGAAGAATACTACGGAAGACCTTGGGTCTAATCCATACTGAAACCGGCTGGAAACTTCAGAACAGCAATGAAGTCTACAAAAATGTAGAGAGAATCTCAGAGTCCATGAAAAAGAGGAGGTTATCATATTTCGGACATTTGTACAGAATGGACAAAACCAGACGAACCAAAAAGTTATTCTATTGCCTGTGGAACAATAAGACAACGATGGCATGGATTAAGGAAGTTAGTAAAGATCTAGAGAAGTCCAAAGTCCAGAAGGTTCAGATGTCAGACAGGAAAACAATTCGGACCATGATCCAAAATTAGGAAGAATTTCAACTCAAAAGAACTTCAAAGACGAGAAGAACCTCGACGGATGCACAGATAAAACAGCATAGAGCCCATATAAAGGAGTACTGGAGGAAGAGGAAACTTCTGACGAGGAAAGAGAAACTGAAATTTTAGCGTGAAGTGGTCAGTTCGCAAATAATAATAATAATAATAATAATAATAATAATAATAATAATAATAATAATAATAATAATAATAATAATAATAATGTGGATGACACTTTCGTGGTCTGGCCTCACGGGAGCAATATCCTGCAGCTATTTATCGACCATCTCAACTCTATTCACGTAAATATTCAGTTCACCATGGAAATCGAAGTAAACCGGAAACTACCGCTCCTGGACATCCTAGTAAAACGCAACAACAATGGGACTCTGAGTCACGCAGTATACAGGAAACCCACACACACAGACAGGTACCTACACGCCTCGTCTCATCATCACCCATCGCAAAAGCAAGCTGTTATAATATCACTAATTAACAAGGCCATAGCGTTATCAGACGCAGAACGCCTCAGGGTACGAGAACCCTCAGGAAAAATGGATACTCACTCAATAACATCCGAAGAGTCTTTAGAAAATCAGAAGAGAACAAAGAAAATCCCGCCGTAGGAGAAAACAACGGAAAAGAACCGACCCGCCTCAAAACAGCGATACTGCCGTACATTAAAAACACTACAGACAGGATCGGCAAGATACTGGAGAAATACGACATAAAAACCATCTATAAACCACACCGGAAGCTAGCCCGTTATCTACCACCAGTAACAGACACAATAGAATTTCAGGCTCCTGGAGTATATCACACTGAATGTAGCTGCGGAGCGTGTTATGTTGGTGAAACAAAACGTCTGATCTCCACCCGCCTAAAAGAACATATCCGTCACACCAAGAACCAAAACACAGATATTCCAGCGGTAGCCAAGCATTCCTACGAAAACAAGGCACGGAATAGCATTTGAAAAGACCAAGATCCTAGCAGCTATCCCTTGGAATCTGGAAAGGAAAATCCGCGAGGCTATCGAAATCAAGAGACATCTGACCAATATGAATTTAGAAGAAGGATATAAAATCACCAATTCGTGGATGCCTATCATTCATAGTTTAACACATACAGACCACAACATTAACACGCAGGCCGAACTTCCAATTAAATAACGGCGCGGGCAAGTCCCAGTACCTGGCTGTGACACATGCCTTCCAGAATTTTCATGAGAGAGCCAGGGGGCGTACGTCAGCCAGAAAGGCTAGGATATATAGACAAAGGTCAGCAAGCACTCTTGTAGTGTGATTGCTGCCTGGGGGGCCGATTACCTCGGATCGAGTAGAGGTATTTCAGTCGCCTTGACAAAGAATACTGCAATGTATTCGAAACGTCGGCAAACTGTACGTAATGTTCAGAAAACAACAACACGGTTCAACCCGGAAAATAAACTAAATAATAATAATAATAATAATAATAATAATAATAATAATAATAATAATAATAATAATAATAATAATAATAATAATTGTTTTAAGTCCGTCGTAGGATGGGCTTTCAAAGGAACTGATAAAAGTACCAAACAAGAAGCATACTAAAGAACTGTTGAAACTCAGCAGAGAAAATATAGGATGGATAGTAGGACTGTTGACAGGACACTGCCATCCGAAAAAACAACAACATAGAATTGGAGTAATAAGAGAAAATATATGTAGGAAATGCAATGAAGCTGAGGAATGAGCTGAACACATACTTTTCGAATGTGAGGCGCTGGGTAGAATCAGACTCTCCACTCTAGGACTACCAGGTGAAGAGAGAGAAAAATCCAAGAAGACCCAATAAGAACAACCTGCAGCTTTGTGAAGGGAGCAGGTATATCTAGGTGGGAATAAAGGAAAACCATGGTAGCAAAAGATCATAGAGGTCGACGCTAATTAGGAACTAATATTTAGAGGCCCCATGAGGAATATAAGAAGTCCGTCTTAAACGCTATTTCTTAACAGACACCAGGTTGTCGAAATTTTCTCCCGCAGGAGTTGTTTGACGTGCTGGAAGCCAACGGCACGGAGTTCGTTATTGTCAGTGCATATTACAAGCGGTTTCACTCTTGTGAAGGTATTTTTATAGATATGAGGATGACTGAGGTAAAAAAAAAACGAATAAATCATTATTGTATGTATGTTGGGTATTCAGCCCGAAGGCTGGTTTGATCCTCTGCAGCTCAGCCAACAGCTGTCATAAATAGCCTAGGCGTCACTAAAGAGGCGTACTAGGGAAATGAGGAGTGAGGTAGTTTCCCGTTGCTTTCCTCACCAAGCCAGCCGTTGCTATTACATATCAGTCTGCCAAGCCCACTGAAATGCATGCACCAGCCGACCCTATGAGCGATATTTTCACACCATTCATAACAGGGACTGGCTGCAAAATCATTATTACATTTTTTTATCTGTGATAAGCCATCGGCGACTACAGGTTCCTTATACCAACATACTCAGAGGATATTCCTGAACAACCTCCAAAATTAGTCGGTGGAGCTCGGCTTCACCCTGTATACCAAGTGTAATGAAATTCAAAACTCAAATTCCTTGGATGAGAGAAGAGACTAAAATAATGGTTTCTTTCAAATCCGATTGGTTGGAAATTGAGACACATTTTTACTGTATTCAGAACAACATATTTACAATTCAATTCGTCACATGTCAAAAGTTCGGCCTCGATGGTCCACTACCTCCCGATGATCGTGTTGTAACAGCTCCCATATTCCGTAGGCTGTGCATGGCCTTTTGTTGTCGTGCAGGTATACAGTAAATCATGACGTTTCCTGAAATGTTTCACTTGTTGGAGGTCATGATGGTGGGCAAAATTCAACGAAGTTTACTGAGACAATCAAGGCTCACAGATGAACAACTCAACAGTACTTTAGTCAGCATCGAAAATGTGGTAAACTCAAGGCCAATCTCCATGGAGACGGGGCTCAACACCTGATGCCAGCACACATCTTTTCGGCGAAGGACACTTAACTCTGCCTCAGAGCCACAACCGGCTACTGAACATGTCTAGGCTAGAGAATTCAGACCACAGAAGAAACTAGCAGAAGAGAGAGAGTACCTTTTGGAACTCAAGTTCGAGGTACTTCCAGGAGGTACATTGAGTTCCGAGTCGGAGATCTGGCCCTCATTCAAGAGGATGGATGTCCACGTCATCTGTGAAGAAGAGGAAGAGTAGAGAGACTGCTGGAAGGAAGAGGCCATAAGATAAGGACTGTTATTCTTCGTACACCCAAGGGACAACAAATAGCTGGAGCATTTCAGCTGGTCATCCGCCTGGAGGTTGATCAGTGTGGGGAGTATATTGGGAATACAAGATAGTACATTTAGTATCCTAGATCTATCACGCGGTATAACTTGGTTTTAAGTTCATTGTGTCATTTATGTTTTACCTTAGGTAACTCCTTTGGGAATACTGTTGAATATCAAGACGAGGTATAAACTGTGTTGTTTTGTTTATTGCTCTCCCATATATCATGACACCAATCTTGTTGATGTAATTAACAAACTAGCAAATGTGCCTGTGCTTCGCTACGGTATTCTACATTGTATACGGATTTCAAGTAAATTACTGTACATGCACTGAATATGATTTTTTAAAATTACATGTCTTTTAACGTTATCCAGAAACAGCAGGGGGTGGTTCCCATATGCTGTTTCCAATGTAAAGTGCGAGTTGCGAAGTTGTTATGATAACGACAGGCTCACTTGCCTACTACAAATCACAATCGAGTAGGTAAATTTTCATTATAATGGGAGGCTCCATTACAAAATGCGCGGCCACAGTCTATTTCGGGGAGTTTTCATTACAACGCCAGGTGCCCTTTAGTACTTCCAGACAGATTAAAGTTGAGAAATTGATTATAATAGCAGGCACCTTCAGTAATGCCAGTCAAAACTGAGTTGTGCTGTTATCATTATACCGACAGGCCCCTTTTCTTAATGGCAATCACACCGAGTTGGTGAGTTTGCATTATAATAGCAAGGCCACTATGACTAATGCCAGTCATATTTTAGATGGGTAAATTAGTTCATAATGGCGGGCACACATACCTACTCCCAAACACAATCGGTTAGGGGAGTTTTGAACAAAATTGCATGCTCCCTTGACTTCTGCCTAGTAAAACTGAGAAGGGAGTTATTAATTACAATGGTAGTCCCTCCTTACAAACGCTAGTAACAAAGGAGTTGGAGAAGGATCGCATTTCCACTGCCAGTCAAAGTTGATGTGGAGAGTAATTATTACAATAGAAGTCGTTGCTGAGAGTAAGTATCGATGTAAATATTATTTATAATGTCAAACACACCATTCCACATAGCTACAAATTGACTTCAATGAATATACAGTATATAGATCGACATACGAAGAATATGCATGTTTACAAAAATTGCAAACATTCATTTACAGATTAACTGCTGCTAAACGATACATCATATCGACAAACGTATTGTACCAAAAGGCGCTTCAATTGGCGGTCTAAATGGCTGGTCTTATGATATTTTCTCCTGTCTCATCTGTTTATAGGTAAAAGTGAGTTACAAACGTTGAATAGGGTGAAATTTGGATATGGTTTTCTCACATTTCATTACTCTCGGGTACTAATATGACAGCTACAAACATAGAATTTGGCTCACGCATGGATAGTGGGTGGGCCGAAGTTCGTGCAGAATTAGATGATTCTATATTTCGTATAAGTGTTTCGAACTGTGAATTGTACTGTACGTACACAAAGAGCAAAATGTATATATAATCGAGAAAAAGTGACAAATCTAACATATAAGGAATAGAGATACGACGAATCGTCATAGGACCAAAGTTGTAGATCACTCCAAATTGAACGAGGCTGTTGCATCCGTTTTGTGATACGACTTACCCTTTATCCAACGAATACCTGAAGGCGAACGTCTGCACAGTCATGAAAATTGCGTCCATATTTCCATTCTTTCGTGTCAAAAGGTGAAAAGTTTGAACAGCTTGGAATTTTTCCATCAGTTACAGGCTAAAAGGTATAATTTCACCAAATTTCAATTTTCCAGCTCGTCTGGAAGATTGTGCCGCCATCTTGGTTTGGGGGAAGGGGGTTAAAAATTACAAAATTCCTGAAACTTTTTGAGCCCACGAAACTTATAGGTTGTCGCTTTGGATAATTTATACGACAGCGTTCTTAAGCTGAGCCCAGAATTTGAAGCCCCTTAGCTTGCCCCCTTGACGGAATTTTGAGAGTTTTCGATTTTTCTAGGGATCCTGGGCTCATCAGATTCTCCGGAACCAAGTTTCAAATTTCTGAGATTTCTGGAAGTGCCACATTAATTCACGTCTATTTTCACTTTTATACCTTTCTATAGATCGCTCCAGATCAACATGCTTTTATATAAATAGATGACAGGTAAGCATGAGCACGTTTAAGAGTGTAGAACCCTTCTTCGATATTCACTACTCCTAAATGGTACATTACATCAACAAACGGTTTTCACCATCAGACGTGCCCTTTTTTCCATCTACGTGTTTGATTCGGTCCACACATGGCCTTCGATTGTGCCAATGGTGGTTTGGGAGAAATGCTACTCAATTTATACCGTAGATTGTAACCAGGGTTCTGTATGTTCGTCTCATATTGTGTCTTAAGTGTTCCAAACAAGGAGCACAACAATTTTATGGAGGGGAAATGACTTGAATATTTCATTACCATACGGCCGTTTCTGCTATATTAACCGATTATTTATTCATTAATTCATCACAATTGAGGAATATTGTTGTTGCTTTATTTCGTGATCTTCATTAGAAATTAGTATCCTGATTTGTGTGCGTGATTTCCAATGATTGTAATCGTGTGTACCAATGTGTGCAATTGTACTGTATTTGTTCTAACATTAGAGCACGTGTCTGAGACTTTTGAGAGAGATACAATTCTAACATTTTCCTGAAGTGGTATAAAGGAGAAAGCCTCGATAAACAAAATCTAGACAGCCTTTGGAAGCGTCAGTATTGAACATCTGACCTTACATCTAATAACGAATTAAATCCTCTGCCACGTAACTGGGTGGGTAAGGAAGAATTATGTACATTTTGCACATTTTTTTGCATGGAAAACATAATTATCATATAATTTGACGTTGTAGAGTACAGGATTGATCAAGCGGATTGTATACAATCCTTTGCTTCAACCTGGCAGTGTGATGG
Organism: Anabrus simplex; assembly: GCF_040414725.1. Classification (NCBI taxonomy): domain Eukaryota; kingdom Metazoa; phylum Arthropoda; class Insecta; order Orthoptera; family Tettigoniidae; genus Anabrus; species Anabrus simplex. Next base: position 1,757,458,655 of record NC_090265.1, read on the forward strand.
ATGGAAAGATATAAAAGTTGGCTTTGATTAACTATTGAAATAAAATTATACTAGCTCTGTTGTTTAGAAATGGTGTGTCTGTCCCTTACCCGGAGATTCCTGGTTCGATTCCTTGTTCGTCGAGCGATTATAATTCTGGACTTAGTGCTGGATGGATTGGGGTTCGTTAGTTCTCTTGAATGACTGTCAAGCATAAAAGTAAACGTTCCAGTCAAGAAAACCAAACAATATAGTTGAGGAAGTTGTTGCGGTCAATACGTGACACTTCAACACTTGTCTGCCCTTAATGGACTATACTGGAGGTGCCTGAGTGTTTTTCTTTTCTAAAACGCTCATTGAATATTATAATTATCCCGTATCCTATGAATAATCCCTTCTTCGAAGGTTAGACCGCAAACTACAAGGAAGTTTAATTTGTGTGAAATGGTTTTCCAATAAATTGGACTGGAAAATAGTTTCATTCCCAATCTCAGGTTCTGAATTCATTCACTGCATTTACGGGTCCCTCGTAAATATGCTTAAGCCCTAACATGCCAGAAGAACAACAAGTTTCTCTATCACATCCCATTAAAAGAATTGCAGTTTGTTAATCGAAATATGATAAAATTATTCTTGTCCAAGGAACTGCTACGGAGGTATTTATGGATGACAGAGCACCTCATACCGTAAAGAGTGAGACTGTGGCACTGTACGTAGAGATGGCAGCAACCCACACGGATGGAAAGGATTGAGCGAGGGATACGGAAACTTAGAAAGAGATTTGAGTGTAAGAAGTAAGGTGGTATATTCAAATGATTCATGGCGTTCTCCCGTAGAGCATAGTAATTGGTTATGTCTTACGTGCGCAGAATTTGACACTTTACCACTCCGTTTGGTGACAAAGCGGTGGAGATGGTTAGATTTAGGTCGAGTATAATTTATAGGACTAGCATATTTTTCAAAGAAGTGCATTCCGTTAAGTTTACTATGGTTTTACATAACTAAACTCTGGTACTTATAACTATAATCCAAGGTGAAAATGTTAAATCTTAAATCATTTACTTTTATGAATTTACATAGAAATTGTAAAATGTCACTAGACGCACATTTAATACAGGATGTAAGAAAAGTGAGTGGAAAACTTTAATCGGTGGATTCTTATTATGTGTACAAGGAAAAATATATTTTTATCAACACAAGTACGGAAGATTCACTGTCAGTATATTTTGGGGGTAAGACGAGGTAGTTTTACAGGTCTTCTAGTGATGGTATTAATAGTGGTTATTTTAGGAGGAATAAAGGGAAGTTCAAAACCCTTCTTGTATAATTATCACAGGCGAAGAGGCTGTGACTTGTCCGAGAATGACCATGTATATTAAATGTAGGGAAGTGCCTGAAAATTAGTGACTGCAACTTATTTTGGATGATAGTAGTTCCAATAATATTCGGCATCAGAATATTGACTGAGAGTCATGTTCTGTTGCAGAGGGAAGGAGGGTTCATATTCCTGAGGAAGACATTCGGTGCCACAAACATCCACTGCGAGGGTACTCCAATAGACTCCAAGTTGTTCAAAAGCTCTGTCGTGTAGCCTCATTTGTAAATACACCTGTCGATAGAATTCTACAATTGTAGAACACTGGGTGATTCTTGTAAAGGTTGCTTGTTGATGACGCTGACAGCTTTATTTCTTGGAGCAAACATTACTCTTTTACACAGTCACGCTTGATCGATGAAATACTGTGCACATATAGGTTAACATTTCATATCTCAAAGTACCGTAGATGTGGCGGGCAACCGCTCACATCCACACAGACAAATACTTCCGGATATCACGGACTGAACGAAAATGGCTTCCTATGCCATGGACTTAAAATGGCATCTTGATATTAACTAGCTAAAGTACTATATCGTTTTATCTTCTTCTACCACTCTTTCCACACTTGTGGGATCGCGGGTGCGAACTAGTCGCACATGTGGTTATGCCCTGTTTTATGGCCGGATGCCCTTCCTGACGCTAACCATATGTGGAGGAATGTCATCACTATTGCGTGTTCCTGCAGTGGTTGGTGGTGTTGTGCGTTGTCTGAATATCAAGAGCAAAGTCTTGGGACAAACACAAACACCCAGTCCCAGAGCCAGAAGAATTAATAAGACGCGATTAAAATCCCCGGCCCAGCCGTGAATCGAACCCGGCACTCTTTGAATCGAAGGCCTCAACGCTGATTTTTCAGCCATCTAACGTACTACATGTTTCCTCTAAATAAAATATTACAATATCAGATGGAGTTAGTTGAAAGAAAGAACGGTTCACGTTCTATTCCTGGTTCAGTGAAATCCTCGTATTCCCTAAAATGTTAAGTGAATTCATTAAATATCAGTTAAATATGAAATAATAGACAAATACATAATTCAAACGATTAAACGTAATTATGGCTCCTTCTCTCGGCGTCAGAAAATGCCTTCCTAAGCCATGGATTTAAAATGGACCTTGACATGTAATACCTATCTTATGTACGTTGCCTAGCGACTGTGAATCTATACATTTAGTCTTGGTGACAGTACGTTAACTTGTCATATCCCAACACACGTTTCCAGCCGGTATTATTTGTATAACTTATCAACGAAAGCAAAAATTAAGAATCCGGCTTCGCAGTGGATTTGGACCCCCTTCCATCTACGTTTCTAAAAAAATTCAGACCTCTGCGTACCGTAGATTTGGCTGAGCACCGCTCACAGACAGACGGACAGCCAGCCAGCCAGCCAGCCAGCCAGCCAGCCAGCCAGCCAGACAGACAGACAGACAGACAGACAGACAGACAGACAGACAGACAGACAGACAGACAGACAGACAGACAGACAGACAGACAATTCCTTTTATTATAATAGATGATCAATTACGTCATGACGAGTGTTGGAGGCGTGTATTATTTTGTGTTGAAATCGAGATTGTCGCGCCACAGTAAAATAAGAATAGCTCGCCATTCCGTGGTGCTGGAGTATTGCAAGAGGTATCGTTTTATTTGGTTCATTGTAGTAGCTACCATTGGTCGGCATAACTTCGACACCAGGCCAATTGAAATGTTCAAGACTGTGCTAAAATTAAAAACTTCGTTCTAAATGGATCAGAAACCAGAGCGTAAGCATTGAGTGGAGTAGAAGGACGTCTGAGGAATCGAATAAGCCCAAGGAAACTGCACTAGAACGTGGCAGATAATACCGGCTGCGCTAGAAAGTCTATGCAGCGACGCAGCACTTCTACCACGACTATGGGGCCTGTATTGTTGCATGCAATTTGGTATACTTCTAGAAATGGCAAACGAATATCAATATATCGAAAATATCGATATTTTGAGAGGGAAATATCGATATATCGACATCGATATTTTGAGGTCCGATATATTGTCGATATCGATATTTTGTGCCCAATACATCGATATTTCTGTCTAATTTAATACTTTTGGCTGTGGTGTGAATCTTTTTCAAGGCCCTTTCAATATTTGCCGATATTTGCATGCTACAGTTACGAAATTTGAATTTTTATTTCTCAATTCACTTCGGTACATACAGTGAAATATCACAACTCATCCATCGTGCAGCAGCATGCCCAGTCTTTAACTACGTTGCCATTGTTGTCGGTGAGGTACAGGAAAGTTGTGGAATATTGTTGGTGGTTAGTGCTGTTTGTATTTCACAGTGCTTTAACTGATTCATACGGTTACAAATTTTAGTGGTACTGTATATAGTTTTCAACAAGTAGTTTCATAAATGGCTCCAAATAAAAGTGATGTGTGGAGATATTTCACAAAAATCAATAAAACTGAAGTGAAGTGTAATACGTGTGCCAACATTTTGAAACGTTCCGCCAATGCCACAAATATGAAGTCTCATTTGAAGATACATACATTAAAACACGAAATACTATCAAGCATGAACTAAATGCCTAAGTCAGTGGTAGGGGGCAGTAAATAGTTCTTTAAAATCTGGTGAGGCTGAAGCCCCTCCTACATACTTAGCAGCGGCTGCGTCATCAGTGGGAACTGCTACTGGGGGGTTCACTGCATCCACGACATCGGTAACCAACGCTGAGTTCTCGTCACCGACTACGTCTACAGCTATCCAGCCATCTATCCGGCAATCGTTAGGAGAAATTTTCAGAATATTTTACTGAACACTTTGGCCCTTTATTATGGCTAGGCAACTTGGATTTGGTTTTTTAACAATTGACGAGATAACAGTGTTTTATAAATCAATAATGTATTTTAGACATATTAAGCAGAACGTAGGCCTATTTTTTAAAGAGCCGTCGGTTTTCAATTACCCGTTTATTTCATTGAAGAGTCTTCAGTCTTACAATAATGGATAAGAGCACCATCACCAATATTTTAAAACCGATATATCGATATTTTGAAGGCCGATATATCAATGGCATCGATATTTTAATACCGATGTATCGAAAATCCGATATATCGATATTCTGAAAAGTTTTGCCATCACTATATACTTCAGTTTTGCCAGTAAGACGTATTCAATGCCGTAAATCTTCTGGTCATGCCTCGGAGAGAGATAGTCCATTCTTACGTTTCGCAGACGGGGATGAACAGATTTTAAGGCAGTTCTTACATATAAATTAGTTTTTTTAACCTATATTTATCAAGTCCCTATTCCGTCTTATTCACAGTAATGTTGAGAAAACGCGAATATTTCAACAGCTGTAATTGGTTTCAGTTACAGATTATTATGTCTCCTTTATAAGAAGAATACAATGAACCTCTCACGATCATGATTTTTGTCCTCTTTAAAGAAAAATTGGTTTGTTTCTGTGAAGTATTTGTCTCATGTTCACCATGATGACAGCCATACCTACCGGCCTTATTTCAAACTACGTAGATCCTGACATGGCCGACTTGATGCGTCGCACTATCCAGCTCCTTGGAGCTCAGCGAGGGATCCAGTCGGCCGTGATCCTGACCAACGCCAGCTCAATCCTCCTATACTGCGTGCTCTATGTGAGTGTTGCCTACGAGATAAGTAAAGGCATCTGCATATGCGGGATTTTTAAGTACTAAATTGGCAGTGTACTAGCAGTTCAAATAGCGCTACTAGATGACAGCTTGTCTGTCCATTCCTCAGTACGATTCCAATTGGCATTACGAGAATAACTTGCACATAAAAGCACATTATAAAGATAAAACATTGCGTTTTGAGTAGAAAAGTATGACGCTTAATAAAGAAGAGATATATTCAAGGAAAGTTCATACGAGATAGGTAGTATAATTATTGAAATCGGAAAGTTCATGTGTTAGTAAGAATGAAAATACCCCATAATATTTCAGTATTCACACAGTCTACTCTCGTCATACAAATAGGATGGATACCCTGAAAAAAGTATTAGAATTCACTGAGGTTAGTATTAGTAGAAATGCTGAAGGAGGTGCTTTCAAAATTCCACTACATACCTACTACAGACTTCGAAGAAGGTTGCCACATGCTATCTTTATCGTCACCCCGACGTGATATAATTCTAACCAAGTTTATTCGTAATTATGCATTTGCTCGTGGAACGAAATTCCACTACTTTTCTGAAGTTTATTTTTACAGAATGGTACACAGCAATAAATTATGTTTATGACGCACAATAAACGTCCTGCGTATATAATGTTTACAATAAATACTCTCTTGGCGGTAAATGCAGAACCTTGTATGTTGAATATTATGCATCAAAATGTTTCGTAATCTCAATTAAAATCAAATCAAATCAAATCAATCACTACTGATTTGCATTTAGGGCTGTCGCCCAGGTGGCAGAATCCCTAGATTTTTCTTGAATGATTCCAAAGCAACTGGACATTTATTGAATATCTCCCTTGGTCAGTTATTCCAATCCCTAATTCCCATTCCTTCGTCCTCCTGAATTCCAACTTTATCTTCATATTGTGATCTTTCCAATTTTAAAAGACACCACACAAACTTATTCGTCTATAAATTTCGTTCCATACCATATCTCCACTGACAGCTCGGTACATACCGCTTAGTCGAGCAGCTTGTCTCCTTTCTCTCAAGTCTTCCTATTCTTATATCCTCAGTAAGAAAATGTATCTTACGCTTTTTATGTCTTCTTTTTATTAGCTTGTGTATGTTAGTTCATACATTTAAGTAAAAGTGGCAGTTAGTTACAGATAAAGGGACCTCTGGCGCTACTTGTAATTAACTTTGTTGTAAATACATATATTTCTATTTCTACTTTTTCCCAGCCCTAACTTTCCATCATTTTTGCCACGCTACTCTTTTCTGTTCAAATGGAAACTATATACGCATCACAAGCTGAATACACAAATCAACGCTTTATATAATTAATTTCAAGACCCATTTCACCTAAAATCTCATGAATTTAACTTTTGCTTCACAGTTTCCATGTACGACGATATTAAACAGTGGAGGGCTAACACGAAGTCTAGCGGCGACTCTGATACTACTGTATAACGAATTCCTCTCTCTGAAAGCTGCCATGCGTAGGCCATATTAGTAATCACGTAGACAACGCTCCTACACTGCTTGCTCTCTGCGAGGCTTTTAGCGAATGGACCGAGTCAGAAATTCTCCGCTAGATAGCAGGCATAGACGCACAATGTACTAAACGTATTATAATGACGACAGCCTACAACACTATGAAGTATTAATCGTCATATGCTCACTAAATCTCGTAAATTCCATCAGTAATGTTAAATATCACTAATATTACCTGTATAGAGCCGTAGTTGGCCTCTTCGTCCCACAATTTAACGATTTTCCCGAACGAAGGCTTAGAGTGATGCACAAGGTGGCTACGTTTCTGTGTTCTTGCCAATGCAATATCAGTTAGGATATCACTAACAGTTTGCTGATGTTCCTTGAAGTCACACTGTATCAGAACACTCTCTGAAAGGGAAGAACTTGCAAGTCCTCGTATTTTGGACGACGTCAGAGAGTAGGGCACAGCAGCTTCAATAAACTCCTACCGGTTGGTTAATCAGAACAACAAAACAAGGTTTTCGGTATCGAAGAACTTCCCTGTTCTGATGCATAATCAGTCCCATAAGTGATGTCGAAGCTCAAAGCAGTGAGATGTTGCTGACGAAAATGTCACACTTCATTCTCTTTGAACAACATGAACTAAGTGCCTGCAAACTGCGACTTGATTTTCTGTTCCTCGAAATATTGGAACATTATAATTTTAACGTGTATTTGATAGAATAATCGTGTACGGAGCTTATTAACTTCTATGCGCCATTTTGTCTGACTTGCCTCACACTTCACTTCCTTGAATGCTCTTCTCAAGAAACATCGGGATTGTAAGCAGCTTATAACTGAGTGGCCAAAAGACACGGTAAAAAGTGTCCATTAGAAAATGTGCCGTGTATGACCCGTGAGGGTTGCGGGTATCTGCGGCGTAGCTGAACAGTCTGTCACAGACCCCAGTGTTGTGAAGATGGCAACAGGTCGCGAGTAAACCAATTTTGAACGTGGGATGATCATAGATGCATGGCGCATGGGTCATAGCATTGCGGAGATAACATGCGAATTCGTATTTCCAAGGTCAACGGCGTCGAGGGTTGATCTTCAATATCGCAGAGATAATGTTACCAACCACGTAAACCATTACAGGGGATGACCACAGGTGTTTAACGAACGGACATCACGTCACAATACTGACGGGCTACTGTGAGTCAGATCACCACCCAGTTGAATGTTGGGAGTCAGGAGCCAATTACTACCGGGACTGCAAGGAGGCAACTGCAACGCATAGGCTTCACCAGCAGACGAAATACGCGTATCCCTTTACTGACACCTCGACAGAGAGTTCAACAAGGAGCATGGGCCCGCGAACATCGGTAATGGACCATGGAACAGTGACGGCGTGTGGTGTGGTCCAATGAATCCCGGTTACATTGTATCGTGCTGATGGGCGTATGAGAGAGTGGTGTGTGCCCCATGAAGCTATGGATCCTGCGTGTTAACAAGGTTGTGTCCAGGCGGGAGGTGGCTCAGTTCTGATCTGGGCGGCGTTCTCATGGTCGTAATTTGGCCCCATTGTCCGGCTTCAAGGAGCACTGACAGGTGCACTTTATGTGGGCATTCTTTCAGACCACCTGCATCCCTTTCTGGCCCTAGAATACCCTGATGGAAATGCTTTGTTTCAACAGGACAATGCGCCATGTCACCGCTCTGTGATGGCAGCAGGTGGTTGGAGGAGCACTCCAATTTCGATCATGGATTGGCACACCGGATCCCCCGATTTTAATCCAATCGAACATTTATGGAATGCTGTCGATGCCGGTATACGCTCTATGGACCCTGAATCAAATACAGAAGACCAATTGTGGGTAGCAGTGCAAGATGCGTGGGTTCAGATCCCACCAAAACTATTCCAAAATCTTGTAGAGTCGATGCCTCGCCGTACTACCACCGTTTTGAGGTCTCGTGGAGAAGCAACTCCTTATTAACATCACATTCAGTGTTTTCACATGACGTTTGGCCGCTCAGTGTGTATCGACTATGTGGTATGGTTCGAATTGTCCATGGTGAGTTGGCGTGGAATGAAACAAGTAGAAGAAGACTGTAGGTGTCTTAGTGTTTTTCTAAAAGAGTCATTTAACACGAGTAATGATAATGATCATGTACACTATGAGTAGTCCATTCCTTGAAGCTTACCTCGCAAACCGAAAGGAAGTTTTGTTTGTGTGAGACGTTTTTTCAATAAATTGGAATGCAAAATAGTTCAAATCCCAATTTCTGGTTCTGACTTCACTCGCTGCGTTCACCGGTCTTTCCTTAATGTGCTTAAATCATTACATGCCAGAAAAATAACAAATTTCTCTATCATATCCCATCAAAGTAAATTAGTGTTTTAATCGAAATATGATAAAATTATTCTTGTCCCAGTACTTGCTAAAGAGGTATTTAAAGACAACTGAGTGCTCCAAACCGTAATGATGACGTTGTAGGTCTGTACGCAGAGGCTACAGCAAACCACAAGGATGGGAAGGCATGAGAAAGGGATAGAGAGAGCGGGAAGGAGACTTGAGAGGAAGAAGTGATTAGGAACATCTTCAAATGATTCATCGATTTCTCCTGTAGAGCATAATAATTCATTATACCTTACGTACCCAGAATTTGACACTTTACAAATCTACTTAGCTGTAATTTGGTATTAAAGCTGTGTAGATGGCTCGATTTGGATCGAGTATAAAGTATAGGACTGGTATATTTTCAAATAAGTGCATTCCATGGTGTTTGAAAGGGTTTTTGTATCTATGCTCTACTAGTTATAAGTATTAACCTTGATGAAAAATATTATATCATGCACATTATGAGTTAGCATCGGAGTTATAAAATTAGACCCACAATATTGAAACAGAAGATGGCGTATGAACCTTTTTCAATTATAAATAATGCGTGGAGAAGAAAAATAACTTTTCATCATCACGAGTTCGGTAAATTCACTTCCGGTATATTTTGCGGGTAAGAATAGGCAGTTTTGTAGGCATTCCCTTGATGGTATTGATAGTGATTGAGGTGGTGGTTATTTTAGAAAGAAAAAAGACAGCTCAACACACTTGTACAATTATTACAGAAGAAGTTGTGGCCCGCTCGAAAATGTCGGTGTTGTTGAAAGGTAGGGAAGTGCCTGAAAATTGGTTACTGGTATTCATTTGGGGTGTAGCGTGAGAGTGAAGCTCGGGGCCAGGTACTGACCCAGAAGTATAGACGTTTCGCTTCGTTCATGTACTGTGTTCCACGTAGAATTTCGAGCGAATGTATAGTAAGTTCGACTTTATAACTTTGTAACACTAAGTGCTATTTAAATATGTTATAGTTAATACACAGTTAAGAAGTTATAGGATAAAAACTCTTGAAATTAGATTCAATAATCGATTAATTGATTACATCACGGTGAATGGTGGGGGTGTCCGCCATTTTATGTTGAACTAGTGTACCCTGATGAGATAGGCCCTAGTTTCATGATTTGATTTTGATATGAGAAATACAGATATAAAGGAATATTAAATGAATACAGTGTCAGTTTTGTGTGGACGGGATAATTTCGACATAAGCTAGACATATCGCGACTGTCAGTCGCCACAGTAAGCTTGCCATTAGGGGGAGAATGTTTCTTGGCCAGAAGCTAAGAGGATTAAATCTAGAGCTCACAACAACAGAATAATGACTTCGAGGAAGTGAAAGAGTATATATTTCGGACCAAGGGCGAGCAGAAGTATCACCAATACCGGGAATATGACGTACCGGTTTTTCCACGCCCGAGGCATTTGGTGTTGTCAACGTTACAAGGAAGAGATTTCAAACTAAGCGAAGCGGTGTTGACCAATGAGAAAATTTATCATAGGCCCGCAGATAAACCAACATAAGAAAAACTCAGAGTGAACTCCAGTTAGCTTCTCCGATAACAATAATTAAATTATTCCAACCACATAATTGAATAGAGGAGATTTTTGTGATATCATTCCCATGTTGATTAATTCTAATCGTACTAAATTAAAGTAATGAATTCGTGGAAATGACCCACGCTATTTCGCCATTGGTCGAGATGAGCACGCCATCAGGGACGCCGAGTTAGCGCGCGAAAGGTGGAGGACAGAAATTAAGTGATATTTCCATGATCACCGAACGATATGAGTTCAGAATACGACACATGAATGTGTATCGCCAGTATATTAAGTAGGATAAAGCAAGAGATACAAATCCACCTGCATATGCCGATTTAGGATAACCAACCCCCCTCTCCAGGAGCTGACCGCGGATGACCCCGGCGGGAAATCATATCGTCCATAAAAGTCCAGTAGCGGACCTCACATCACTCAGTTCTTACCAGTCACCAGTCGTTATCGGTCACCAGTCGTGTCAGTCGTAATGAAGTAGTTGAGACTCTGACACGTTGACTCTGTAAGTCAGTACCTCGGGACGCATTCGAAGTCAGTTAAAGCTGAAAGTGCGTGAATTATTAGGAGAATGAATACGAACAGTGAAATTATCCATAGTACCGAGTGTAACTAATCAGTACAACTGTATGTTGAATGTAATAAATGTCATGTGATTGAATAATAAATAATTAACGGAACGCCGATAGTACCTTTGGAAGGCAGTGTGCGGAGCCTGAAGTAAACACCTCAAGATAGACGGTGAATAACTATCCGAGCAGGGAATTATAGGAGCTAGGCGATTATCAAGACGGCTTAGAAATAAACCAGGAAGTGCCTGTTGAAGACGCGATACGCGCCGGTTCAAATGAACGACATTTCGTCGTAATGTGTCACGACGTGTGTTTCGGGCGTATATGAAGATTATATTGTGCGAGTGTCAGGGGTCTAGGAGCACCTATAATTGTTTTTTTTTTTTGTTATTAGTATTCCTGTGTAAAATAGTGTAATAAGGTATTAATCATGGGTAGTCACCCAGAAGTGTTTTATTGTGTTAAATTTGTATTGTGCGACATGATGGACGAGTAGATCACCATGGGGCCGTAAGGCCTATTTCTCATCCGCTACGAGACAATGGAATTCTACATAGGAATGAGTACACAATTTTGATATTTGGGGGATGTTATCGCGAATAAACGGGGTTCAGTGTAAATTAATTATGGTTACTTAACATGGTCCGCCTCCCGAGTCCATGATTTTATTTTCTGTTAGACGGACGAACTAATTTATATTAACGTAATAATGGGTTAGATTAATTAATTTGAGTATTTGTTTGTTGTATATAATGTAAATATGGGATATATTTCTTTCAATTAATGCATGCTGTTTGTAATATTTTGACTTAAGTTCATTTCAAGTGTTAAATTCCTTTTTTTGTGCTAACCCATTTATTTGATTTTCATTCACTGCGGTGATCATTTGTATTTTAATTAGGAGTAATTTCTATTAGACAGCCAGATTATGAAAGAGTCAGAGTATGTAAGATTTGTGTTGCGTACGGAAGGTCATTAAAATACTAATAATAATCATGTTTGTGAGTTGACAAAGGAAAGTAAAATAATAATAATAATATTTGTGCGTTTGCGAGTTACAGTATAATAATAATAATAATGACAGTGCTTCGCGAGTTAGCCAGTGCAAATATAATAATCAATGTGGAGATGACATGTAGCGTTAAAGACTTTCATTCGAGTAATCAGTTTGAGTTTACGTAAATTTTTGATTTTACGTTTTTGGACTTTATTTTAACCATTAAAATTTTGTTTAAAAGCGATAAAGGCACGTGAATTAGAATGGTCACGATATGTTAAAAGCCCAGAATGATTTGAGCCCATATTTCGAGTTGGAAGTCATGAGGGACGAATATCCGGCGTGAAATAAATTGAGCCGTATTGTTTGTAATGATGAAATAGATGAATCTCAAGGCCTAAGATGATATAAATACAGATGCCGGTGTTATTAGTGGTAGAATCCACGCACCGAGGATTAATTTATGAATTAAATGTTTGAAGAGTTCCGATGAAAGGAAATGGACTTCAAATTGGAAGGAATAGTTTAGCAATCGCCGGCATGGGAGGTATTTGCCCAGCCGCGATGTGCCATAGGTTGTGAGATGTGTCTTGGGAGGACATGTGTCCCCATATAAAATTAAAGGCAGTACGAAATTGAAGGTACGGTCCCGAATACCGTGTTGTCCCGACCAATATAAAGCAGATCTTAGTGGTTCATAACGGGATTTAACATATGTGACTAAATTCTAAAGAGTGGAAATTAAAATATCATCGTTCCATTTTTAATAATAATAATAATAACAATAATCATACTCCAAGTGAATCTTGTCTAAAATCCAGTGCTTAGTGCCAAGATAAATCGGAATCGTAAAAGGGGTTATGCGTTAAACATATTAAGAGTGAACTACCGTGTAACAGGCGAAATTAATTTTTTTAAATTAATAATAATAATAAATAAAAACTAAGCTACTTTTTTTTGAAGAATTTCCTTTTTTTATATTTTGGACATAATAATGATGTTGGGAGTAGAAATGGAAAATTTCAGATTTTTAACTAATAATAATAATAAATAAAATATTTGAAGAAGGAGAAGAAGAATAACCAATGAAGCTACTTTTTTTTAATTTTTATTTTTTTGATGAAAATAATAAGAGCGAGAAGTTGAAGTATTATAGCGAGGATGATTACGGGTTACAATAATCACGATTTCCACTATTAATAATAATGTTAATAATAATAATAATAATAATAATAATAATAATAAAGTTGAAGGGGCATAAGATAAAGAACTTGCAATAGTAATTTGAGAATAATAATTATGATGAAAGGAAATTAAGATATTTATTGGGCGATGATTCATTGTTACGAATATAATAATAATAATAATAATAATAATAATAATAATAATAATAGTAATAGTAATAATAATAATAAATGATAAAATATTTATGAGGAAGCTGATCATTATATTGTGCGGATAAATTAGGAGGAAGAACGACCCTTCGTTTGAAACGTCGGCAAGGGTTGGCATATAATCATCCCGGATGACAAAGGATAATAATCAAATACAGGATTATAATTGAAATTAATGATAATAATAAATTAATTGATGGTAGTCAAAGAATATGATAATGATCAGATAAAGAATGGTAATGATATTATTTAATAATCATAGGAGGATATGCTAGGGACAGTCATCCTGTGTCGAACTGCTCCGAACCAGATGTTGGGTTTTCACGGGGAGATTGTTAGCGGTAGATACGTAAATAACCCACGGACGGCACATGTTTTCAGGGTCAGAGCATAGTAATGAACCTTCCCGTACGTCTTGTCGTATTGACAAGTGTAAATATTAAAGTGGCTTTTGAGTTAATGAACTCTACCTGGTGTGTTTGTGAATCTGGAAATAATAGGCTAGAGTTTGTCCGTATTATAAATTCCCGTTTTTTTTCGAGGCGATAACATTTTCCAAGGTGGGTGTCCGGCTCACCAGAATGTACATACCGGAAGTGTCTCATGTCCAAACGGAACGAGGAGACGACAGTAAAAAGTTACTGTCGTGCCTTCGTCTCCGAAAGAAGATCTCCAGCGGTGAAACGTCCAATCATACGGATGTGAATTCGATCCCCAGTAACCAATTGGGGCGAATTCACCAGATGTTTTACCCTACCAGAGTAGTGAGGTAAAATCCAAGTATTATGTCATTTATTTTTCAGGATGAAAGTGTCCCAATGTAAAGTTGTCATCATGTGTAGTATGCAAAATAAGTGAATAAATTGCTCCTCGTTGCAATTTCAATAGGAAACAGTTTCCATACCTTTTCATTGTAGTTAGTCCAGTATGCCCATGGAATTTAAGTTGTCACTTCCCAGTCCTATTGTGGAGTCAAAAATTTGTATCCATGAATGAGTCATCCCCCGTAACCTTAAATTTGCATGCCCCGTTCATCCCTGTGTTCATTTGATGCGCCGATATATTTTTTTGATTTTCTTTATATACATTTTTTTATCGTTTTCGAACTGATCACCCCTGAGATAAATGCTAGTCTGGGACTCAGGAGGTGAGCGGGTGCATAATGGCGCCCGACGTAAAAGGGCCTATTGCATCATGTTTGAGCAACGGGTGACTTTATTTTTTTACGCAAAAAAAACCATCAGAACTTTTTGTTGTATTAGCGACGATATCATTAGCGACCAGCTCAGTGCCCGATTGCAGTATAGATAGGCCCAGTTGTTTAACTTCAATGTAAACCCAATCGGGATATTTAATTAAATGTTGACCGCATCACGGTTAAGTTAAATAGTGGTTTTAGATATGTCAAGTAGTAATTCATGTTAAAGTAAGGTTAGTTTCGAACGGGGCTAGACTTGGTAATTATACAATAGAATTTTATTGCTATAAAGGCTCATTAAATTAATAATTCCCTATTCTATAAAATTAAAATTTATTGTGATTTAGTGAGACTCCACATAAATGTAACTATCCATGGGCAGGAATTTTATATAGGCAAAATTTATTAGGAATACTGTATTTGGTAAAAATGTGACTGAGAACCAGATTCAAGTATTAATAAAAAGATAATGGAACTGTATAAGTTAAATTTAAATTATTTCAAAACAGGTGACTTCAAGTTTCCATTGTTGTATTATCGATTGTTGTTGTTATTGTCATGGTCTTGAGTGACTGATGATATCTAATTCGGGCAAAATAAGCACGTGATGGCAATTAATATGGAAATTTGAATTACGTTATATAATAATTCGCTGTGTGAAAGCGAAAAATATTGTTTTGGTTTTGAATTTGGAAAGTTAAAAATTTTTAGAAAATAGTAACGAGGATATAACCGTATGATAGGGCATAGACCCAAAATTGTCGTAATCGTGTGCGATAGGATGAGAGGCTGATCGGCCCTCTTTTCTCATTTGATATAATGTCAGACGAAGGTGGGGAGCGTCCCCAAGGTGAACAGTTAGAAGGACAGGGAGAGGTGAAAGCTCTCACTTTGGAAGACTTAATGCGAGTTATGGTTCTAAGTAAACAAGAACTCACGGAACAGATGCAGGCCGCTAGTGTTTCTACTAAACAGGAACTGACATCTATAGTTCATGCTGCTAGTGTTTCTACTAGACAGGAACTGACGGAACAAATAATACATGCCGCTAATATTTCGTTAGAAATTAAAGTGGACAAGGTGCAGGCCGCATGTGAAATTAATAAAATGAAACTCACGAAACAAATAGCCGAGGTTCATGCCGCCAGCATTTCACTGGGACAGGAATTACGGGACCGAATGACCCAAGTCCAAGAGGCATGTCATTTCGCTAAGGACGAATTGAAAGGGCATATCGACTCTTGTATTATTAGTGTCAATGAAAAGGTTGACCGATTCAGGGATGAGGCGTTACTAGAACGTAATGAAATTAAGGAGAAATTAAAGGCCAGTATTCAGGAGATTTCAGCTCAGAGGTTGGTTGACCGCGAAGATTTAAAGACGCACATCGAAGAGGTGAGGGGTGAATGTCGCAAGGAAAACGATATCATCCGAAGCCACGTGGAAAGTAAAGGTGCACATACTGCAAATACTTTGGACAGGCACGAAAAGGGAATCGATGAGTTACGAGGTGAAACTGTTCGTACCCTAGTACTAGTAGCCGGTCTCAGAAATGAAATTCAGGATATGAAGACGAATTCGGAAGATCGTAGCCGTAGACTCACACAGTGTGAGGAGGCAAATATAGCATTGTTCAGAAAGACTGATGGGTTAGCGGACCAAATCCAGACGATCGCTGACACAGAGGTCAGAATAGTGGAACAATTTAAGGTCCACACGGGGCAGAATACAGTGTCCAAGCAAATGTCCGACAGTAATACCGAAAGTCTGGATGAGATTAGAAAGGATCTGGAACAGGTCAAGGCCAGGTTAGAACAGCCAGGGTCACTTCAGGACTTCCATCTCCAGTACCGAGAGTTCGAGACCCCAGACAATCAGGGCTTTCATAAAAAGGAAGGCATGTCACAAGCCGATACGACCGGACTTAAGTTTGAAGTAGGAGACGGATCGTCATCATCATCAAATGCCCTTCCGACATCTGTGGTTCACGTCATCAAAATGTCAGACGACAAACCACCTAGATACGACGCTCGAGGACATATAACCCCTAAAGGCTTCATCCGCGAGATCACTAACTATATTAGTGAAAATAAAATTCCGGCGGAGCGGCAATTACGAACTGTAGAGAAGTTTTTGGACGGAGCACCTGCAATGTGGTTCAGGGCCTTCTTATACACATTCGAGGATTTCATGGGATTCCGACAGGCGTTTGTGCAAAAATTCTGGAGTATCCAAAAACAGCAAGATCTTAGGTTGGAGTTGTATTCTAGACGTTATACAACATCGTCCCCAACTAAATATTCAGAGTTTTCGTATCCCAATTTCATAAGATGCGGGAATTAGACAATCCGGTCAGTGAGACAGAACTCATTAGCGCTATCGGGAAGCAGTTACCATTTGAGGTCCAGCGGATGATGATTGCGTCGAATATTCAGACTGCAGTACAAGCGGAAGCTCTGTTACGTCAATTAGATCAGACCACGTATCACTCTAACCAGAGGCAACCCAGGCCTAGAGAGCAACAGATAAATAACGTCGAGAGGCAGACGGAAACTAGAACCATCAGTACTAGAAGTCAAGGAACGAGTACCGATCCAGAACCCAAGAGGATGTATGATCCAGGATGGAGGCCCCGACAATGGAATCACGGAGGAGGATTTGCGGAAGGCAACTGGCAAACGAAGCATGTTAAATTCCATGACGAAAGGGGATACCGTGGATATCGAAATGGAAGGAGCGAAACTCAGCCGTACCACCGAAGAAATCAGAATAACCGAAGGCCTTACACGGAGGAATACCGTAGAAATGGGGAGGATCGACACCAAGAAACTCAGCAGTACCTCGATGAGCTGAAGAAGAGGAAATGGAAGGAGGCAATCCAAAGTCATGACCGAAAGGATGACAAGCCATGTAGTGTTTGGGACCGAGACGATGGGAAGCCATACATAGAGGCGACGATACAAACTATGGAGGAGCTACATCAGGAGACCAAGCAATATTTAGAAGACAAATGGAATAAGGAGGCAAATGGTGGTCGCAACGGGGAAAGGAACGCGCCGTTGTCACATGCTCAATATAGTAGCCAGCTAAATCCAAACGCCCCTAGATTCGAGGACAAACGACAACTCGGTGCTAGGAGGAAAACGACAGAGTTTGAATAAGGCAGAGGACGACCAAGAAGAAGACGAGGACGAAGGAGAGGATGATGAAGAAGAAGACGGAAGAGAAGAAGAAGTCCAGCTGATCCATAGGCAAATAGAAGCAAGACCATAACCAGAATGCGGAGAGCTCGACAGTGATGTCCAAGAATTTGTTAACTGGATCCACCTGATTCAACGAGAGAATGAAGAATTGAGACTCAACAACCAGAATCTGCGGGACGAGATCAGTCACCATCGAAAAGGAACAAAAGCAGTAATCAAATCATGACGAAAGTATGATGCGGATATATATTAAAAAATCTCATGATTATCACAAGATTTTTTTTACCGAGCAACAGGAAAATGTACCCTGATGAGATAGGCCCTAGTTTCATGATTTGATTTTGATATGAGAAATACAGATATAAAGGAATATTAAATGAATACAGTGTCAGTTTTGTGTGGACGGGATAATTTCGACATAAGCTAGACATATCGCGACTGTCAGTCGCCACAGTAAGCTTGTCATTAGGGGGAGAATGTTTCTTGGCCAGAAGCTAAGAGGATTAAATCTAGAGCTCACAACAACAGAATAATGACTTCGAGGAAGTGAAAGAGTATATATTTCGGACCAAGGGCGAGCAGATGTATCACCAATACCGGGAATATGACGTACCGGTTTTTCCACGCCCGAGGCATTTGGTGTTGTCAACGTTACAAGGAAGAGATTTCAAACTAAGCGAAGCGGTGTTGACCAATGAGAAAATTTATCATAGGCCCGCAGATAAACCAACATAAGAAAAACTCAGAGTGAACTCCAGTTAGCTTCTCCGATAACAATAATTAAATTATTCCAACCACATAATTGAATAGAGGGGATTTTTGTGATATCATTCCCATGTTGATTAATTGTAATCGTAATAAATTAAAGTAATGAATTCGTGGAAATGACCCACGCTATCTCGCCATTGGTCGAGATGAGCACGCCATCAGGGACGCCGAGTTAGCGCGCGAAAGGTGGAGGACAGAAATTAAGTGATATTTCCATGATCACCGAACGATATGAGTTCAGAATACGACACATGAATGTGTATCGCCAGTGTATTAAGTAGGATAAAGCAAGAGATCCAAATCCACCTGCATATGCCGATTTAGGATAACCAACCCCCCTCTCCAGGAGCTGACCGCGGATGACCCCGGCGGGAAATCATATCGTCCATAAAAGTCCAGTAGCGGACCTCACATCACTCAGTTCTTACCAGTCACCAGTCGTTATCGGTCACCAGTCGTGTCAGTCGTAATGAAGTAGTTGAGACTCTGACACGTTGACTCTGTAAGTCAGTACCTCGGGACGCATTCGAAGTCAGTTAAAGCTGAAAGTGCGTGAATTATTAGGAGAATGAATACGAACAGTGAAATTATCCATAGTACCGAGTGTAACTAATCAGTACAACTGTATGTTGAATGTAATAAATGTCATGTGATTGAATAATAAATAATTAACGGAACGCCGATAGTACCTTTGGAAGGCAGTGTGCGGAGCCTGAAGTAAACACCTCAAGATAGACGGTGAATAACTATCCGAGCAGGGAATTATAGGAGCTAGGCGATTATCAAGACGGCTTAGAAATAAACCAGGAAGTGCCGGTTGAAGACGCGATACGCGCCGGTTCAAATGAACGACATTTCGTCGTAATGTGTCACGACGTGTGTTTCGGGCGTATATGAAGATTATATTGTGCGAGTGTCAGGGGTCTAGGAGCACCTATAAGTGTTTTTTTTTGTTATTAGTATTCCTGTGTAAAATAGTGTAATAAGGTATTAATCATGGGTAGTCACCCAGAAGTGTTTTATTGTGTTAAATTTGTATTGTGCGACATGATGGACGAGTAGATCACCATAGGGCCGTAAGGCCTATTTCTCATCCGCTACGAGACAATGGAATTCTACATAGGAATGAGTACACAATTTTGATATTTGGGGGATGTTATCGCGAATAAACGGGGTTCAGTGTAAATTAATTATGGTTACTTAACATGGTCCGCCTCCCGAGTCCATGATTTTATTTTTTTGTTAGACGGACGAACTAATTTATATTAACGTAATAATGGGTTAGATTAATTAATTTGAGTATTTGTTTGTTGTATATAATGTAAATATGGGATATATTTCTTTCAATTAATGCATGCTGTTTGTAATACTTTGACTTAAGTTCATTTCAAGTGTTAAATTCCTTTTTTTTGTGCTAACCCATTTATTTGATTTTCATTCACTGCGGTGATCATTTGTATTTTAATTAGGAGTAATTTCTATTAGACAGCCAGATTATGAAAGAGTCAGAGTATGTAAGATTTGTGTTGCGTACGGAAGGTCATTAAAATACTAATAATAATCATGTTTGTGAGTTGACAAAGGAAAGTAAAATAATAATAATAATATTTGTGCGTTTGCGAGTTACAGTATAATAATAATAATAATAATAATGACAGTGCTTCGCGAGTTAGCCAGTGCAAATATAATAATCAATGTGGAGATGACATGTAGCGTTAAAGACTTTCATTCGCGTAATGAGTTTGAGTTTACGTAAATTTTTGATTTTACGTTTTTGGACTTTATTTTAACCATTAAAATTTTGTTTAAAAGCGATAAAGGCACGTGAATTAGAATGGTCACGATATGTTAAAAGCCCAGAATGATTTGAGCCCATATTTCGAGTTGGAAGTCATGAGGGACGAATATCCGGCGTGAAATAAATTGAGCCGTATTGTTTGTAATGATGAAATAGATGAATCTCAAGGCCTAAGATGATATAAATACAGATGCCGGTGTTATTAGTGGTAGAATCCACGCACCGAGGATTAATTTATGAATTAAATGTTTGAAGAGTTCCGATGAAAGGAAATTGACTTCAAATTGGAAGGAATAGTTTAGCAATCGCCGGCATGGGAGGTATTTGCCCAGCCACGATGTGCCATAGGTTGTGAGATGTGTCTTGGGAGGACATGTGCACCATATAAAATTAAAGGCAGTACGAAATTGAAGGTACGGTCCCGAATACCGTGTTGTCCCGACCAATATAAAGCAGATCTTAGTGGTTCATAACGGGATTTAACATATGTGACTAAATTCTAAAGAGTGGAAATTAAAATATCATCGTTCCATTTTTAATAATAATAATAACAATAATCATACTCCAAGTGAATCTTGTCTAAAATCCAGTGCTTAGTGCCAAGATAAATCGGAATCGTAAAAGGGGTTATGCGTTAAACATATTAAGAGTGAACTACCGTGTAACAGGCGAAATTAATTTTTTTAAATTAATAATAATAATAAATAAAAACTAAGCTACTTTTTTTGAAGAATTTCCTTTTTTTATATTTTGGACATAATAATGATGTTGGGAGTAGAAATGGAAAATTTCAGATTTTTAACTAATAATAATAATAAATAAAATATTTGAAGAAGGAGAAGAAGAATAACCAATGTAGCTACTTTTTTTAATTTTTATTTTTTTGATGAAAATAGTAAGAGCGAGAAGTTGAAGTATTATAGCGAGGATGATTACGGGTTACAATAATCACGATTTCCACTATTAATAATAATGTTAATAATAATAATAATAATAATAATATAATAATAATAATAATAATAATAATAATAATAATAATAAAGTTGAAGGGGCATAAGATAAAGAACTTGCAATAGTAATTTGAGAATAATAATTATGATGAAAGGAAATTAAGATATTTAATGGGCGATGATTCATTGTTACGAATATAATAATAATAATAATAATAATAATAATAATAATAATAGTAATAATAATAATAATAAATAATAAGATATTTATGAGGAAGCTGATCATTATATTGTGCGGATAAATTAGGAGGAAGAACGACCCTTCGTTTGAAACGTCGGAAAGGGTTGGCATATAATCATCCCGGATGACAAAGGATAATAATCAAATACAGGATTATAATTGAAATTAATGATAATAATAAATTAATTGATGGTAGTCAAAGAATATGATAATGATCAGATAAAGAATGGTAATGATATTATTTAATAATCATAGGAGGATATGCTAGGGACAGTCATCCTGTGTCGAACTGCTCCGAACCAGATGTTGGGTTTTCACGGGGAGATTGTTATCTGTAGATACGTAAATAACCCACGGACGGCACATGTTTTCAGGGTCAGAGCATAGTAATGAACCTTCTCGTACGTCTTGTCGTATTGACAAGTGTAAATATTAAAGTGGCTTTTGAGTTAATGAACTCTACCTGGTGTGTTTGTGAATCTGGAAATAATAGGCTAGAGTTTGTCCGTATTACAAATTCCCGTTTTTTTCGAGGCGATAACATTTTCCAAGGTGGGTGTCCGGCTCACCAGAATGTACATACCGGAAGTGTCTCATGTCCAAACGGAACGAGGAGACGACAGTAAAAAGTTACTGTCGTGCCTTCGTCTCCGAAAGAAGATCTCCAGCGGTGAAACGTCCAATCATACGGATGTGAATTCGATCCCCAGTAACCAATTGGGGCGAATTCACCAGATGTTTTACCCTACCAGAGTAGTGAGGTAAAATCCAAGTATTATGTCATTTATTTTTCAGGATGAAAGTGTCCCAATGTAAAATTGTCATCATGTGTAGTATGCAAAATAAGTGAATAAACTGCTCCTCGTTGCAATTTCAATAGGAAACAGTTTCCATATCTTTTCATTGTAGTTAGTCCAGTATGCCCATGGAATTTAAGTTGTCACTTCCCAGTCCTATTGTGGAGTCAAAAATTTGTATCCATGAATGAGTCGTCCCCCGTAACCTTAAATTTGCATGCCCCGTTCATCCCTGTGTTCATTTGATGCGCCGATATATATTTTTTTTATTTTCTTTATATAAATTTTTTTATCGTTTTCGAACTGATCACCCCTGAGATAAATGCTAGTCTGGGACTCAGGAGGTGAGCGGGTGCACTAGCAAATGTACCCGTGCTTTGCTACGGTACTCTACATTGTATTCGAATATCAAAGTAAATGCTGTGCATGCAGTAAATAAGGTTGTTTTAAAATTGCATGTCTCTTAGCGTTATACGAGAAACAGTATGTGGAGGTCCCCATACGCTGTTTCCAATGTTAAGTGTTTGTTACGGATTTGTGATATAATGGCAGGCTCACTTGCCTACTGCCATTCACATTCGAGTTGGGAAGTTTACATTATAATTGCAGGCTCCATTGCCTACTGCGCGGTCACAATCGATTTGGGGAGTTTTCGTTATAATGGCAGCCCCCTTTCCTACTTCCAGACATGTACCAGTTGAGGAGTTTTTATTATAATGGCAGGCAACTACCCTACTATAAGTCGAAATTGAGTTGTGCAGTTATGAGTATAATATCAGGCCTATTTTCCTACTGCCAGTCACACCAAGTTGGTGAGTTTGCATCAAAATAGTAGGCCACTATGCCCACTGCAAAATGTTGTGAGATAGACAGTAGACAATGGTATGATGATAAACGGGGATAAAAGTCAGGTTATGGGTTTCTGATATTGGAAAAGTCCTCTCAGTTTTAATTATTGTGTTGATGGGGTGGAAGTTCCTAATGGGAATGATTGTAAGTACCTAGGTGTTAATATAAGGAATATTCATTAGGGTAATCACATAAATGGAACTGTAACTAAAGGTTACAGATCTCTGCACATGGTTATGAGGGTGTTTTGGAGTTGCATTAAGGATGTAATGGAGAGGGCATACAAGTCTCTGGTAAGACCCCAACTAGAGTATTGTTCCAGTGTATGTGACCCTCACACTTGATTCGAGAACTGAAAAATCCAAAGAAAAAATAGCTCGATTTGTTCTGGGTGATTTCCGACAAAAGAGTAGCGTTACAAAAATGTTGCAAAGTTTGGGTTGGGAAGAATTGGAAAGAAGGAGACGAGCTGCTCGAATAAGCGGTATGTTCCGAGCTGTCAGTGAAGAGGTGGCGTGGAATGACATTGGCAGACGAATACGTTTGAGCGGTTTCTCTAAAAGTATGAAAGATCTGATCTGAGCATAATGTGATCATCTTAACATTAATCAAATAAAAAGAGTTTTTGTCAGGTGAATTCAGCATCCTCTCTGCATGGAAAGTGTTTGAAGAATTGCCCTCCACACAGCTGATACCTCTCTTACATCTGGAAAAAACATCCTGATTTGACCACCCTCGAGCCGCCTGGACGACCATCAACAGAATGCGTTCTGTTCATTGCCGAAGTGCTTCATAAATAGCAGGGCGTGAGGGGGTGGATTACTATCACCACGGTGCAACTAAAACGGCAGCTGATCCACCGTACAATGAGTAAGTGCCCGAAGCGCGTGTTCGGAGAAGTTTTCGCCGATTTTCTGTACAAGGCAAACGAAACAGTACGAATGAAAATAATAATAATAATAATAATAATAATAATAATAATAATAATAATAATAATAATAATAATAATAATAATAATATACGTACATTATCATTATAGACGGTTATGCCTTTCTGCGTTCAGTCTGCACGCCTCTGTGGATTTACTAAACGTCGCCACAATCCTCGATTTGCGACTAGTGTTGTGGCCTCATTTAATTCCATAACTCTTATCTTTAAATCGTTAGAAACTGAGTCTAACCTTCGTCGTCTTGGTCTACCTCTATTTCTCTTACCCTCCATAACAGAGTCCATTATTCTCCTAGGAAACCTATTGTCCTCCATTCACCTCACATGGCCCAACCACCGAAGCCGGTTTATGCGTACAGCTTCATCCATCGAGTTCATTCTTAAATTAGCCTTTATTTCCTCATTCTGAGTACCCTCCTGCCACTGTTCCCACCTGGTTGTACCAGCAATCATTCTTGCTACTTTCATGTCTGTTACTTCTAACTTATGAATAAGGTATCCTGAGTCCACCCAGCTTTCGCTCCCGTAAAGCAAAGGTTTTTTCTGAAAACAGATCGATGTAAAGATAGTTTCGTCTGGAAGCTGACTTCTTTCGTACAGAATACTGTTGATCGCAACTGCGAGCTCAAGCATTAGCTTTACGACACCTTGATTCAATCTCACTTAATATATTACCATTCTGGAAGAACATACAACCTAAATACTTGAAATTATCGACCTGTTCTAACTTTGTATCACCAATCTGACATTCAGTTCTGTTGAATTTCTTACCTACTGACATCAGTTTAGCCTTCGAGAGGCTAATTTACATACCATACTCATTGCACCTATTTTCAAGTTCCAAGATATTAGACTGCAGGCTTTCAGCACAATCTGCCATTAAGACCAAGTCGTCAGCATAGGCCAGACTGCTTACTACATTTCCACCTAACTGAATCCCTCCCTGCCATTATAAACCTTTCAGAAGATGATCTATTTAAAATACGAACAGCAAAGGTGAAAGATTGCAGCCTTGACTAACTCCTGTAAGTACCCTGAACCAAGAACTCATTCTAGCATCAATTCTCACTGAAGCCCAATTGTGAACATAAATGCCTTCGGTTGATTTCAATAATCTACCTTTAATTCCATAGTCCCCCAGTATAGCGAACATCTTTTCCCTTTGTACCCTGGCATATGATTTCTCTAGATCTACGAAACATAAACACAACTGCCTATTCCTCTCGTAGAATTTTTCAATTACCTGGAACATACTGAAAATGTGATCCTGACAGCCTCTGTGATCTGGAGCCACACTTCCTCTCAACGACTGATCGCACCCTCCCTTACAAGATGCCAGTGAATACTTTGCCTGGTATACTAATCAATGAGATACCTCGATAGTTGTTGCAATCCTTCCTGTTCCCCTGCTTATAGATAGGTGCAATTACTGCTTTTGTCCAATCCGAAGGTACCTTATCAACACTCCATGCTAATCTTACCACTCTATGAAGCCATTTCATCCCTGCCTTCCGAGTATACTTCACGATTTCAGGTTTAATTTCATCTATCCCTGCTGCTTTCTGAAAATGGAGTTTATTTACCATCCTTTCCACTTCCTCAAGCATAATTTCACCAACATCATTTTCCTCCTCCCCATGAGCTTGGCTGTTCGTACCACCACCAGGATGATTTCCTTTTACATTGAGAAGATGTTCAAACTATTCTCTCTACCTCTCCAGTGATTCCCTGGGATCTATTATGATTTCACCTGAATTAAAAAAAAAAAAAACTGTTCATTTCCTTTTTTCCTCCCTTCCTAAGATTCTTTATTACTGTCCAGAAAGGTTTCCCTGCTGCTTGACCTAGTCTTTCCAGCTTATTACCAAAATCTTCCCACGACTTCTTTTTGGATTCAACAACTACTGTATTCGTTTCGCTTTGTTTTTTTCATCTACGTACAAATCCCTGTCTGCCATGGCCCTTGTTTGGAGCCATTTCTGATAAGCCTTCTTTTTACTTTTACAAGCTGCTCTCACTTCATCATTCCAGCAAGATGTTCGCCTTTTCCCATCTTTTCACACAGTTGTTCTTAGGCATTCCCTTGCTGTTTCTACTATAGCACTCCTGTATGCCACCCATTGACTCTCTGTATCCTGAACCTGCTTATTGTCTACTGTTCGAAACTTCTCACTAACCATATCCATGTACTTCTGTCTAATTTCCTCGTCCTGGAGATTTTCTATCCTTATTCGTTTGCAGACAGATTTCAGTTTCTATCCCCTAGGCCTAGAGATACTTAGATCACTACAGATCAGATAGTGGTCTGTACCATCGAAAAATCCCCGGAAAACTCGTACATTTTTAACGGATTTCCTGAATTCGAAGTCGGGTAAGATATAGTCTATTATGGATCTGGTACCCCTAGCCTCCCATGTGTAGCTGTGAATAGCCTTATGCTTGAAGAATGTATTCGAAACTGCTAAACTCATACTAGCACAGAAATCCAGCAAACGCTTCCCATTCCCATTAGCTTCCATATCTTCCCCACATTTACCAATCACCCTTTCGTATCCTTCAGCTCTATTCTCAACTCTCGCATTGAAATCGCCCATTAGCACTATTCTATCCTTGCCGTTGCCCTGACCACGATATCACTGAATGCTTAATAATTTTTGTCAACTTCATCAATCAATCAATCAATCAATCAATCAATCAATCAATCAATCAATCAATCAATCAATCAATCAATCAATCAATCAATCAATCAATCAATCAATCAATCAATCAATCAATCAATCAATCAATCAATCAATCAATCAATCAATCAATCAATCAATCAATCAATCAATCAATCAATCAATCAATCACTACTGATCTGCATTTAGGGCAGTCGCTCAGGTGGCAGATTCCCTACTGTTGCTTTCCTAGCCTTTTCTTAAATGATTGCAAAGAAAATGGAAATTTATTGAACATCTCTCTTGGTAAGTTATTCCAATCCCTAACTCCCCTCCCTATAAACGAATATTTGCCCCAATTTGTCCTCTTGAATTCCAACTTTATCATCATATTGTGTTCTTTCCTACTTTTAAAGACACCATCCAAATTTATTCGTCTACGGATGCCCTCCCACGCCATCTTTCTACTGACAGCTCTGAACATACCACTTAGTCGGGCAGCTCGTCTCCTTACTCCCAAGTCTTCCCAGCCCAAACTTTGCAACAATTTTGTAACCCCACTCTTTTGTCGGAAATCGCCCAGAACAAATCGAGCTGCCTTTCTTTGGATTTTTTCCAGTTCCTGAATCAAGTAATCCTGGTAAGGGTCCCATACCCTGGAACCATACTCAAGTTGGGGTCTCACCAGGGAAAAATAAGCTCTCTCCTTTACATCCTTACTACAACCCCTAAATACTCTCATAACCATGTGCAGAGATCTGTACCCTTTATTTACAACCATATTTATGTGATTACCCCAATGAAGATCTTTCCTTATATTAATACCTAGGTATTTACAATGATCTCCAAAGGGAACTTTCACCCATCAACGTAGTAATTAAAACTGAGAGGACTTTTCCTATTTGTGAAACTCACTTTTATCTCCGTTTATCATCATACCATTGCCTACTGTCCATCTCACAACATATACGGGGTCATTTTGCAGTTGCTCACAATCTTCTTTCTTATTTATTACTCTGTACAGAATAACATCATCTGCGAAAAGCCTTATCTCTGATTCCACTTCTTTACACATATTACAATTGAAAATGCTTTTCTAATTATCAAATTCACATGGTGAATACACGAAGACAATTCTAGTCCTAATTCCTCCAACTGAAAAATCTACCCACATCATTCGCTCATTTACGTGCGTAACAGATACTATGTTGCGTGCAATGGCATTCCTGATAAAGAGTCCTACCCCAGACTCTGCCCTTCCCTTTCTAACACCCGCCAAGTACACTTCATAATTTCCTACCTCTTCCTCATTATCTCCCCTTACCCGAACATCACTTACACCTAGCACATCCAGATGCATCCTCTTTGCTGACTCAGCCAGTCCTACTTTCTTTCTTCCATAAGCCCCATTAATATTGATAGCTCCCCATCGAATTCTATTTCGTTCGCCAAGTTGTTTCGCCTGTCAAATGAGAGTGGGACTCCGTTACTCCCATAGGTCCGAGGCTTCATTAAAATATTCTGAGCTCGGTAAATTCATGAAGCAGGATGCCACCCTACTTGCACATAGTCCAAGTGAGGATCTCTCCTCTAACGGGTTATGGACCACCGGTGAATTGTATAGTCCTAGCCGCAGGAGCACAAGGAGGGCCATGACTCAGAATACGTCCGAGATGCCCACTCCCATTCCATAGCAACTGGTATCCCGATTCTCAGGACCACTTACTAGGCCACTGAACCGTTGCCCATGGTTCACGAACTAGGACGTGGCTACAGTAACCCACACCATGAATATGTATGTGTGTTCAGTCTTCAGCCCTAAGGCTGGTTGGATCTTCAACAGCTCTGCCATCAGCTGTCATAGATGGCTTAGGCATCACTGAAGAGGCGTACTAGGGAAATGAGGAGTGAGGTAGTTCCCCGTTGGTTTCCTCACCGAGCCAGAAGTTGCTATTACATATCATTCTGCCAAGCCCACTGAAATGCATGCCCCAACTGACCCTATGAGCAACATTTTCACACCATTCATAGCAGGGACTGGCTGCATAAGGAATGGCATTACTAGCATCACCCATACATCAGTCACTTTCATTTTGTCTAAGCCAAGGATAAGACAGAGACAGATCAATGAAAGTAACAAAATTGCTCTAGCCTATACCAGAAGACATAGTGCACTGTAAACACTAGGTCCTGCCAGGAAAGGCATACACCATGAATAATAATAATAATTACGTGTGGGCCCTGTGAGATCACCCAGTGCTTTCTGGTCTTCGATACGGCTTTCATTTTTTCTCCGTGGGATCTCTTCTTTTCTTCGGTCCACTAGGTTAAATAATGACGATTTCGTTTTTTAAATGTGGTTCTAGCTGTTCAGAGGGTCCTGGGTTCGATTGACGACCGGGTCGGGGATTTTATTCGTGATTGATTAAATCTTCTGACTCAGGGACTGGGTATTTGTGTTTGTTCCAACACTTTCCTCTTCATATTCAGACACAAAACTACACTAACAACCACTACAGAAACACGCAATAGTGATTACATCCTTCAATATAAGGTTTACGTCAGGAAGGGCACCCGGCCGTAAAACACGGCTCAAATTCAAATGTGCGACATAGTTCGCACCGGCGGCCCCACAGTGTTGGAAGAGTGGTAGAAGGAGAGGAAGAAGAAAAGTGGTTCTAGCTATTTCTATGTGAATCTTGATTTCCGTATCAGGATCTTTGGGAGTCAGTAATTCAGCAGCCACTTAAAACTGATCACTTGTAGGATTGAATGCTATTTATATTTTGAAGTAGAACATAGAGATAATATAAATATATATGTTTCAACATATAATACCACATCTCCATTGAGCGTACTCATTCATTTTGAAGGGTGAGAGTGCATTAGAATGACTGTGTGTGAATCCACTTTCATCAAAATATTTTTCCTGGGATTTATAGCCGAAAGCACTTCATAATGCAGATGAAATGTTACACATGTTACAAGAACAGTAATAAAAATACATTGTGTGCTATAATGGCTCTGTTTGTTTCCCCTGGCTGTTAACGTTATTATTTAGAATACCACGCGATGACAAAGTTTCGTTTGTGTTGACACTGAGTCTGGGAGTGGGAATTTAATATTTAATTGTAGAGCGACCAATGGAACTACGTTCATCGAATGGCCACAATTGTAGAGTGGAAAAGCTAATAGAGCCACTAACATAAAAGTAGTTTTTAGATATTCAACAAAAAAGTTTAAGCTTAAAACTAAAGATGTTTTCATTAGAAGAAATGACATAAAGATTGATTTGCTTTACATAGTGTAATTATTACATGCCTGCATTTTGATATCTGACTGTAGCGGAGGAAATGGCTGCTTCACTTTGGGAATAAAATAGAGGTCACCCGGACGAAGATGTACGAACGCTACTCGACTTAGGTTACTTCAGTATTTACCAATGCCTTTGCTGGCGAGATGTAGTGTTTACAGTGCACTATGCCTTCTGGTATGGGCTAGAATAAATTTGTTACTTTCATTGCCCTGATTCAGTCTCATCCTTAGCTTTGACAATATGAAAGTTACTGCGGTATGAGCGATGCTAGTATAATACCATTCTTTATGCAGCCAGGTCCTGTTACGAATGATTTGAAAATATCATTCATAGGGTCAGTTGGTGCATGCATTTCAGTGGGCTTGGCAGACTGGAATGTAATAGCAACTTCTGGCTCGGCGAGGAAAGCAACGGAAAACTACCTAACTCCTCATTTCCTTAGCATGCCTCTTCATTGTAAGTCATAAGACAGGTAAAGCAGTTAAAATGTCCATATTTCTCTTGTTGATGTTCTTGGAAAATACCAGTTTTGCTTATAAAATCTTAAAATATCATTTCTTGTGAATAGCACACTTGATTTGTATTCCTTGGTGAAAGATTTGTTGAAACTTAATACCTATTAAGTATTAAGTATGATTTACAATTTTAACAAAATTTGAAGATCTTATTTTAAATTGTCAAAAATTTTAATGTGTCTTTCCAATTTTAATATTTATTTCTGATATATTAATATTAATTTATTATTAGCTGATGATGTCCCTTAGGGGACGAAACATGTCCTAGATATTAATAAATTATATATTGTATTGAATAGGCGGACCGCTTAGTTATAATATTTAAGTTTATCTTGAATATTCATTGATTGACAAGAATAGTATATAATATTTAAATGGTTGCGACATATTTCCGTGATATTTACTCTGGTTCCCTTCCCCATAGTACAATTTTACTTCAACCATCAGTGAGAAGCACAACGCATTAAAGCCTCGTGGTTTGATCATATCTTTCCTCTACGGAGCCAATAACATTCTGTAGCAGACATTTGAAACTTACCCATGAAGTCTTCTTTACTCTATTGTCTGTCTGGAACTATTCTTGTTACTGAATTTATTCCTTCCATTACATTACTTCTGCTTGCTCAACGTCAGTAATTACAATTAATTATTCTCAGGCTCACCAATAGACTTGTAGCGCCAAACTTGGAAGAGGTAATTCTAGTTGCAGAACAGTCCGAAGTTCCGGGACAGTAATTTATTATTTCGTTTGTTGAAGTAGTTGTTGGGGATGGAAAGAAACAGGAAATAAGGAAGGAGAAAATAAGAGCAAGTGAAAAAAATTGTACTTGGAGACTTCAACGGAGAAACAAAAAACTTTTCAACTGTGGAAAAGGGGAAGTAAAACATCGGGGATGCTCTGATTGCACGCAAGAATTTGTTAGGAGAAATTCGGAGTCCTCAGTTATTACAGCGACTTCCATTAAGGGACCACATAAACTTGATGTAACAGAAAGCGCATTTTGTCATTCTTCATGATCTTTTTAACATAATATTCTTACTTAAGTACTTAGCTCAAGGGCTGACTGGTCAACATACTGGTTATTGGCCGTGCGTAACTCAGAAGTGTAAATCTTGTTTCTTAAATTGTTCGAATTCCTGACAGGGAAACGAATCCACGTTCTTCCGGGTGAATTGAGATTACTTTACCATCTCGGTTAGGCAGCCCCTCAGCACTTTCCCTATTAGTTTGAAGGACGTAATTATTTGATATGTGTCATCAGTGTTTTTTTTTGGAAGTGGTAGCGAACTGACCTCCAAGCTCGGTAAATACCTTTCCTAATGCATTCATTATCCGTCATTGCCCTGCTCCATGGCTGAATGGTTAGCGTGTTGACCTTTGGTCAAAGGGGTCCTGGGTTCGATTCTCGCCAGTGTCGGGAATTTGAACCATCGTTGGTTAATTTTTCTGGCACGGGGGCTGGATGAATGTGTAGTCTTCATTATCATTTCATCCACATCACGACACACAGTTCACCTACGGGCGTCAAATCAAAAGACCTGCAACTGGAGAGCCGAACATGTCCTCGGGTACTCTCGCCACTAAAATCCACATGCCATTTTATTTCATCCGTCGTTGTTAACAACTCTATTTTAGCTTGCTTGCCACATTATAAGTATGCAATTTTCAATGGTCGTTTCGATATATACTCAATGGTTTTGCGTTTAGCTGTAATAATAAAAGATGCGTTCTGACAGATAAGGCTGGAGGGAGGAGCACTGCACGGTGTTTCCATATTCCTGCATTCCTTTCTCCTTTCCTTCACTCCTGACTCACTTGTTCGTTCGTTCAGACCGCTGTGTTCTGCTGTACATAACTAGGAAGTGAGATGTTTGGCAACTCTAAGCAACACGAGCCGGCCGGCAGGCTTATCTCCATGGCAACCGCAGTGGGTCCGCCCTCGTGTCTGTAGCAACCATATCTGCTACTTTCTTATCCCCATCCATGTAGGCAGTAAACGGACCTCCCTCTTAAGAACTGTCAGAACATATCCTTCAATATTATGACAAGGAGCCGTTCACAAAATAATAATTCTCCACACACAGCACAATATATTCAGTACGTAGTACAATCAGGAAAAACATACCTATATATCTGAAAAGGAGGGAAGGGTGTCACCAGTATTCCTAAATCGAATTTAACCGGGAGGGAATGGTAAAGTTGAAATGGCGTATGGCTTTTAGTGTCGGGAGATCCCAGGATGGGCTCGGCTCGCCAGGTGCTGGTTTTTTGATTGAACACCCGTAGGCGACCTGCTCGACGTGATGAGGATGAAATGATGATGAAGACCACACATACACCCAGCCTCCGTGCCCGGGAAATTAACCAATGATGGTTAAAATTCCCGACCCTGCCGGGATTCGAACCCGGGACCCCTGTGACCAAAGGCCAGCACGCTAACCATATACTATTATCTTAGAGTGAATTAAGATGGCGCGCGTTGTACAACGCGAGTAAACGTGCTCCGCAATTCACCTGGCGTATCAGCTAGATAATAATTATTTTAATATTCGTAGGTGTGCCAGTGCTTTATTTAAGTGTGAACTTCAATAGCCGTGAAGTACTATGACGCCCAAGGTTGTAAATGAACGTCTTTCGAAGTTCGAGAAACAAATGGCAGAATTCCAAGCACGCTTGGAGGAAGCCATGGCTGTTGGCGCGACTAGTGCTACCAACCCCGGCGACACACTAACCGGCCTCGCTTCAGAGTTCCAGGATTTTCGGGAAATAATTTCGGAGGAATTAAGTGAAATGAAGGAGGAGGAACGTCTCGACCAGCAGGACATTCTGATTGACGAGACAGAGCAGTATACCAGAAGAAAATGTCTACTCCTTCTTAGTGTCTGTGAGACCCCCGACGAAGACATCTACGCTGTGGCGCTGGGTATGTTGAAAAACAGTCTGAACATCGAAATGTCTATAGACAGTAGAGAGATCGATGTCATAGATCGGGCCGTATGAAGAGGACAGCAGCTGAGGTGGTGTCCGCAGGAAATAGGTCGTTCTTCATTAAATTATTCAGGTACCATGAAAGAGACAGCATCTAGCGCGCCAAGCGAGCTCTTAAAGGTACCACATTAATTATCACCGAATTTCTGACGGCCACAAGGAAAGAAGAATTGCGTAGGGCGCGGGATTTCTGGGGTATGCGGCGGGTTTGGACGCAGGGCGGTCGCATTATCATTCATTTAGAAGACGACAAAAAAGTTCCACATTAATTTACCTAATGAATTGAACTTACATATGAGGCGGATAGTTGGATTATCTGAGTGATATTACCATTCTGATGTGCCCACTAAATGTTATTGTTATTATTATTATTATTATTATTATTATTACGAATTGTAACTTAGATACTACTGATCATGGTACTCGGACACCAAGGTCCGGCAGGGGAGTAACTGAGGTATCCCAGGTCGTCAGCAAGCGAAAACCTCAGAAGTTTGGAGAAGGGATTAAAATAGAGACATGGAATACAAGAACAGTGCTAAAAAAAGGAAGACTAGAAGAACTCAAATGAATTATGGATGAAAACAAAATAGATATCATGGGATTATGTGAAACTAGACGGCCCGGCAAAGGTGATGTCCACAGTGACTCATTCAGAATTGTGTACAGTGGAAATGAAAATGCTGGACAATATGGAGTAGCTGTAATATTAGGAAAGAAGTGGGCAAACAACGTGATAAACACATATCATGTTAATGATAGAATAATGATGGTGAAAATAGGTGCCAAACCAACAGGTATGGTAATAATACAGGTAAACTTCCCTACTACTGGACATGACGACGGTGAAGTTGAGGAAATGTATAATAAAATAGAAGACACAATTAAACTAAACACAGACAAAGATGACATAATCATAACTGGAGACTTCAATGCTGTGGTTGGCAGCAATAATACTAGAAAAGTTGCTGGCATATTCGGTCTAGGACGAACAAATGATAGAGGAGAACGTATGATGGACTTCTGTGAAGAACATGATACGATCATAATGAACACTGTATTTGACATGCCTAATAGAAGACGTTACACATGGAAGGATTTCGGAGATAATAACAGATACCAAATTGACTACATTCTAGTTAAGAGAAGGTATAGAAATGAGGTAACGTCATGCCATAGCTATCCTGGCTTAGACATCGACAGCGACCATGTCCCAGTATTAGCAGAATGTCGAATTAGGCTGAAGAAGTTTAGGAAACCAAGAAGCAAGAAATGGAATCTAGAAAAGTTAAATGATCCATTAACACAAGTAGCACTCGAAGAAAAGACAGACCCGATCATGTACAACAACTCAACAACTGCAACGAAACAGGTTGGGACGCTGTCAAAGCTTCACTTACAACGGCAGCAGATGAAGGGCTAGAAAAAAAGACGCCTGAACCCAGGAAGAACTGGATGACTGAAGAAATACTAAATCTCATTCAGGAAAGAACAAAGAACACCGGAAAAATACTCCAGAAGGAATGATAAACTATAAGAAACTA
Organism: Anabrus simplex; assembly: GCF_040414725.1. NCBI lineage: Eukaryota > Metazoa > Arthropoda > Insecta > Orthoptera > Tettigoniidae > Anabrus > Anabrus simplex. The sequence continues at coordinate 1,757,493,806 of NC_090265.1, forward strand.
AAACACTTAGTTACACAGAAGTGCCGAGAGGCGAAAGAAAGATAGATCGATGACATTTGTACAAGCATAGAACATGATATGAAAATCGGAAATGTTGACAGAGCATACCATCAAGTAAAAAGAACACAATTCAAGGCTAAAATGAAATCCAGTGTAATTAAAGATACGGAAGGAAGTCTGTTAATAGAAGATGAGGAGGTAATGAAGAGATGGAAAGAGTATTTGGAGGATCTATATAATGGAGAAGAAATTGACAATGTAGATGAGTACATCATAAAACAAGACCAGGTTTCACAAGATGAACTAGGTCCTCCCATAGTGAAAAGTGAATTCGAAGCAGCACTGCAACAGCTGAAAAAGAACAAGGCTCCTTGACCAGACAAACTGCCTGCTGACATGTGGAAAAACTCTGGAAAAAGGATGCAGGATGAACTCTTCAAAATCACCAGGTACTGCTATGAAAACAGAGATATGCCGGAGGATTTTGTAGAAAGCAAAGCAGTACTTCTGCACAAAAAAGGAGATTCAACAGAATGCTCCAATTACGGAATACTAAGTCTTGTTTCACATGCAGCAAAAATGTTCACATGCATATTAAAAAACAGAATCAAAATGGAAATTGAGCAGAATCTCGATGATGATCAGTTTGGGTTCAGGAAAGGAGTAGGGACGAGAGAAGCTATTATGGCACTTAAAACCATCTTGGAGAGAAGACTGGAGCTTAACAGAAATACATATGTAGCTTTTGTAGACCTGGAAAAAGCTTTTGACGATGTTCAGTGGAAAAGACAGTTCAAAATCATGAAGGATATTCATTTGGACTGGAAAGACAGAAAAGCAATACTTAACCTCAACATAAATCAAAGGATAAACATCGAAAGTAATGATAAATTATGCAAGGTGAGAATCAGGAAAGGAAAGACAGGGGTGTCCTTATCACCATTTCTATTTAATCTGTACATTGAAGAGGCCATGAAAATTTTTAAATCCAAAACACCTGGCATTAAAATAAATGGAACAACTGTACACTGTATTAGATTTGCCGACGATATTGCACTTCTGGCTGACAATGAGAAGAACATGCAGATTATGGTCAACAAATTAACATCCATATTAAAAGATTTCCAACTTAACATGAATGTAAATAAAACTAATGTTATGGTTGTAAGCAAATCTAAAATGAAGCCAGAGGCACAGCTCAGAATTGGAAACATTTTATTAAAACAGGTGCACAAGTTCTGCTACTTAGGATCAGTTATTACCGATGACAACAGATGCACTGTGGAAATAAAAGGAAGGATTTTCCTGTGTAAGAAAGCCTTTGAGGAGAAGAAGCAGCTCTTAACTAATAAATCCTTAAATACTGAACAAAAATTATTTATCAAAACGTTCATTTGGAGTGTGCTGTTATACGGCTGTGAAGGATGGACTCTCTTGAAGGAGGACGTGAAACGACTAGAGGCAGTGGAAATGTGGCTATGGAGGAAGATGACAAGAACTAGCTGGATTGAGAAGAAAACTAATGAAGTAGTGCTTAAAGAAATAAACACCCAGAGACATTTAATAACAACGATAAAGAGGAGAAAAGCGTCACTTTTCGGTCACATTCTCCGGCATAATAACTTCATAAAGAACTTGTTCGAAGGCAAGGTGATGGGAAAGAAAGGCAGAGGGAAACCACGGAAGAAGATCATTGAAGAGGTAGTTGAGATGATGGGATGCCAAGGTTATGGAGAAATGAAAAGGATCGCGGAGAGAAGAGATCAATTGTTGCAGCGACAAGGCGAAGCCTTTAGATAATGATGATGATTATTATTATTCCGGACGTCTTGGTCCAATAGCGGTGTTGTAAGAAGCGGTAGGCCTAGGGGCTGAATAATAAGGGACCTTTAATAAGATATGCCCAAAACTTTATTTTACAAATAGACCAAGTTGCCTTCCTCCGTTTTCACAAAATTGAAGTAATTTAACTTAATTAAATCACACATATTTAAGTAATACTAAGAAACGAGAATACATTATAACCACCTTAAAACAACGAGGGAACCAGCCCTGATAAACAGGTACCATACAGCTTCCAACAAATGACAGAAGGGTTTCTTACTCCGAACAGCTAGAGCATACCCTGGCTATCTGACCACATTACAATTTAAATTTAAAGATACTCCCAAATAAGCGGAGAACACTAAACAAATTTAATACCAAAGGGAAACCAGAGTTTTCACCGAACTAGTTAATAGCCTCCGTATTTCGAACATCAATTGTCCAAGGCATGATAAGAAATGCCCCCAAATGAATTTACAGCAAAATAACATACTACGCTAAATAGAACCTTCGAAACTTATACGACTTAGCAGAGGCTTATTCCTCTACATACGGAGGTTTCATATCGTCCATAATACAGACGCTTCCCTGAAGGGGAAACCATCATTGCAAAATAATATAAGCTACTTCTAAACACCAGCGGGTCTACACCCTTAGAGCTCTCAAAGAGAAGCTAAAACGTTACAAGTTTACGATGGATACATGTTAATAAAAGGAGTTTTCTAATACCTCAGGCCTATCCCATACGTTGACATTCCAAGGAAAGAAATGAGTCCCACTCTTTTACCTTCACGCTTCGTGACCGGGGACGAAGGTGTCAGAGAAAAGAGCCCGACAAGGAAGCTCACCGCTCAAGTGCCAGCAGGCAATTGCACGAGGCAGAGTCTTCAAGTCGCAGCCAAGAACAAGTCTGACACAACTCCTGAAAGGGCCGAGGAGGGAGGGGAAGTGCGGTGAAGCGAAAAGAGGGGGACCTCGATTCAAAGGGCGGCGCTTCAGAGCGAGAATATTCTCGGGGGAAACAAGGGCAAGATTTATTTTTAAGGGAAAACCCACAGAAAAATAAAGAATACATTTAAAATACATGCAACAAGTACACAATACACAAGACAATTTGCAAGCATTATAAGGCACATAGAACAAGAAATCGATGGCAGGGGAGAGTAAAAGTTTTTCATGACACAGATCCTCCCCTCCTTAAAAACCGACGTCGGTAAAAGTTCAAAATTAAACCGCAATATTCAGCTTCAATACAGTCCTTCATGAGTAGGAAAAGCTTCCATAATCTTCTCCTTCACGGAGCGGACAGATACACAATTCACAGGTCGAACACAGACTCGGAAAGGAAGGAAAACCTTCCCACATAGTAAGTTCATGCAAGGAGCTCCAACTAGCTTGCAGATTAATTTACGGCGTCTCAATTTCCACTCGGACCTTCACATAAACGAAGATGCGGATAGGCGGATAGCCAATGTGAGTAGTGCTCTGCCAAATGAAGAAAATTCGAAAGAACGGGCTCCAAACGTGTTGTCGTCTATAACAGACTGAAACAATCGGCTATCAGGATGCATGAAGTATCAAAACCTCCACCGAGAGGCCCTCCCAGAGAGCACAGGCAACAGGATCCTCCAGATGACTAGAACGACAAACACAGTGCCGACAGAAGTTTGTAACAATTTCCACTTTCAAGAAGGACCGGGGATGGGTCGACAACGCCAGGCCGCAGGTATTCCCCGGCACCAGCGTGAAGGTAAGGCGGGTAGCAATCAGGGGGCGGGGGTAAACGGAGTGGGCGTGAGGTAGAAGAAGTACAAAACATACTAATCAATAAGATACACTGCACCACACCATAGAAGGTTATATTTCCATAAGAGTTCAGCACTCGGAGAAAGAAACCCTGCTCAAATAAAATAGAAGGCGAACGGCGTCCCATCAAGACGTCGAAAAGTTAGGCAGGCTTGACCTGAGAGAGGTGCGCCCTAAACACCCTGTCCGTCACGGGGTCCCTAAGGAGCAAGGTCAACGGAGTAAGGAACTGCAAAGCTGTACATTGTCCCCAAAGGCGAGGAGATAATTTTCCTGATGGTACAAAATTTTGAGATGCCCTTAAGCAATATGGCTAAAGGGTGAGTCAAGTTACAGAAAGCTGGTGAAATCATCGCAGACGACATTGGATGTCAAGGGCTCAAAAGCTGCATTACTGATGATGAAGAGTGGAAGTTGTTGTGGATGATTAACTTGTTCATTTGGGGCAGAAATTTGTCAGCAGTTGGTTAGCAGATTCCCTACTCTCAGAAGACTTAGTAGGGTCCCCGTCAATTTGTACGTTTGGTGATGGAAAATAGTCACCCTTAGCACTAGCGGCTCCAGTCAATAATTGATTAACCTTATTTGATAACTCAGAAATTTGTTCAACTAGAGTATTAGCTATACTGCGACAATAGGTCGCTAGCCCTATTGTAAAAATGGAATAATGGAATAATAATGGAATAATCTAGCTTGAACCCGCTTGAGTTGATTTCCAGAGAGCTCGCCTACTTCAAAAAGCTTAAAACAGAGGCATAATCAGTAGTATTTTCTGTGATGGTGGACAGAGCCTCATCAATTTCCTTGTCCCCATACACCGGAATACAGATGGGAAACTCGAACAATTCTTTAAATTTATCTGCGTCAATCTCAACCATACCACCAGATTGGACCTTCCTAAATAAAAGTTCGTAAATTAATTCCTTCTTGCGCAGATAACTCGGTGCAAGGAATTCCCTAGGACCAGACATAGTGAAGGAAAAGTGACAAAATTAAGAACATTCCAGAAATGAAAGAATTGTTTAGAGTTCAATTTCAAATTCAATGACCAGCCGTCAAAAGGGACTGTGTTCAGACAAATTCAACCACGCTCTGCTACCACTTATGCCGGGGATTCTGTGGAACGCAGAGGTGTAAGAAGGTGCGGGAATGAATGGATGGACAGAGAAAAGACCAAAATATAATTTAAAACGCTAAAAATAGAAATTTTCTTTCTTTCTCTGCTTTTGTGTGTGTTTCTTTTCAGATTGTTGTTAAAAAAGTAACAGTTGGATAGACAGAAGAGGAGCTCTTCAGCTCTTATATAAGTAGTTATTCAAATCTGGTACAATAGACAAGGAGTTTTAAGAGATGAGTTAGGTAGCTCAAACGTCACACTATTATCAAGAGCACAAATTCTCCAATCAATTAGAGGTTGGGAGACTGGGCTCCAAAATTTACAACATTAGAAAGAGTGACTTTGCTCCACACAATTAATTAGGAGACTACTCTCCAAAATGTACTTTCTTGTTATTTGCTTTACATCCCAGAGACACAGATAGGTATTATGGCGACAATGGGACAGGCTAGGACTGGAAAGGAAGCGGCCGTGGCTTTAATTAAGGTACAGGCCCAGCATTTTCCTTGTGTGAAAATGGGAAACCACTGAAAACCATCTTGAGTGCTGCCGACAGTGGGATTCGAACCCACTAGCTCCCGAATACTGGATACTGGCCGCACTTAAGCGACTACAATTATCGAGCTCGTTCTCTCCCAGGCACCATCTAACTTTTAAAAACAACAAACAATATGCACAGTCTTATTCGCTCAACGTCTAATTCCCATACCATAGAAGTTAACTTTAACAGGGACAACAAGTGAGCAGTCTACATGGCCTCAGTGAAAAGATGGGTTAAAGTTATTGGCCGAAAATCAAAATGTAAGGAGGCGAACACTTGCACTCCGTTGAAATGCAATTGAAAATTCTTAAAACCCTATATGGGCTTATGGCCCTAAATGTACAGAGGCTAAGCCTATGTTACGGAGGTCACTAGATGAAGATAAAGATTTAAATTAAAAAAGGGAAATTTTAAAATTTACGAAATCGTAGTCACCTCAATTCCAAGTTGAAGGGGAATAAAAGAGGGTTCCCACTCATTATTGCGTTAGATTGAAGTCTTTAGATCTGGTTGGAAATTCAAAGGTTTACATTAAGATAGGATCTTGAAACCTTCCCCTCGAGTTAGCTTTCTGAGACTATTACATGATTAAAAGATGTCAGGCATTACTTTGAGCTGACGGGAGATGGACGAGGCAAGCCCCCTACCTCCTCTATGAACACACTCTGAACCTCTTGACTGGAGCGATCGAAAGCCAATATGGCCCAAAGTTCCTAGCTTTTATAGCGGAGAGGAAGGTTCGAGAATTCTCTGGGTCGGAGCCCTGCATACACCAAAAAATACCATTGGTTGATTAATAAAGATCAATAATTATTGTTCATAGGCCACAATATTAAACAGGCAGGAAGTGATGAAAGTGCTAGTAACATTGAAACACCAAAAACAATCTACAAACAATTCAGTTTATGCAACCAATGAATACAAAACATTCTTGAAATTTAGTTGTCCATTCTCTCACCAGATGGAGCAAATAAATCGACAGTAGAGATATCTGACGATAAACATTCAAATTTCTTCCACTAGAGACTTCACTGTTCGTATTACAGATGGCCTTAAAAAGCGTTTAATTTAAATGTATGGAGTTAGTGTACCTCCATTGAGATTATTATTATTATTATTATTATTATTATTATTATTATTATTATTATTATTATTATATCTTTATTTCTTTCCCTCTTTCTTTCTTTCTTTCTTTCTTTCTTTCTTTCTTTCTTCTCTCCTTTCCTAATTCGTTCATCCTCCAGGGTTGGTTTCTCCCCTCGAACTCAGAGAGAGATCCCACCTCTACTGCCTCAACGGCAGTGTCCTTGAGCGTGAGAACTTGGGTAGGGAATACAACTGGGGAGGATGACCAGTGCCTCGCACTTGCTATGCTGAACAGGGACCTTGTGGGTTAAACGAAATTAGGAAGGGATACGCAAGTAAGGGTGAAGGAAGCAGCCGTGGCTTTATGTCAGGTTCTATAGTGGCATTTTGCCTGGAAGATACGTGAAAAACCACGGAAAACCACTTGGAGGATGGCTGAGGCTGGAATCTAACCTCCCTCTACTCAGTTGACCTCCCAAGGATGAAATGACTCCGTTTCAGCTTTCGTACTACTTTCTAAGTCTCGTGGCAGAGCCAGGAATCAAACCCGGGCCCACAGCAGTGTCAACTAATCACACTAACCACTACATCACAAAAGCGGTCCGTTATTATTATTATTATTATTATTATTATTATTATTATTATTATTATTATTATTATTATTATTATTATTATTATTATTATTATAATATCACTTGTCCCTATCTTTGCAGGTCGCGGGTGATGTCCCGCATAAATGGCTTTAGCCCTGTTTTACGGCCGGATGTCCTTTCTGAAGCCTGTGTGCTGGGATATAATCACTGTTGTTTCTTGATTAGTAGTGTAGTGGATTGTGGGAGTATGATGAGGAGAATGTTTTGACAAACAAAAGAAACCATTCCCCGAGTCAAAAGAATAAGTTAATCGCATGCTTTTAGAATCATCGATCCGGCCGGGGATCGACTCGGGACCCTCTAAACCGAACGTCTCGACGCTGACCATTCAGCCATCGAGTCGGATAATAATAATAATAATAATAATAATAATAATAATAATAATAATAATAATAATAATAATAATTCATTCATACATACGTCCATACATATGTACGTAAATACATAATCTGAGTACAGGCGCGGTATATACAGTATCTGTCACACTTTGCGCAGACTAAGGCAACTGGGCTGTTGACGGCAACTTGGTAAGCCTCTCATACAAATTACCAACAGCATTCCGACTTTCCCTTTCTATTTCTTTGCTTATTTCCTCTTCACTGATTTGTGGTATCCAATTCCAGGATTAATGCTTCAATTTTCGAAAGATGTTCCCCAGCTGAACGCGTCGAAGTTATCTTCCATGTCTCTGGTCATTACCACTCCCTTCTGAAGAACGGAACGTGCGCTGTTGGTAGTCGTCCTGCGGGAGCAGAACTAATCGATATATCGAGGCAGAGAATTCATTAGCAGAACAGTTTGCCAAAGTGAAGTGCAGTAAGTGAGACAAATTGGTATCATTCATCAACCTACAACGTAACAAAGGTTAAAGTAATATTCTACTGTATTGTACATATCAGTGGTCATTTGTACTTTTGATTCTATGAGATATTTATCTGTAATGGAAGGGTCCATTTAGAGAGCGTGTGTGAATGTTAACGCTAGTCCTATTGAGTTCAGAAATTTACATGGGAATTGGGCTTCTGTGTGTCATTTCTGGCGTTGCAAAGTACTGTGATATTCGACAGCATTTCAGCGATAATCTGCTCATAAGCATGAACCATGCATGGAAAATTTACCAATATGCATCATAATAATTCACCGTTTAATCAGCGGATGTGTGTCCAGATGATTCCTCTTCAGGGTCGGGTATCAATGAGATGTGAGTTCTTACGACCGGATGGCCTTCCTGACGTCAGCCTCATCGGAGAAGTTCATTAGAAGAAATGAATGACGTCATATATGATAGTAGGATGAGAGAGGGGTGAAATTCGGTGCCGAATACCACCAGTGGGTATGCTCAAGGCTTAACATCGCCATCCGATGAACGAATCACCATCAGCTGCATCTTATAGGCCTATGAGCACTGTAGAGATGTTTGGAATTGAATCCCCGGGCTGATCGCCTTACATGGTTGAGTTGGTGGCCTTCTGACACCAACTTTGAAGGTTCGATCCTGGCTCAGTCCGGTGGTTCTTGAAGATGCTCAAATACATCAGCCTCGAGTCGGTAGATTTAACGGCACGTTAAATAACTCCTGCGGGACTAAATTCTAGCACTTTAGCATGTCCGAACACCGTAAAAGTAGTTAGTGGGATCTACAGTAAACATAATGATTATAATTGTTACGGAGTTATCCGTGGAAGGCAGAGGTAAGAGAAGGTGCGGGATGGAATGGGTCTAACTACAAGTCGAAAGTTGAATTAAAATTTCAATAAATGTTATATTTTCGAAACTAAACAATGGTGACATAGAATTTTGAGCATACAACAAATAACAACAAGTTAAATCAGGTACACGATCAAGAAGTCCAAGATACGATAAAAATTTAACCAGTTTCCACTAGGGGAAATAACAAAATCAGGTACCATAGTAGTTTTACAAGGAAAACCCCAGTTTCGGGTTCTTTGCAAGTTCTGGGGTCCGAGCCCCAATCTGACAATCTTTGAGCTTTAGCTCAACAATACCAAGTTACAGAATTACTTTTCAAAGGGCAGAAAACCCCTTCATTATTGCTGAGCTAGCAAGAAATAAAGATGTTAAGAGTCCATTACCTTGTTGACGAGCTGCTGCCTGAAGAACGAGGCCCTTCCCGCCCCCTGCTGCATATTCACACACTGATCAAGATGTTATTCGAGTGGCGCGGAGACAAGAAAATCAGCAGTTTTATACCCTCGTGGAAAGTTCGAGACCTTTCATGCATGGTAACAACCCGCCCTCAAACTTTTATTAGCTACAGTACACAGTTACATACAACATTGAAGAAGAAAACCCCGATGGGCCGAAAATTAATTACAGAAATTCCTGATTGGCTACTTTCAAAACAGTTGGAAAGAAAGGATTAATATTGCCAATCCACAAATGACAGAACAAAATTTAGTAAAGACAAAACTTATGAATACGAAATTTCTCCAAGAAGGTTCATTCCTTTACCCCAGAGTGCTTTATCATAGATTTTGGTAGAGACATCTGTTAGAGAATGTCCACACTTCTTGATCAATGAAAAACAAAAGCAAATCAAAAACACACAGTGACATCTTCTGATAACCACTAGAGTTAGTTCAGTTTTTTAAGTTCAGAGTTTTAACAGTAGAGAGGTACTTTAAGGCGGAAAATTCGAATGTGCGGCGTATAGGTGTACCAACCGGTACAGACCCCCCCCCACCAAAAAAGTTCTTCCAAGTGGTGATACAGAAAAAATTCATTAAGAAAGGTTGTTTTCAACAAAAGAATTCCGTATTTGAAAATTAATTGGATTCCAGCTTCCTTGTAGTCAGATGTGTGGGAAAATATTGAAGAAACATTAATGGATGAAAGTCTTTGTACGTTGAGTAGCAGAAAGCAAAAAAAAAAAAAAAATTCTTTTGGTGTTTGATCAAAAATTAATAAAAATTTTCTGATTCCTTGCCAATAGATTTGTTGAAGGTTCGTGGAAGAGGTATTAATGGTTGAAATTGATTTGTAGAAACTTTTTGGTGAGGTTACCAAAAGGAAAATTTTCACAGTTTTTTCTGAAGTAGATTTGTAGAAATTATTTAAACACCAACTTTAGAGTTCCTTTGTTGCCGTAACCAGCAATGTACATGGTGGTAATTCTGACGGCCAGACCAGCCGCAGCTGCCAGTGTCCAGCCGAGGTCGCCCGGACCCCTCAAGTACCCTGAGATACACCTCTCCCGCTACTATGAGAGGGGGAGTCGTGGTGAAGCACGCCGCAGATGCGAAGTTTGTTTACAGTCCTCGAGTGGCTTGCAGTTGGTGCGCCGCACATCAGCCTTGACCGGAAGGAATGCTCCGGCACGTCGTACACTGGTTGACATCACTGGAGTGGGCCCGTACACGACCTCAGTGGCAGTATGGTGCCGCACGGCTGCGGTGGCACTGAACGGTAAAATCTCGACGGCAGATTTTGTGTTGGACATTAATGTTTTAGGGTACTGTGTTTGTGGTGAGACTGAGGAGCCAGCGGCGTGGAAATTTTTTTTTTCCACTGGTGTGGTTTAGCAGGAGACGGGAGCGTAGTAATGGCCGTATTGACAGGACAGCAGAGTAACCACGGGGAATGTTTTACATGAAATTTTTATTTCAATAACCATAAAATTAATTTGGGACAGAAGGCCACGGAGAACGACAAAATAAAACCTTTACACCATTGCAAAACGTAGGTGGCTAAGTTAACTATGATATTACACAGGTTTCACCTGAGACAGATGTACCCTAAAGATCCTCTCGGTGGCTGGATTACTCACTAACAATGTGAGCGGCGTAAGAAAATCTAAAATAATGCACGGCCCATGAAATCTGGGGGCAAGCTTGCCAGCGGGAACAAAGTTCTTGACCATAACTTGGTCTCCTACCTTTAAATTGGTGGGCCTCCGTCCACGATCATATCTTTCCCTAACCTTTTCATGAGACACTTTAAGATTGGTTTTAGCCTTTTTCCAAATGTTCTTTAACATTATCTGGATCTATTGTCTCAGGTAGAATATCACTAAGAGACCAAAGGTTAGAGAGCGGCGTGTTGGGTACAAACTTGAACATCAATGAAGCAGGAGTGAATTTATGAGATTCGTGAACAGCCGAGTTCAAAGCGAAGGCTAACCATTGCAGTGATGTGTCCCACCTAGAATGATCGTCGTGATGATAGGCAATTAGAGTCGACCTGAGATTACGATTGACCCGTTCAGCCAAAGATGGTTGAGGATAGTACGCAGAGATTGTTACCTGAGAGATGGACAGATCGAAACAAAATTTACGGAAAAGATTGGAGGTGAAAGCTTTGGCATTATCAGAAACAATATATTGACATGGACCAAAAGAAGCGAAATGGAATTTAAACAGGAAATAGTGGACTAAGCGGTAGCCAGCTTAGTCGGGAATAAGCAGGAAAATCTTGTGAAACCATCTACACACACAAAAATAAATTTATTGGCGTTCCCCTTTGACAGGGGGAAGGGTCCTACGTAGTCGATGTAAAGGCGTTCCATGGGGCGCGACGCTTGGTGAGAAGACAATAGACCTAGCTTAATGGACATGGTGGGTTTACAAAGCCAAAAAGATTTACGAGCCTTTACCAATTCACGGATTTCTCCGTCCATACCCTTCCAAATGAACATCTCTCTGATCTTTTCTCGAGTTTTGAAGATGCCTAAAAGCCCCCCTAATGGGGTCTCATGATAGTACTTGAAGATCATGGGCACAAGAACGGCTTGAACCACCACTTTCATCTTATTATCATGCCTCGACGGGAAACATAAAATCCATTCCGCAGTACATAAGGGACGACATGTTCCCCAGAAGAATCTGTTTCCATAATAGGAGCCAGCGCCGGATCTTCACGTTGATATTTTTCAAGATCCCTAAACAACATGGGAGCATCCGTTAGAATGGCATTAACCTCAGGAGGTATGGACTCGGGAGGTGAAGAACTATCAACCTGTTCAAGGGGCTCTACATTATTAGAAAACATACGGCTTAGTCCGTCTGCCACAACATTTTCAGTACCTCTTATATGCCTAACATCAAACTGGAAGGCAGAAATCCTGATGGCCCAGCGGGCGATACGACGCGGCCTAGCTAAGACCCAGCTTAAGGCTTGGTTATCCGTTTCCAAGTCGAACTTAACATGTTCCAGATAAAGGCGGAACTTTTCTAGCGCAAACAAGACAGCCAAACCCTCAAATTCATAGATGGAATACTTGGCTTCTTGAGCCGAAAGAGTCCTGGATGCATAGGCGATGGGTCGCCTCCCTAGTTCGGTCTCTTGAAGAAGGACTGCAGCTACCGCCGGCGACGACGCGTCGGTTTGGACGATGAATTTCTTACAGAAATCAGGCATAGCGAGAACAGGGGCATAACAAAGAGCTAATTTCAGGTCTTCAATAGCGGCTTGTTGAGAAGTCCCCCGCTCAAATTTAACGCCATTCCTACGGAGTAAGTTCAAGGGCGCCGCTCTATTAGCGAAGTTTGGAATAAATTTCCTGAAGAAATTCACCATGCCTATAAACTTGGCAATACCTTTGAGGTCCTTGGGAGTTTGGAAATTACGGATGGCCTGTGTTCTAGAATGATCCACTGCGACACCATCGGGTGACACAATATGCCCTAGGAATGACATGGAGAGCTTAGCGAAGGCAACCTTGGACAACTTCACCGTTAACCCTGCCTTACGATGGCGATTAAGGACCTCCTTCAGATGATCCAGATGTTTTTCGAAGGTCTCTGAAAATACGACGACATCATCAAGATAATGATATTAGTACTCAAATTTGTTGTCGGAGAAGACCCTATCTAGCAGTCTCGTAAGCACAGCTGCTCCTGTGGGGAGCCCGAAAGGCACGCGGTTGTATTCGTACAAGTTCCAATCCGTGGCAAAGGCTGTCAGATGTTTAGATTCTTCATCCAGAGTTATCTTGTTATAATCCTGACTGAGGTCTAACATGGTGAAGAACTTAGCTTTACGAAACCACGAGAAACAAGAATGAAGGTCGGGAAGGGGCACAGATTGTAACACCACCTTCCGATTGAGAGTCCTGTAATCAATCACAGGCCTGAAGCCACCTTGGGGTTTCGGGACTAGAAAAATAGGCGAAGAATACGCCGACTTAGAGGGTCGAATAATACCATCCTCCAACATCTGATCTATGATATCCTTCAAAGCCTTCATTTTAGATGGAGACAGCCTATAAGGTGGAAACCTAACAGGGATCGCATCAGTAACCTCAATATTGTATTCGATAAGGTCAGTAACACCAAGAGTATCGGAGAAAACTTCTGGAAACGACTGACACAACTTACGAATACTATCGGCCTGCTCCTCAGGTAGATGTCTAAGGTCTAACAACATCTCATCCTGGGTAGGCGAAACATATGAACATGACACAGAACTGCATTTAATTAAGGGGATTTTGAAATTACTAGCAAATTTTAAAGTGCACGACTTTTTCTGAATGTCGAGCACTAGACCGGTGTGCGACATGAAGTCCGCTCCCAATATAATGGGGAAAGACAAGTGCTTGGCCAACAAAAGTTTAACTTTCCAAGTAAATTTAGCAAGTCTAATTTTGGCATATAGAAAACCTAAAATTTCTAATGGAGATGAGTTAGCCGGAACATATTGAACCGAAGTCGAACAAAAATCAGCAAGTTTACAAACGGACTTTCATTTGGAGTACCACTCGGCCGAAATAATGGAACACACACTGCCAGAATCTAATAGAGCAGTTACAGGCTCATTATTCAATTCAATTTTGAGTAATGGTACAGGTGCGGGGGTATCCGCCGCAATCCTAAGACATACTTTGGGGCATTCCAATGTGGGTTGGGAAGACTTCCTACCATGTTCCGAGCCTAAGATTTCGGCTGAGCCTCGGAAAGATGAGTTAGCTGACTCAGCCGACGCCACTAGTCACTTTTGAGTATGGGTGGAAGTTACACCCAAAGTTGAGCAGGAGGGAGTGCTATTAGAATTCGGGAAATTCTTGGCAATATGGGAAAAAGAGCCGCATTTAAAGCAGACTTTGGATGACCCTGCTCCATTCCTGGTCCCATTGGGTTTAATCAAGGGGCACTTGTTCCGAAGATGGTCAGATGATCCACAAGCATAATATTTGCGGGGTGTTACGGTTCGGCGAGGTGGAGGCCGAAAATTATTAGAAGACGGAGGGGGTTCTTTCGCGACACGTAAGGTATCGGCGTACCTAACTCCTTCCGCTGGGACAGCCATAGCCTCTAATTCGGCAAAAGTTTGAGGACGCGACGCAAAGCACAAATATGACCTGTACGATGGAGAAATGCCTTCCACAATGGCCTGTACAATCTGATCTTCAGGGAAGTGAGGAGCAAACACCCTAGTATAGAATTTAATATCTTGGTTGATGTCGGCAAGGTTTTCATCCAGACGCTGTACACGGTAATAGTACTTCTGTATTAGAGATGACCTTGCCCTAGCCGGAATGAAATTTGCTAATAAATGGGCGTGGAAGTCTTCTATAGATGATTGGTCAGCAATGGCTCTTACTATTTTTGTCAGATAGAACACCAACTGAATAGGGATAAATGATCTGCAAAATTTGACACGGAGAAAGAGAAAAAACAAGAGCATGATCCTGAAACTCAACGAAAAATCATAGAAAGGCAATAACATCACAGGTGGAATTGACGGAGAACTTAGAAATACCTCTGAGCAACATTGCTAAAGGATGGGGCAAACTGCTGAAGCCAGGTGACATAGTAGGTAGAGGCCTAAGTGGTGGAGAAGCAGATTCAGAAGGTGCATTATTCAACGAGGTACGACGTTCAGATTCATTGTCTAATGGGGCAGAGGTTTGTTGGGCCCCTACAGATTTCCTATTTTCTTCTCCTTTAGAAGACTCTTCCTCGCTAACTACGTTTACCAGATTGGGTTGGTCAGTTTTGGGAGGTACTGCTCCAGTTAACAATAGGCTAACCTTACTGGACAGTTTAGAAAGGTTTTAGAGACTAGCACTAGCCTCCTTCCCCCGAATGTCATTCAACCTTAGAGACAATAGATCGTTAACTCTATTAGAAAAATGGTGTAATCTGGCCTGTACTCTTTTGAGTTGATTTGGGGATGGATCCCCTCCTTCAAAAAATTAACTACGGATGCTAGCTCAGTAGTATTGAGAGTGATCGTGGAGAGAGCGTCGTCAATCTCTCTCTCTCTCCCAAAGTTGGGATGGTAATAGGCAAATCAAGGGAATCTTTAAGCTTATTGGTGTCTACCGCAACCGTGCCTCCAGATTGAACATTTCTAATCGTTAATTCATAGATCAGTTCCTCCTTGCGCAAATAGCCGGGATGGAGGACGTCGCGAGGGCCGGATATGATGACAGAACTTTACAAATTTAGAAAAATCGAAAAATTCCAGCGACTGAAAAAATTGTTAGAGTTCAAAACAAAAGCAAAGTTTAGCCGTCAAAAGGGGCTTAAATGAGACCCATTCAACCACGCTCTGCTACCACTTGTTACGGAGTCATCCCTGGAAGGCAGAGGTGAAAGAAGGAGCGGGCTGGAATGGGTCTAACTACAAGTCCGAAAGATGAATTAAAATTTTAATAAAGGTTATATTTTCGAAACTAAACAGTGGTGACATAGAATTTTGAGAATACAACAAATAACAACAAGTTACATCAGGTACACGATCAAGAAGTCCAAGATTAGATAAAAATTTAACCAGTTTCCACTAGAGGAAATAACAAAATCGGGTACGAGAGTAGTTTTACAGGGAAAGCCCGAATTTCGCGTTCTTTACAAGTTCTGGGGTCCGAGCCCCAATCTGACAAACTTTGAGCTTTAGCTCAACAATACCAAGTTACAGAATTACATTTCAAAGGGTAGAAAACCCCTTCATTACAGGGAGCTTTAGCTCCAAAGACACATATTGGGCCTCCTCGAGGTACCTCTATCACATCAGAAAGAGCTAACCCGCTCTCAATTTCTCACGCGTTAAAGGCAACAACAAACTTTCCTCTAAACTGCCTCTCAAGGCACAATTATAAGGACACAGGGGTATCTAGTACCCAACCTACGAGGCCTGAATAGCAAATTAAAGGTTAATTAAATGGCCCAAACAGAAAGATGAATGGAGGCGCGTTCTTGCACTCCTACACTAAAACTTGTTAAAACCTATGTGGCGCTAGGCCGATAATACAGGGGCTAATCCCAGTCTATAGAGGTGACAAGTCTGCAAAATAAATTTAACACATTAAAAAGGAAGAGAAAAACGGTTACGAAAACGTAGTCACCTCAAATTCCAAAAATGAAAGGGAGCTCGAGAGGGTAAAGCACTCTCTATCCCCGAATTAAAGTTCAAGTTAAGTGGAGTTTTTACAAGGATTGAAAAGGCTTACATATTTAAAGATATAGGTTACATATTAAAGGTTTCGAACCTTCCCCACGAGTTAAACTGCTGAGCTAGCAAGAAATAAAGATGTTATGAGGCCATTACCTTGTTGACGAGCTGCTGTCTGAAGAACGAGGCCCTTCCCGCCCCCTGCTACATATTCACACACTGATCAAGATGTTATTCGAGTGGTGCGGAGACAAGAAAATCAGCAGTTTTATACCCTCGTGGAAAGTTCGAGACCTTTCATGCATGCTAACAACCCGCCCTCAAACTTTTATTAGCTACAGTACACAGTTACATACAACATTGAAGAAGAAAGCCCCGATGGGCAGAAAATTAATTACTGAAATTCCTGATTGGCTACTTTCAAAACAGGCGGAAAGAAAGGATTAATATTGCCAATCTACAAATGACAGAACAAAATTTAGTAAAGACAAAACTTATGAATACAAAATTTCTCCAAGAAGGTTCATTCCTTTACACCAGAGTGCTTTATCATAGATTTTGGTAGAGACATCTGTTAGAGAATGTCCACACTTCTTGATCAATGAAAAACAAAAGCAAATCAAAAACACACAGTGACATCTTCTGATTACCAGTAGAGTTAGTTCAGTTTTTTAAGTTCAGAGTTTTAACAGTAGAGAGGTACTTTAAGGCGGAAAATTAAAATGTGCGGCGTATATGTGTACCAACCGGTACAATTATTATTATATCAAAATAATGATTAATAGTGAGGTTTAAATGACTTGACATTTTCTTTTAACCACCTGTATTTGTTTTCTTAAAATTACTGAATTATTACGTATTTAAACTTGTGCGCCATTATGTTACAGTCCAGATGTAAATACGAAGGAAGAATGAACAGGCAAAATGGCGCACGGCAACTTCAGGCAGAATAAATATATGAAAATTATCACCGGTACTCAGATCAACTTAAGTTTAGAAGGCATGGAATTGCAAGGGCCATGTATAAGAACGTTGAGATGGTACAGATATTGTATTAAAATATAATTGAAACCTAATTCATTCTTTACTGGAAGAAAAAAAGATTGCGTTTTACGAAAAACATCTAAGAAGAAGGAAGACTGAATCTGTCATCACTGCGGTTCGGGAGAATAATTTAAATATAAGATTGAAGAAGAATTGCGTGTTATATAGCATAGGGAAGGAAATTTGTGTACGGAAAATATCCGATATAGTCAAATTTAAATACCGGCTGCAGGTGGTATTGAGACCGCTGTAGAGAAGAAGTGAGAGGGCAAAATTCCGTACTTGAAGCAATTTAGTAAACTGGATTAGCAATTGAAATCCATATTAGTCTAGGAAAGATATATTTACTAATAAGAGGCTGTATCCAGTTTGTAATAGATACGCAATTTTAAGTAGCATCAATAATAATAGTATATTAAGAGGCTAAACGAACATTTTAAGTATGTATTCTGCCAATCCAATGTTGATTTCTACTTTCATGAACGACTGTAACATCAGGGAATCCGCTTAAGCTGAGGGAGAAATTACCTAGGATGCCATAACGATGCATAGCAGCATCTATGCGTTGGGACCAGAGATGACGTCCGGAGAGGCGGTAACCGGCCGCATGGAGCACATGTACCATCTGAAAAGAAGGAGGCATTTTTCAGAGGAGTGACGAGATACGGGATAAGTTTCTTGTTTAAAGGTATGTATGTCATAAGGTAGAAGTATTTTCTTTCAACAAAATTCTCAATCAGATTTATTCTGTGTGCGAAATTCTAACCGTCAATAGCAGATCATGGTCATAAAAATCACGAATAATATTATTTTAGTTAATATGTATATTGACATGTGAAGTGATATGGTTATGTTGATGCTTTTAGTGAGTCAATTTCATATCGATACATGATATCAATCAACTTTGGAAGGCTACTCAGTTATGATTCTGAAAACATCGGAAAGAATGCATGTTATATAAGATGTAGATGAGCTCTAGGAGGCAATTATATTGACAAATATGACCACGCCTATAAGAATTAAAGATGGATCCTACCTGGATTATATGAGTATTATTGAAGTAATATCGTCTAGGGAGATTATTATCGTAATAAATGAGATGTTATAGGGAGGAATAATGAATGATGGATAAGATGAGATAGATTTGAATTGTATTAGTGGAATTATTGAAATTTTAAGTGTTTATATTTCGAGAGGTTATATGTAAAAAAGAAGATACTACGAAGTTTTATGATATATATCCATAGAGGATCGCATTGGATAAATATCACAGGGCTAGTCTCATGTTAAGAAGTGTGTATTAGCAAGAGACCAGCTGATTTTTTGTCAATTTGAGACACATAAGTTGGTAACATTTTAAATGTAGTGGTTAGCCTCCGCATGCATAATGGTGGAGATGTAAGGATATATAATAAGAGTAATCGACGTATTTAGGGTCTTCCTTTCCCAAACGATCTGTAGATTGAGATATTGAGCTCATTCAAAGGAATGGCACGGCGGAATATGAAATGAGGTTAGACTATGATTGATGTTAGATTTATAATATGACTGTTTGGCACATACATTCGTTTACTATACTAGTTGATGATTAATAAAAGGTAGACTTAGCTTGTTTGTCTTTGGTAATATCACTGATGAATTTGAATATCTATGAGAAATATTCATTTCTTATAATATTTTTGGAAGGTATGGCAGCAAATTTTGGCTTGTGAAGGAAACGTATCATATATATTGAATCTCACAATTAAAAGCAGGTAATAAGAAGAGACCCAAACACTATATGTGAAAATAATAAAAAATTGGACATGATAGAGCTCCAATTATGAACATTCCCATATCATAAAGATGAAAGTTTTGTGTAGGGACGTCAGAATGGTCAAATATGAAGGAAGTTAGATGAAAACTAACCGAAGTACATGAATTATATTTTCAGTAGGGCATCTTATTCATAAATTTCAACTTTTCAATTTTTCCTGACAGAGGAATCGAATTGTGATTTAGATCTACAACATGGTAAAATATAATTCAATGTAATGAAGTTCAGTATTAGATGGATGTTTATATCCTAAAGAATAATAATAATAATAATAATAATAATAATAATAATAATAATAATAATAATAATAATAATAACGTTATTTAAGAGTTCTACAAGTACTGTGAAAGAATAACGAATGTAGCAAGGAAGAGACGCCTAGCATTCTATGGGCACGTCTACAGGATGCATCCTAGAAGGTTGACCAACCGGATTCTCAGCTACTGGCAAAATAGGAAGACCAAGTCACCATGGTTGATGGAAGTGGATAAAGATCTACAGGAACTGGGAATAACAGGAGGAATCTTAAAGGATCGTACAGCACTCAGGAAGATGCTTAAAAATAAGAAGTTCCAGGACAGACTACCAACAAAGAAGACTAGCGCCCTTTGGACAGAGGAGAGGAAGGAGCAACACAGCCTGAGGATGCGCAACTACTGGGCAAACACCAAAGCCCATTCGAAAATGCAATAGTTGAATGTCGTGGTCCTTAGCTGGCTATACGAAACAAGAAGAAGAAGAATAACGTTATTTGTTTTACGTCCCACTAACTACACTTTTACGGTTTTCGGAGACGCCGAGGTGCCGGAATTAAGTCCAGCAAGAGTTCCTTTACCTGCCAGTAAATCTACTGACACAAGGCTAACGTATTTGAGCACCTTCAAATGCCACCGGACTGAGCCAGGATCGAACCTGCCAAGTTGGGGTCAGAAGGCCAGCGTCTTTACCGTCTGAGTCACTCAGCCCGGCACATCCTAAAGAAAATCCCATTTCCATCATGAGTCATTGCCAGAGAAAAATAATGTAAATACGAAAGATGGTATCACAGTTGGTCACCACAATTCTTTTTATGATTTTATATAGAAGCACATTGTTCTTTTCTCGAGATTATCAGAATTTATTTAATTTTTCTTCAGATTAGCATGCTAATAAATTGGTATAAATGATAAGTTGGACTTATTATTTATGTAAGATAGGATAAGATATGTAGAGTTAAGGTCACATATTCATTTACGTCGAGGGTTATTGATACTGAATGCCGAATAGAGACGTCCACCGACAAGAATGATTTATTGAGCGATAGTTAGAGGACTGGAAGGCGAGCTTTCTCGTAACCTACGATGAATGAATGGAATATTGTTGAAATATTTTTTTTCCTGAGATTCTACCGGGATTATCTTCACTCCCACTTGGACGCAGGTGGGGTAGACTTGTGAATTATAAATTCCTACTCCTTATCTTCTGTCCATTGCTGTGCACTGTTCTCGATATTTACTTACTTACTTACCTTACTTACCTTACTTACTTACTTACTTACTTACTTACTTACTACTACTACTACTACTACTAATAATAATAATAATAATAATAATAATAATAATAATAATAATAATAATAACGTTTAAAATGTAATCGATAAATAATTTATTTAGACAGCAAATACATTTGAAATTATAACCATTAATACCTGAATATATTTGTAGAGTATGTGATGGTCATGTAACACATTTTATTGTTTCAGTGGGATAGATTGCAATCATATTTAACAAGTCCCCTTGTCGGTACAAACAGTAGAGGATTTACATGGCTGTAGCGCTAATGTTTATGCAAATCTTTCTACAAAACAGTTCTGTGGACTGCTGAATCATGATAATTTGTAAAATGATGTTGCATTCTTGTTTATTTAATACATCCGCTTCTTCATACGAATGATTTTTCTAGATCAGAGGTAGAAGTTTCTATTGACTTCCACATGACATCGAATATCTGTATGTGTGCCTTTCCCCTTACATTGGCATGAATTACGCAAGCAACTGATTAGAGGTCGTCCGCTGTTTACCATTCTAAACGAGGTTAATGGGAGAAGCATGGACTGTGAACCCTACTGGTCGCTAATGATCTTCACAGGCCACTCATTAAACTGGTGATAATGATTTGTGTGTAACTCATGCTTCACCTGATCGGGTAATACTTTAAATACCGTATATTCTGTCATACTTTAACATTCTTATTTGTCCATTTAGTTTTCAGTATATCAAATATATTATTATTAGTTATTACCATTATTATGTCCAGCTCCATGGCTAAATGGTTAGCGTGCTGGCCTATACTCAGAGGGGTCCCGGGTTCGATTCTCGGCAGGGATGGGAATTTTAACCATCATTGGTTAGTTTCGCTGGCACGGGGGTTAGGTGTATGTGTGGTCTTCGTCATCATTTCATCCTCATCACGACGCGCAGCCCGCCTACGGGTGACAAATCAAATGACTTGCACCTGGCGAACCGAGCATGTCCTTGGATACTCCCTGCACTAAAAGCCATACTATGATTATTATTATTAGCCTCCGTTTTTTACAAGTTGCTTTACGTGGCACCGACACAGATAGGTCTTATGGCAACGATGGGATAGGAAAGGGATAGGAGTGGGAAAGAAGCTGCCGTGGCCTTAACTAAAGTACAGCCCCGGGATTTGCATGCTGTGAAAATGGGAAACCACGGAAAACCACCTTATGAGCTGCCGACAATGGAGTTCGGAACCACCATCTCCCGAATACATGCTCACAGCTGCGCGCTTCAAACCGCACAACCAACTCTGTCGGTATTATTATTATTATTATTATTATTATTATTATTATTATTATTATTATTATTATTATTATTATTATTATTATTATTATTATTATTTACGACAAGGCCTGCTAGGGTCCACTTGTCAATTTCAATTCATCCTTCCCCGTTTTCTCCTCTTCCGTTCTTTCCTGTATTCTTTCATCATCGCACTATGCTTTATTCTTCTCTCCTCAGAGAACCTTGGGCCGGGTTTACTTTTCATTCTTACTTGGAATTCTTTCATTCTTAATACCTTCTTCATAAAAATCTATCTTTCTCTAGTTTCCTCTTCTCCTACTTTATTTCTTTCTAAATTTTCCTTTATCTCCTGTACCCTGCTCGTTGTTGACATTTTCTCCCAAAGGTACTTGAGTATCTGTTTGTCAATCTGTTATCATCCTTTCTATAGGTTGATGTATTCACACAAAATGCCGTCAACTTGCTTACTTGGATTTGTTCACAATTAGTTACAAATTAAGTACACATAACCTTAATCACTGCCGTCGCAAACAAAACACTTCACTCCGGAAACATCAACTAACCACCATTTTGACAACTGCCTATCACCTAAGCACATGGCACATGGAGATTACAACCTTAAAACAATTGCCTGTTGACTGTTTACAAACATGTCGGCCACGAGGTCACAAGTACACCTCCTAATAAACCATAACTCCAACTGAAAAATAACCCGTCTCTACCATCAAGATTCCCTCCTTATATACGTGCCTGGCCAGGCATTTAGAATGATACACTACCGCTCATTAATTTCAATACACCCTGGTATTTCAGATTTAAAACACAAATCAAACGTTATTTCTCACAAAAGATAATTATATTAACTTACACATATATAATACAATCACAAACATTTTATTTTACTTTCATCAAAGTTTCCTCCTTTGGATTTAATGACTGCCTCACAAACTCGAGACATGCGGTCAATCAGTTTTTGTAGGTATCGTGAATCTATATGATTCCACACATCCTTAACAATATTCCAGAGATGTTCCTTGCTGGATATATTAGCTTCCCTCCACTTCATCCCAAACCACTTCAATGGCATTGCAATCGGGCCTTTGGGACGGCCATACCATATCTTTCAGTACTTTCTGTTTTTCCTTTGATGCAATGTAGTTCGTACAGTATCCTGACCGATGTTTTGGGTCATTATCCTGTTGTCAGGTGAACCCTTTCCCTATTAAGCGTAATACACTTGGTACTGCATGATACTGAAGTATGCGGTGGTACTGCTTCTGATCCATACATCCTTCTATTTTCATAATGTCGCCAACTCTATCTCTGGAAAAACATCCCCAAACCATAATAGAACCTCCGCTGTGTTTAACTGTAGGTAGAACACACTGCTGGGATACTCTTTCCGCTACAAATCGGAGAACAAATATTTTGGTCGTATTCATTTCTACCAATTCTGCACGAATTTGGGGCGCTGTTTGGAATCTATTTCTCTTACTGGTAATTCTGTTCTGGTTCCAAAAATCTCGAAGTAATTCTGATATATTTATCATCACTTTTAGTTGTTTTACGAGGTCGTCCTGGTCGTGGTATGTCCTTATTGCTACCTGTTGTCTGGCGGTGATGGGTGTGTAGGGTGTATTGCACTCTCCTATAGACGCACTACACTGTTTCGCAATTTGTCGAATAGATAAACCTGCTTGGCTAATTGCTACAATTGCAGCACGTTTTTCTATGGATATATCCACTCGTGGAGCCATACTAGCGATGTGCACACTTCAACTGTCACGAAGGAACTGACATGCAGGAACCACATGTTATGTATCGTAGCAATGTTTGCCGTTCTCTGCAGATATCACATCACTACAGGGAACAACACAGATGCACCAAATGTGGCGTCCGTCGGCAAATAGGTAAACAAACATATCCGATAGGTACACAACGTTTATGTACACAACACTGGTTGTTGGGTGCTATTGTATCTCGATGTCCACGAACAAAAATCATGTCATGTGTACAACTGTTGTACTATTCCTTTGCTTCCTCAACCGTACCCACGGTATTAGACCTTATCTACAGAGAACGAGATGTCAATTATTGGGTGTATTGAAATTAATGAGCAGTAGTGTACGTTACAAAATACCTTCTCGCAAATTCTAGAGTGCTCAATACATAGATATAATGTACAGAAGATTTTAATTAGTTCTCTTCTACCAAGTGCCATTCTGGATGTTAATAATAATAATAATGATAATAATAATAATAATAATAATAATAATAATAATAATAATAATAATAATAATAATAATAATGATAAATTGATGTAAACTCTTCATAACCATACATTATGAGTCATAATAATAATGATCATAATCGTAAAATAAATATAGTAATAATAATAATAATTGGAGCCTGATACTTGTATTATTTACCCATGGGTGATAGAATATTGTTTTCTAGTTATATATGATTATCACACTTGCGTCAAGGTATATCCAAAAATTATTATTATTATTATTATTATTATTATTATTATTATTATTATTATTATTATTATTATTATTATTATTATTATTACAATGAAGGCCAAGAGCCTCCGTGGCTCAGGCGGCAGTGCGCCGACTTCTCACCGCTGAGTTCCGTGGTTCTAATCCCGGTCACTCCATGTGAAATTTGTGGGGGACAAAACGGAGGCGTTACAAGTTTTCCTCCGGATACTCCAGTTTTCCTTGTCATATTTCATCCCAGCAATACTCTCCAATATCCTTTAACTTCATCTGTCATTGATTAATAATTGCCCTAGAGGAGTGCGACAGACTTCGGCAGCCGGCACAAATCCTATCCTCGCAGGCTGTGGATTTTCTTTTTCACAATGAAAGCCAAGAGTACGGAGGTTAAGTGGGAGACGACAATGGCAGGTTAGCGGCGAAAATGTCGCTGGAAATTGGTTGCTGGTTGCTGGTAGAAACAAGCAAAAATAATGGTAGAAGGGCGGATACTTTGAATGAGAATAGGATGGCTAAGTTAGGAATGAGCACGTCGAATATACTGGAAACGGCCAACAATGGAGAATGTACCCCGAATAATCTGGGAGAACGAAGAACGAATCATTATTGAGTCACGAGGCAGTCGCGAGTCCTGAACGAATCATTAGAGAGTGCCACAGTGAGTAGTGAGTCTGTCATACGACAGATATTTGTGGAGTGAACTGCTCGGAGAACGACACTAAACTGCGAGTGGCCCTACTGGAGAAGAGGAGCTCGCCATGTCCGAGGGCTGTGTGTTCTGTCGAGTTCGTGACTACAAACTGCAGGAAGAGGAAAAGTTGGACTCAAGTGCACTCCTAAATAACAATATATAGTAGTTTAATAAGTTTAGTCGATCATAGAACAAAGCTACCTCACTGACTAGTAAGTTTAGTTTTACTTTAGTCTTAGTTTTAAGGACCTTCATTATCCACCACATTATTAGCGAATCAGTTTGAGAAAAGCTGATGAAAAAATAGAAACGCTGACTCCTTGACTGAGTGTTCGGTGTAGCTGTCCAGAGGGCTTCGGGTTCTATTCCCGGAGGGACCGAAGATTTTAGTCATGACTGGTTAATTCCACTGGCTGTTTGTGTCCGTATTAATACAAATTAACATACAACGCACCACACTGTAATAATTAATACATCTCTCCTTATATGGTTGGCGTTGCGAAAGGTATCCGGTTGTAAAACAGGACGGCGTCCATGTGACGTGCTGAAATTCTATAACGAGGAAGGATAGGAAAAGAAGTTATTGCACTGGAAAATACGAACGACTTATCTGGTATAGTAAAAAGCATGTAACATAAGACAAGAACACAGCACTAACGTAAGAAATGAGACTGAGGATACAAGTTTTGTCCTAGAATATTTATTACTCTGTTTAACAGCTAGGAATGAAAATAATCTGATAAGGCGTAAATTGGGTATCAAAACACCATTCAGATCCACCCATAATGTATAACGGGCAAACGTAAGTTATAATAATTTTTATGCTCGATGATGCCGAAATATAAATATTTTATGCCAAAAAACAGAATCTTATTGAGGCGCATTATAGTTTAAGTTTCATCTGTGTTCAGATTTTCATTATGTTACAGGTTCTCCACCAATCACAGCAGATTTTCATTATGGTACAACTGTTTGACCAATCAGGTAAGGATAGCATTGCGCCTGTGCTCAACGCACTAGCTTCGCACTTGTTTCCATAATCAAACACGTCGGATACATATATTAACATCAATGCACCTTCTGCTTCCAATATTTCCCAACCACACGGCACATACCTGCAAATTTACTTCACCAACTGCACAATAAACAATTTGTATTTTAAATACAGCTAGATTGTGATAACCTTCTATCAAAGCTTTGAAAACATATGACATTGTCAAGGTCTTTGATCCACTCACGGAAAATAAATAACCCAGTGCATGCTCTCTGCGCTCTGTTTAGTAAACTCAACTATCAAGCTACATATCGACAGAAATGTATGAATATATAAAAAATAGAGTTATAATTATCGTCGAGCATATGCAGTCGTATGCAACTCGCCTATAAAGGTAATTAAGGCACTCGTATGGAAATTATAAAACTCGCTTCGCTCGTTTTGTAAACGAATGGAAAATTCTAAATTCCCATGGAGGGAATTAGATATTTTTCACCAATAGAGCATTTAAAGATAAAAAATTCATTGTTCCGTATTGAAAGTATTAACGTTAAAATTGAATAATTGAAAAAGAGGTTCAACCTATTCAATACATAAGAGAAAGAAATGTAGTGATTACATTCTTATTTAATAGTAATTAGAATTGGGACCGATTTCGACCATAGTCCAGGTATCGTCAGCCGATCAAAACATAAAAAACATGAAAAGCAATGCATATGAAAAAGAAAAAAAAAGATTAAGTGAACTCTAAGAGGCAATATAAAATGATGATGGGTGTAGAAATTGTGAGTCACTTAAAAGAAAACAGTGCGTAATTTTATGAATGGTGGTACGGCACACGCAATGATAGGTAAAGTCTCACAATGTTTATGAACAGCGGAGAAACGGTCAAATGGGTCAGTTTTTACACACCGTCAGGCACAAAGACACAACACTATCGAACAACATATGAAGATCTATGAATATGTTGAAGTCGAAGACGAATAGATTTATAGATGCAAACTGCCAGTCCCCGGTGATCAGCGCGGCACACTCAAGGTCATGCGCTGTAGTCTCGAACGCCAAAGTAGAATGGAGAATATCCTGAAGATCCAGTATTTGCCTCGGTTGCGGCAAATTAAGTACGTATATATAGATACATAAAACGCAATTCAGTATAATTGAATGAGTAATTGTGTTACTGCTGAATTCTTGGAAAACAGTTGACTTGAAAAAACAATTGTAAAGAGGAACAAATATAGTAAAGAGCGCAATATCGGAAAAACAAATGAAAACATATATGCACAGTGCGCTATTTTTAAAATGAAAAAACTTCAGGTCATGATTGAAGTAGTCGAAGTCGGCGCAATACAAGAGTAAGGCTTTTCAGGCATTTGCGTCATTAACCAGCGTTTCGTCGCCCGTGTGCAGTTATCAGACTGTGCCTCATATATATGCTTCTGATAAGCTCACCTGCATACACCCAGCGTCAGTGGGTAGGGTCTGACACATCCCACTCTGACGAGTCTAGTGTCAGACCTAAGACGAAACGCTGGTTAATAGAGCAAACGCCTGAAAAGCCTTACATCTGATATGTTTTTGACATGCTCTATTGGTGAAAAATATCTAATTCCCTCCATGGGAATTTAGAATTTTCCATTCGGAATTGCTAGGTGGGCAATAATTCCATTATGGAGATTTATCTCCCGTATGCAGTTATCAGACTGTGTCTCATATATAGGCTTCAGATAAGCTCACCTGCATACACCCAGCGTCAGTGGGTAGGGTCTGACACATCCCACTCTGACGAATCTATGTCAGACCTAAGACGAAACGCTGGTTAATAGAGCAAACGCCTGAAAAGCCTTACATCTGATATGTTTTTGACATGCTGTATTGGTGAAAAATATCTAATTCCCTCCATGGGAATTTAGAATTTTCCATTCGGTATTGCTAGGCGGGCAATAATTCCTTTGTGGAGATTTATCTCCCGTATGCAGTTATCAGACTGTGTGTCATATATAGGCTTCAGATAAGCTCACCTGCATACACCCAGCGTCAGTGGGTAGGGTCTGGCACATCCCACTCTGACGAGTCTAGTGTCAGACCTAAGACGAAACGCTGGTTAATAGAGCAAACGCCTGAAAAGCCTTACATCTGATATGTTTTATAAACATACTCACGTCTTAATTGTTGCCATTAGAGGCTTATTGCATAACGTACTATTATAAATGTATTTTTCAAACCAACTTCATTCAATATACACAAATACTATTTTCTCAGCCTTTAGTGATCCGGAATTATTGGGAGTATTCCATTATATTTTGTATGGAGTGTGGCACTGTATGGAAGTGAAATATGGACGATAAACAGCCAAGAAGGAAAGAGAATAGAAGATTTTGAAATGTGATGTTACAGAAGAATGCTGAAGGTGAGATGGGTAAATCGACTCAAATGAAAACATACTGAATCGAATTGGTGAGAGGAGATTGATTAGTCTAAATGGTTGCCGGACAATTGCGGACACGGAGATAAACTCACAGAAACTCCCCCGTTGTCACTGCAACAGGTGAGGGCCTCGTTAGCTTAATGTCATGGTATCCCAGTTAACCTGCTTGAGCACCTGCTCGCTCCTTGCAGATCAATATTTTTCTCTCGCTGGCATTATGTAGAGAGTGATACTTTCAGCCACAAACACCATTCTATACCGACATTTTACAGTTGACAGTTACTAATCAGGGAAATCGTTGTGCACTTCACAAAGGTTATATGTACAGAAAGTACAGGGTGAGTCAATCTGATATCGTCACCTGGGTGTGTCTGAAGGAGAAGAACAAGTGTTAAGGGCGGCCGAGGACAAGAGGCGAAGAAGAAATATTCATACCGTCGTTCATCAGTGTAGTCCACCTGAAGAAGCGGCCTTTACAGTGATAAAACAGGATCAAGAGACAAAGAAAAGAGTAAGAAAAGAAGTGACTCCACTATCACAAACTTACGTTACAGGAGTGATTTCCATAACAGGGGCTACGACTTTGTCACTGATATGCCAGCTCAACACACTTTAGAAAGAACAATGCGTCGGCAACGAAATCTTGCACGCGGACTCAGGTAGAGCCAGAAACAAGTGCTCAGATAATTCTTAATAAAGAGGCGTTAAGGGTGAATAATGGCAGCCCCTTCCTTTTAGCTGACGATAGCATAGGAGAAAGAATTATAAGTTTTAGTGCTCACAAGATAGAGAAAGGCATTGTGCACAATTTTTTATGGATGGCACGTTCAAGAGTTGCAGCAAACAGTTCGCCCAGATTTAATCCATTCACGGAGGCCGGAGTGATGAATGCAAAGTTTACCCAGTCGTCTTTGCGTTCCTGCCTAACAAAAATAAAGAAACATATTCGTTTCTTTCACGTTATCTTGGAAGCGGTTACCCAATGAAATCCTAAGAAATTCACTATCGACTTCGAAGCAGCTACGATATCCGGCCTACGAGAAGTATGTCCATAAGCAGAGTTAAGTGGCTGTTTTTTCCACATGAAGCATGTCTGTGGAGAAAAGTACAGGATCTTTGCCTGACGAGCGACTACAAGGAGAACGAAGATATACGTCTCCACGTCCGAATGTGCGCTGCTCTGATAGTTTTGAAGCCAGATGACGTCAATGAGGGATGGCTTGTGATACATTCTCAGACTCCTTCTACAAAAACGCTTCCTGGCTTCTTCGACTATTTTGTAGACGTATGGCTTGAAAACAGCGAGATACCATTCGTTATGTGTAGCTGTTACAAAACGCGACATCGAATAGCAAATGCTCTAGAGGGATGGCATCACAATATCAACTCTTTATTTGGAAATTCACATCCTCAATTCGACGATTTGGTGGTTTGTTTAAAGTAGGAAGCAGAAGCGACGAACTGCATGCACCTAAAACTGGAGGTCAATCTTGAAGGTAAGAGGAGGAAGACGAAATATGTGAAGAAAGATGACAGGATTGAATGAACGCTAAAAAAATATGAAGAAACTGGCGACATCAGGTCCTACTTAAGGCGAATTTTTTACATAGAAAAATTAGCGTAATGTTCTTACAGCTTCAGGTATTCCTAATATAAATAGGTATACACAAAGAAACAAAATTATAACGACGTTTACCTGAAGCCGACAAAAATAATTGACGAAGCTTAGTTACAGCTTATTTTAAACACGCCAAAATGGTTTTAATACCATCATTATGCCAGTCCAAAGCCTGCAAAAATTGTGATGGGAATCAGCATTTTAAAATATATAATTTAGCGTCGATAAAATTATTGTATGTGCTCGAGGTTGTGACACCCTCTGTGGGGGGAACACAGACGAAGAACACATCCACGGTACCGCCTGCCGGTCGTAAGAGGCGACTAAATGGGGCCCCGGGGCTCACATCTTGGGAGCGTAGTTGGCAGGATCGAACCTGCTAAGCTGGGGACAGAAGGCCAGCGCCTCAACCGTGTGAGCCACTGGGCCCGGCATTTCTAATCCTTTCCCATCCCATCCCATTTTCTTCGAAAAAAATGTTAGCGTGACGTTAGACTACCAGAAAGTATTATTATTATTTTTTTGCTAGTTGCTTTACGTCGCACCGACACAGATAGGTCTTATGGCGACGATGGGACAGGGAAGGGCTAGGAGTGGGAAGGAAGCGGCCGTGGCCTTGATTAAGGTACAGCCCCAGCATTTGCCTGGTGTGAAAATGGGAATCCACGGAAAACCATTTTCAGGGCTGCCGACAGTGGGGTTCGAACCTACTATCTCCCGAATACTGGATACTGGCCGCACTTATGCGACTGCAGCTATCGAGCTCGGTAAAAGTATTTAATTAATTTGTTTAGAAATGAAGGAGTGGTGCAGAATAAAACAGCGTATTTTACGTTTTCCTGTCTTTATTTATTCCATGATAAATAAACAGGATTTTTTTTCTTAAATTAGCCTCTGATATTTGTATATAAAAATTCACTTCGTGGTGCATTAGAGTTTTAATATCAAATATACGAGCTTGTATAACTGCGGGACTGCTTATATCGTGGTAGCCACGGGACCTTTTTGTGATGGTGGTGATTACTGTTTTTGTGAGAAAGTAGAACGGTGCCACCATACTCCCTTAAAACTAACCAGAAGGAAGGTCAAATGGGTCTTACTCTCTTTTAGGGAAAATGAAGAGAAAGGCCACGAAGGACGTGAAAATGTAAGACTGCCTGTGCTTGGCAACATCGTACCGTGGGGTCGGAAGAGAACAAGAGTTGACCAAGGGAGGCGAGATAGGAAATATAATATATATTAATTTATCATCTACAGAATTGTATGTTACTAAATACATAGCATGACTTGTTCTTCTCCTTCAGACACACTCAGGTGACGATTTCATGTTTACATTCCCCATACGTTCTGTACATATAACCATTTGCCTTATTAGTAACTGTCAAATCCATTATAGCACACAACAGTAAATACTTACACCAGGAAGTTTCGGTATAGAACTGTGTTTGTGTCCGAGGGCATCCGTCTAGTCTCTAAATAATGCCCGCGAGAGAAAAAACGTTGATCTGCAAGGAGCGAGCAGTAGTTCAGGCAGGTTAGCGGGGACACCCGAGATTAAGCTAAAGAGGCCCACCCCTGCTGCAGTGAACGCAAATGACTTGTGACAATTGGGACATTTCTGTGAGTGGGCACAAGTTTATCTCAGTGACCGCAAATGTCCGTGACCGCAAACGTCCGGTCACCGGCTAAATTTGATTAGAAGAAGAAATATGATGATAGGACAGTTTTTAGGGCACTTAGGAATTTCTCAGGTGGTTTTAGAGGGACGTGTACTGTAGGCGGTAAGAACGGTAGGGGTAGACCAGGGTATGAATACGACAAGCAGATTAGAGCAGATGTAGGACGTAGTAGTTATGTAGAAATGAAAAGATTGGCATATGATAGGGTGGCATGGTGGGCTGCATCAAACCAGTCTATGGACTTGTAACTCAACGAAGAACAACATTACTGTTAGAATCAGCCGAGATTCTTTCTCTGGGAAATACGTTTACTGTGCACTATATCTTCTGGTATGGGCTAGAATTGGTTTCTTATTATTTGAGTTTTATTCTTGACTTTTACAAAATGAAAGTGACTCATGTATTTATTTATTTCATATTTATTTATTTTATACCACCAACAGATATGTTTCTCCGATTACAGGTGGCTTAG
Organism: Anabrus simplex; assembly: GCF_040414725.1. NCBI lineage: Eukaryota > Metazoa > Arthropoda > Insecta > Orthoptera > Tettigoniidae > Anabrus > Anabrus simplex. Next base: position 1,757,526,237 of record NC_090265.1, read on the forward strand.
TCACTATGCATTAATTATATAAAAAAATAACAAATGTCAGAAAGAACTTAGTATCTAAAAATAAAAATATACAACATTATTAACAAGTTAAGTAGCAAACGGAATTTACAGCACATTAATACATTTTGAAGTTTGAATATACTTAATATCCAAAAATGAATAAAACAGTAGAAATACAGAAACATAAAATAAATATGGTATTAGTATCTACAAAAGAAATAACTGCAATCTTAGACTGACACCAGTTAAAGCAACTGACATATAAAAAGAAAATCATGGAAAGTAAGGCATGAAATATATGTGTTTGGTAAGAGATGAGTTGTGGCAATCAGTATGAACAGCACATTAAATCTTAAGTACAAATAGACGTTAGTAATGTCAATTTGTTTGCAGTTTTCACTACATTTTCTTTATTTACATTTAAATTATATTTAAATAAAATAAAACAATAAAATGAAATGCAATTTAACCAACAAATAAATGTAGTACATATATACACCTATAGGTAAACCTTCAGAAATAGTAAACTGAACTCAAATGGCCCAGCATAGTGCGACCACTACTTTAACTGTGTGCCTTCTTCAATAATTTTACATAATAATTGTATCTAACAGCAAAGTCTAGATCAAGGTCAGGAAATTTATGAACTGTGACGTTATATGTAGTGCACATTCTGAACAGTGGTTCGCTTCTATAAAATACTGTTTTAGAAATCGGAAGAAACAAGAGATGTCTGTGTCTTAAACTTCCCTTCCGGGTATTGAACGAAAATTGTTGTAGAAAGTAACTTTTATCTACCACATTATTGATAACTCTATGGAGGTATTTTTGATCATTTATTATACGTCTGTTTAATAATGAAGTGAACTTAAATTTTTTCAGGAGATCTTTATAGTGAATTGTGCCGCTAAGGACAAACCTGTTATATTTTTTAAAGTAAAGATAACGTAAGAAACCTTTTTGAACTTTATCCACACGGTTTTGACAAGAATTATAAAGGGGAGACCAAATTACCGACGCGTACTCAAGTTTGGACCTCACAAGTGTGTTAAATAAAAGTGTGAGGGCTTGAATATGATTCAGGTTTCTGGTGTGTGGGATTAAGAAGCCCAGTTTTTTGTAGGCATCGTTAATTGTGTCAAAAATGTGTGGGTTAAACGACAAATTGTTTGGGATGCGTACTCCTAGATCATTAATTGAATGAACCTGCGTCAGTAATTCGTTGTTGATAGAGTACACGTGTTCTTTAAGAAATTTTCCGTGTGTCATTTTTATGAACCAAATTTCTTTATATTGAAGTATAAATTATTTTCTATACTCCATTCGTATAATTGATTTAAATCGCTTTGTAGTTTGTCGACGTCTCCGTCACATTTTATTTCTATGTAAAGATTTAAATCATCCGCACATAAAAGGCAGTTTTAAAATTTAACCTAAGATGGGAGATCGTTGACATACTGTAAATGTTAAACAGCAACGGACCCAGGTTTGAACCCTGTGGAACACCAGAAAGACAGAAAAAATGTCTGAATTACAATTGCGATATGCTACATACTTTTGTCTGTCTGTAAGGTAGGATGAAATCAGTGATAGCATTGGCGAAATAATTCTAAATTCAGAGACTTTTTCAATAAAATATCGCGATCAATTTTGTCAAAGGCTTTCAAAAAATCCAAGTAAATTACATCAACATTTCCCTGCCTATGTAGAACATTGAAAGAATACTGCGCAAAATTAACAAGATTGCTTATTGTTGTTCTACCAGGCATAAAGCCATGCTGATATTCACTTATAGCCCTCTTTACATGAACGAAAATACGACGATATAAAATTTGTTCCAGGATTTTGAACGGAGGGCATTAAAAAATAAAAATAAAACAGATCGATAATTCTCAATCATCTTGTTGTCCCCAGATTTAAAGATTGGACAAACTCTCGATATTTTCCAGGCTTTGGGAAATATCTGTTTCTTAAGTATCAAATTATACACTCTCAGAAGAGGAATGAGTAACACTTCAGAACACGCTTTTAGGATGTAGGGAGGTATCCCATCAGGACCACATGACTTTTAGTACTTTCAAATCATAATAGCTGCTTTATATTTTTAAAGAACGTTGCAAAACCATTGCAAATATATTTACTATTATCTAACGTAATATTATGAAGTTTCATACTCTCTAAGGGTGGATCTTTTTTGAGTTCGCTTATTTTTAATAAAATTCCAGAATGATTTAGTATCTTTCGTGATGTTGTTTTGAATTTCAGAGATATAACAATTGTACGCTTTGTTGATTAAGTTTTTAATATTGTTACGGGGATACCCGTGGAATGCAGAGGTGAAAGAAGGTGCGGGCTGGACTGGGTCTAACTACAAAGCTGAGATATTGATTAAAATTGCATTAAAGGTTTTATTTTCGAACATAGCGAAACTTAACAATTTTCACATAGAATTTCAAGGTTTGAACAATAACAACAAGTTAACAAATCAGGTACAAGATCATGAAAAGCCAAGATCTAGAGATAATTTACCAATCTTGGCTTCAAGCCCCAAGTTTTACAATTTTTGAGCTCACAGCTCACAACCACATATTTACACAAGGGCAGAAATCCCCTAATAACATAGAGCACTAGCTCCCACCTAGCAATGTCAAGCCTCTCTGAGGCATATTTCCAATACCAAAGAGTTGACCCGCTCTCAGTTTCCCAAGCTTATTAAAGGTAATACCCGGCTTTACACATGATTGCCATCAAGGAACAACTTGCAATGAAATAGGGGTATCTTTTACCCAAACTACTGGGCTTTAGCCGACAAGAAAAGGTTAAGTAAATGGCCCACAACACCAAGTAGAATGAAGGCGTGTACTTGCACTCCTACGTGAAAGCTTTTTAAAACCTAAGATGCACTAGGCCGATGAAACAGGGGCTATTCCCAAACTATGGAGGTGACTCCTATAAAAAATTAAGAAATTACAGAAGGGAAGAAAACCAGTAAAAAACGTAGTCACCTCAAACTAGTATGAAGGGGAGCTCGAGAGGGTAAAGCACTCCCTATCCCCGAATTCCAGTTAAAGAAATTTGAAGTTTGAGAAAACGATGGGAGATTACATGTTTATTACATAGCAAAGGTTTCAGACCTTCCCCGCGAATTAAACTGCTGAGCTAGCAAGAAATAAACATGTTAAGTGGCCATTACCTTGTTGAAGAGCTGCTGACAGCTAAAAGAGGCGCTACTCGCCTCCTGCTACACTTCCATACACTATGCTAGATGTTGCTCGAGTGGCCGAGAGACAGGAAAATCAGCAGTTTTTATACTCTCGGGGAAGATTCGAGACCTTTCATGTATAATCAAGCCACACTCTCTTTCTTTATTGGTCCGTCTTGAAAATACACTCAAAGTCGAAGAAGAAATACACGATTGGACAAAAATTAATTACAGAAATTCTGGATTGGCTCAATTCAAAACTGGCGGAAAGAAAATATTAATATTGCCAACCCACAAATGAAAAAAACGAAATTTAGTAATGAGAAAACTTATGAATAAAAAAAACTTCAAAAAGTTCCTTAACTTCGCACCAGGGTGTATGATCATAGTTTTCTTTGTAGGGAGATCTATCAGAGAATGTCCACACTTCTTGATCAATAGAAACAAAACAAGTTGAACTCCACACATTACTGACAACTTCGTAATCACAAAATTTACGGTAGTGACATCTTCTGAGGAACTTATGAATTGATACAGTTGTTAAAGTTCAGAGTTTCTCCTGTAGAGGAGTACTTTACGGCGGAAAATTCAAATGTGCGGCGTAGAGGTGTACCAGCCGGTAGAGACCTCACCCCCTAAATGTCCTTCCACGGGGTGACACAGAAGAAGTTTAAAAAAAATGTAATCATCAATTAAAGAAAATTTCTGCTTCCTGGCAAACAGATGGTGGGAGAATATGGAGAAGCTTAGTAGAAGAATTTTGAAGAACATTTAAAGCAAAAAAATTAGCATCCTTTGTTTTGAAGTAGATAGTTAGGAGTTAGTTGAACTCCGGCTTGAGAGTGTCTTTGTTGCCGTAGAATGCCAACTATATGGTGACAATTTTGACGGCAAGACCAGCCGCCGCTGCCAATGTCCAGTCGAGGTCCTCCGGACCCCTCAAGTACCCTGAGATACATCTCTCCCGCTATATGAGAGGGGTAGTCGTGGTGAAGGACGCCGCAGATGCGAAGTTTGTTTACAGTCGCCAGATAAGCTTGCGATTGGTGCGCCGACTCCAGCCTGTGCCGGGAGATAGCCTCCGGCACGCCGTACACAGAAGGACATCACGGGATTGGAGTGGGCCCTTACCCCACCACAGTGGCGGTAAGGCGACGAACGGCTGCGGGGTACTGAAACAGTAAGATCTCGGCGGCAGAATTGTTGTTGACGTATTATTTTAAGGGTACGATTTTGTTGGTGAGGCAGAGGGGCCAGCGGCGTGGAATTTTGTTAGCTACTGGTATGGTTTAGCAGGAGACGGGAGCTTTTTAATGGCCGCACGAGAAAGGACAGCAGAGTAACCAGAGGGGAAAATCTTACATCAAATAGTAATTTCTATAACCATTACAATAAATTGTGGCAGAAGGCCTCTTAAAAATATAACCTTCCCACTATTACACAACGTAGATGGCTAAGTTAACAATAATATTTCACAGGTTTCACTTGAGATAGGTGAACCCTAAAGATCCCCTCGGTGGCTGGATTGCTCACTAATAATGTAACAGGAGAAAGGCAATCTAAAATGATGCACGGCCCATGAAATCTGGGGGCAAGCTTGCCCGCGGGAACAAAGTTCTTAAACATTACTTGATCTCCTACCTTTAGATTGGTGGGCCTTCGTCCACGATCATATCTTTCCCTAACCTTTTCATGAGAAACTTTAAGATTTTCCTTAGCCTTCTTCCATAGATCTCTAATATTATCAGGATCTCTTGTCTCAGGTAAAATATCACTAAGAGAGCAAAGGTTAGTGAGCGGCGTGTTGGGTACAAACTTAAACATGAAGCTGGAGTGAATTTATGAGATTCATGAACCGCCGAATTCAAAGCGAAGGCTAACCAATGCAGGGATGAGTCCCACCTAGAATGATCATCATGATGATAGGCAATTAGAGCCGACCTAAGATTACGATTGACCCGTTCAGCCAGAGATGGTTGAGGATAGTACGCTGAGGTTGTTACATGTGAGATGGATAATTCAAAACAGAATTTACGGAAGAGATTGGAGGTAAAGGCTTTAGCATTATCAGAAACAATATATTGACACGGTCCAAAAGAAGCAAAGATGGAATTTAAACAAGAAATAGTGGACTGAGCGGTAGCCAGCTTAGTCGGAAATAACCAGGAAAATCTAGTGAAGCCATCTACACACACAAGAACGATTTTTGTTAGCGTTCCCCTTTCATTGGGGGAAGGGTTTTACGTAGTCGATATAGAGGCGTTCCATGGGGCGCGACGCTTGATGAGAAGACAATAACCCTTGCTTACTGGACATGGTAGGTTTACTATGTCAACAAGATTTACAGGCTTTTACCAATTCACGAATTTCGCCGTCCATACATTTCCAAATGAACATTTCTCGGATCTTTTCCCGGGTTTTGAAGATGCCTAAATGTCCCCCTAACGGGGTCTCATGGTAGTACTTGAAGATCATGGGTACAAGAATAGCTGGAACCACAATTTCATCTTCTGATCATGCTTCGACGGGCAACATAAAACACCATTCCTCAATACATAAGGGACGACATGTTCCCCAGATGAAAGTGTTTCCATAATAGGAGCCAGCACTGGATCTTCACTTTGATATTTTTCAATACCCCTAAACAGCATGGGGGCATCAGTTAGAATGGCATTAACACCAGGAGGTATGGACTCGAGAAGTGATGAATAGTCTTCCTGTTCAGAGTTATCTACGTCATTACGAAACATACGGCTTAGTCCGTCTGCCACAACATTTTCAGACCCTCTTATATGCCTAACATCAAATTTGATGGCAGAAATCCTGATGGCCCAGCGGGCTTATACGGCCAGTGCGACGCGGCCTAGCTAAGACCTAACTTAAGGCCTGGTTATCTGTTTCCAGGTCGAACTTGACGTGTTCCAGATAGAGGCGGAACTTCTCTATCGCAAATAAGACAGCCAAACCCTCAAGTTCATAGATGGAATACTTGGCTTCTTGAGCTGATACTGTCCTACATGCATAGGCGATGGGTCGCCTCCCTAGTTCAGTCTCTTGAAGAAGGACTGCAGCCACCGCCGACGATGACGCGTCGGTTTGGACGATGAATTTCTTCGATAAATCAGGCATAGCTAGGAAAAGGGCGTTACAAAGCGCTAATTTGAGGTCTTCGAAAGCGGCTTGTTGAGAAGGCCCCCACTCGAATTTGACGCCTTTCCTACGGAGTAAGTTCAAAGGCGCCGCTCTATTAGCGAAGTTACGAATAAATTTCCTGAAGCAATTCACCATGCCAATGAATCTGGCAATACTTTTGATGTCCTTGGGAGGTTTGAAATCACGGATGGCCTGTGTTCTAGAGTGATCCACTGCGACACCATCGGGCTACACAATATGCCCTACAAATGACATGGAAGGCTTAGCATAAGCAACCTTAGACAACTTCACCGTTAACCCAGCCTTACGAAGGCGATTGAGGACCTCTTTCAGATGATCTAGATGTTCTTCAAGGGTCTCAGAAAATACGACGACATCATCAAGATAATGGTAAAACTACTCGAATTTGATGTCGGAGAAGACCCTGTCTAGCAGTCTCGTAAGCATAGCTGCTCCCGTGTGGATCCCGAAAGGCACGCGGTTGTACTTATACAAGTTCCAATCCGTGGCAAAAGCTGTCAGATGTTTGTATTCTTCGGCTAGAGGGATCTGATTATACGCCTGATTAAGGTCTAAGATGGTGAAGAATTTAGCTTTTCGAAACCATGAAAAACAAGAGTGAAGGTCGGGAAAGGGCACAGATTGTAACACCACCTTCCGATTTAAAGCCTTATAGTCAATCACAGGCCTGAAGCCGCCTTGAGGTTTCGGCACAAGGAAGATAGGCGACGAATACGCCGACTTAGAGGGTCGATAAATACCGTCCTTCAGCATCTGAACTATGATCTCCTTCAGAGCCTTCATTTTAGGTGGAGATAACCTATGGGGTGGAAGCCTAACGGGGATCGAGTCCGTAACCTCAATCTTGTATTCGATAAGGTCAGTAACACCAAGAGTATCAGAGAAAACTTCTGGAAACAACTGACACAATTTACGAATACTCTCAGCCTGCTCCTCAGGCAGAGGTCTAAGGTCTAACAACATCTTATCCTGGGTAGGCGAAACAGATGAACATGACACAGAATTACACTTTAACAAAGAGATTTTACAATTACCAGGAAATTTGAAAGTGCACGACTTGCTCTGAATGTCGAGCACAAGACCGGTGTGGGACATGAAATCCGCTCCTAATATAATGGGGCAAGACAAACAATTTTACTTTCCAAGTGAATTTCAAAATGCAAATTTTGGCATATAGGGAACCTAAAATTTCTAATGGAGAGGAGATAGCCGAAACGCATTGAACCGGAGACGAGCAATAATCAGAAAATTTACAGGCAGACTTTAATTTAGAGTACCATTCAGCCGAAATAATTGAACAAACACTGCCTGAGTCTAATAGAGCGGTGACGAGTTCATTATTTAATTCAATTTTGAGAAATGGTACAGTTGTGGGGGAATCCGGCGCAATCCTGAGACATTCTTTGAGGCATTGGGTTTGGGAGACACTCTACCATGTTCCGAGCCTGAGATTTCGGATGGCTGAGCCTTGGAAAGATGAATTAGCCGACTCAGCCGAAGCCACTAGTCACTTTTGATTATTGGTGGAAGTTGCACCAGAAGTTGAGCAGGAGGGCGTGCTATTAGTATTAGGGCAATTCTTGGCTATATGGGAAAACGAGCCGAATTTTAAACAGCCTTGGGATGACCCTGCTCCATTACTTGTCCCGCTAGATTTAATCAATGGACACTTGTTCCGAAGATGGTCAGGCCACCCACAAGCATAACATTTGCGGGGTGTGATGGTTCGGCGAGGTTGAGGCCGAAAATTACTTGATAACGGAGGGGGCTCCTTCGTGACGCGTAAGGTGTCGGCATATCTAACGTCCTCGGCTGAGACAGCCATAGCCTCTAATTCAGCAAAGTTTTGAGGACGCGACGCAAAACACAAGTATGACCTGTAGGATGGTGAAATTCCTTCCACAATGGCCTGAACAATTTGATCTTCTGGGAAATGAAGAGCAAATACCCTTGTGTAAAACTTAATATCTTGGATGAAGTCTGCCAAGTTTTCATCCAGTCGGTGTACTTTATAATAGTACTCCTGAATAAGAGAGGACCTTGCCCTAGCCGGAATGAAATTAGCCAACAGGTGGGCGTGGAAGTCTTCCATAGATGATTGATCAGGTATGGCTCTTACTATTTTGTCCGAGAGGACACCTATGGAGTAGGGGTAAATAATTTAAAGAATTTGACACGGAGAAAGAGAAAACACCAAAGCGTGATCTTGGAATTCAACTAAGAACCTTAAGAATGCAATGACATCATTAGTGGAATTAACTGAAAACTTAGAGATACCTCTAAGCAACATAGCCAAAGGGTGAGGTAAACTACTAAACCCGGGTGACAGAGTACGTAACGGCCTAGGGGGTGGAGAAGCTGTTTCAGAGAGCGCATTATTCAAAACAAATGGGGGAATGGATGTACGACGACCGGACTCAGTTTTTAATGGGGCAGATGTTTGTTGGACTCCTATGGATTTTCTACTTTCTTCCCCCTTGGAAGAATGCTCCTCACTTACTATGTTTACAACTGTGGGTTGGTCGGATTTGGGAGTAGCAGATCCAGATAACAATTGATTAACTTTACTAGACATTTTGGAAAGGAGTTCAACAAGAGCACTAGCCTCCTTCCCCTGAATGTCACTTAACTTGAGAGACAATATGTCACTAGCTCTATGGTAAAAATGGAACAGCCTAGATTGTACTCTCTTAAGTTGATTTGGAGATGGATCACCTACTTCAAAAAAACTAACTACAGATGCTAGCTCACTAGTATTGTCAGTGATAGTGGAGAGAGCCTCATCAATAACTTTCTCTCCAACATTTGGGATACTAATCGGCAAATCGAGGGAATCCTTAAGTTTGGTGGTATCGGCCGCCAGCGTGCCTCCAGATAGAACATTTCTAATGGTTAATTCATAAACCAATTCCTCCTTGCGCAAATAGCCGGAATGGAGGACTTCGCGAGGGCCGAACATGATGGCAAAAGCTTGACAAATTTAGAAATTTGGAAAAGAAAATTCCTGCAATTGAGAACATTGTTAGAGTTCAAATTAAATGTTTAGCCTCAAAATGGGCTTAATTGAGACCCATTCAACCACGCTCTGCTACCACTTGTTACGGGGTTACCAGTGGAATTCAGAGGTGAAAGAAAGTGCGGGCTGGAATGGGTCTAACTACAAAGCTGAGATATTGATTAAAATTGCATTAAAGGTTATATTTTCGAACATAGCAAAACTTTACAATTTTCACATAGAATTTCAAGGTTTGAACAATAACAACAAGTTAACAAATCTGGTACAAGATCAAGAAACGCCAAGATCTAGAAATAATTTACCAATCTTGGCTTCAAGCCCCAAGTTTTACAATTTTTGAGCTCACAGCTCACAACCTCATATTTACACAAGGGCAGAAATCCTCTAATAACATAGAGCACTAGCTCCCACCTAGCAATGTCAAGCCTCTCTGAGGCATATTTACAATACCAAAGAGCTGACCCGCTCTCAGTTTCCCAAGCTTATTAAAGGTAATACCTGGCTTTACACATGATTGCCATCAAGGCACAACTTACAATGAAACAGGGGTACCTTGTACCCAACCTACTGGGCCTTAGCCGACAAGAAAAGGTTAAGTAAATGGCCCGCAACACCAAGTAGAATGGAGGCGTGTACTTGCACTCCTACGTGAAAGCTTTTTAAAACCTAAGAGGCACTAGGCCGATGAAACAGGGGCTATTCCCAAACTATGGAGGTAACTCGTATAAAAAAATTAAGACATAACAGAAAGGAAGAAAACCAGTTACAAAACGTAGTCACCTCAAACTAGTATGAAGGGGAGCTCGAGAGGGTAAAGCACCCTCTATCCCCGAATTCCAGTTAAGAATATTTGAAGTTTGAGAAAACGATGGGAGATTACACGTTTATTACATAGCAAAGGTTTCGGACCTTCCCCGCGGATTAAACTGCTGAGCTAGCAAGAAATAAACATGTTAAGTGGCCATTACCTTGTTGAAGAGCTGCTGCCGGATGAAAGAGGCGCTACCCGCCTCCTGCTACACTTCCATACACTATGCTAGATGTTGTTCGAGTGGCCGAGAGACAGGAAAATCAGCAGTTTTTATACTCTCGGGGAAGATTCGAGACCTTTCATGAATAATCAAGCCACATCCTCTTTCTTTATTGGTCCGTCTTCAAAATACACTCAAAGTCGAAGAAATACATGATTGGACAAAAATTAATTACAGAAATTCTGGATTGGCTCAATTCAAAACTGGCAGAAAGAAAAGATTAATATTGCCAACTCACAAATGAAAAAAACGAAATTTAGTCAAGAGAAAACTTATGAATACAAAAGTTCCTTAACTTCGCATATATATATATTTTTTTTGTAGAGACGTCTATCAGAGAATGTCCACACTTCTTGATCAACAGAAACAAAACAAGTTGAACTCCACACATTACTGACAATTTCGTAATCACAAAATTTACGGTAGTGACATCTTCTGAGAAACTTATGAATTGATACAGTTGTTAAAGTTCAGAGTTTCTCCTGTAGAGGAGTACTTTAAGGCAGAACATTCAAATGTGCGGCGTAGAGGTGTGCCAGCCGTTACAAATATATTTCCAGAGTTCTTTATATATACGTTTACTGTGATCAGAAAATTTTTGTCGTTTTCTATGCAATTCATTCAACTTAATATTATGGATTATTTCCGAAGTAAACAAAACCGGGTATTCAGTTCTCGAAAAAATGCTCTTCTGGGGACCGTGGCTTCAAATATGGAATTTACTTTCACGTAAAAATGTTCTACTGCTTCATCTACATCTTCATTTTTTTTCCATCTCAGACCAGTCCGTTTCTCGAAATATGTTATATATACCAAGAAAATTTGCTTTCTGAAAATATAGTACGAATTTGCTTTATTCGATCACGATCACCTCTTGGTTCTAGAAGAGTTCTTATTGCAGGGTGGTGTGGATCTTCTGGGACTAATGGGTATTGCTCTCTGCTCACAGTTACACCACTTAAAACGAGATCAAGAGTTCTATCACTAACATTCAAAACATTATTGAGAGATTTCAATTGATACAGAGACATAAAATTAGCTAGGGACTTGTATGCGATTTCACCATTTAACATATCATAATCTGAACTAACTATTAATGGAAGGTTGAAATCGCCTACCAAGTATGATATCCTGGCTTTGAAGTTTCTCATTAGTTTCAAATAAATTATAAAAATGTTAAGTATGTTTCTAGATCACTGGCAGGTGGAAAGTATACAGATACAATGTAGTATGTATGATGGTGTAACACTATTTTAACACATACTGCCTGAATATCCTTAAATTTTAAATCTAGTTGCTGGGAGACCACAGTAACACCATTCCTAATGCAGTCAGTCATGTTAATATATGGCATGAAGGTGTCGCTGACAGAGTTGGTGTATACTTTTCAGTGGGATTAGTAGGCTGTATGTAATAGCACTTCATGGTTAGAGAGGAAGGCAACGGGCAATTGTGTCACTCCTTATTTTTTCTGATATGACTCCTCAGTTATCCCAGGCTATCTGTAAAAGCTGATGGTAGAACTGTTGGGGATCCAACCAGCCTTCGGGCTGATTACCGATCATTCAACTCCCCCATATGCATAATACTCGTTGCAAACCCCACGGCTTTATTTATTGACATGCATTGCAGAGTGATGCAAAAGAAAAACACGTTTGTGTCTCTTAACATGAAAATGTTGGATTTATTTTGGAACAAATGTAATGGTATATGGATTTTAGTGCCCGGAGTGTCCTAGGACATGTTCAGCTCACCAGGTGCAGGTCTTTTGATTTGACACCCTCAGGCGGCCTGCGCGTCGTGTTGAGGATGAAATGATAATGAAGACGACACATACACCTAGCCCCCGTGCCAGATAAATTACCCAATGATGATTAAAATTCTTGACCCTGCCGGGAATCGAACCTGGGACCACTGTGACCAAAGGCCAGCACGCTAACCATTTAGCCATGGAGCCGGACAATTTTGGAACAATATTAACCTTATTCTAAAGAGAAAAGTACATATCAATTAAATATACTAACAGAAATAGAGAGTGTTACACCGTGAAACACTCCTCGAGTATATGCCAAATTTTGTGGAAATCGTAATAAATTAGTCTTTACTAAATTACTGAAGGCTCACAACCAAATCAAACGCCATGGTTTAACATCCTTGAAAGGCCAGGACCTACCAGCCGACCGCTGTCCACCCCGAAGGTGGACGAATCCTCTCGGCCGATATTCTTGCCTTTCTAGACCGGGGCCGCCATCTCACCGTCAGATAGCCACTCTATTGTAATCACGTATGCTGAGTGGACACCAAACTAGCCCTCCGATCCAGGTAAAAATCCCTCACCTGTCCGTGAATAGAACTCGGAACCTGCGGACGTTACCCCTCCACCGCATGGCCGGCATGAATTAAAGCTCAACCGTTCTGGAAATGATGCATCAAAGGCAACGGTCAGTTATAGTAAGATATAACATCCTCGAGCACGGATCCATTCTAGTATTCATGATTATAATGAGTGGAAAATATCATCTTGTAGAACTTTACATGCCTTGAAGCACTTATGGCGTCATTTCTCGAAGAATGGTGGCTAGAGGCTAGTAAGGCAACAACGGCAATCCCATGGGATCCCAAAGAAGCTGAATGGGAGTTTAAACAATGAAACAGGGATTCCAGTCTAGAATCCGTACATTCCTCTGTGCTGTTGCATGATCGTGCTGGAACATGCCCTTTGGTATAGAATCCATAAAGCGTCTACCACTGTTTACTACTGCAGGACAGCAGTTGTTTCAGGTCAGTCCTGGCATCAAATGCAGCAGCTTCCCACCCCGTAATTCCTAGATTGGAGAATTATGACTCTCAAGACTTCGGGATGGATTTGCCTTATCACCTGTTTTTCTTAGGTCATGATGTCGTACATCTGACAGCCCGAGACACTCAACACTAGAGAATGGCACTTATCAGCCCAGTTTTCCCTGGCTTTACATCAAGCAAATCTTTGCCATTTGTGGTATGGCGTAAAAGACACACACTGCTGGAAAGTCACGATGTCAGCTCAATTTCAAGCAACCCTTTTTCCAATGATTTATGGTGACACCCAGCTTGTAAGTTGACCCTTTTACGTATACACAATGCCTGCATTTTACGGGTTTAAAACCGTGGTCAAGGAGCATATCATGGTCGCAACGTTTTACAATTCCGTAGCCATCGAAGGCCTTTGGAACATTTGGAAATGCTGAACGTAATTTTCGGTTAACATAGGTTACAGAGAGTTCTTCCTGTCGATCAGCTGTAGTAGAGTGTCGACCTCCGAAACCAAAGATAGTGGGTTCAAACCCGGTAGAGGTAGTCGGAATTTTGAAGGGCGGAAAAAGTCGATTCGACGCTCCATGTTCTACGATCTCGGCATGTAAAAGATCTCTCGTGACACATTTGGTGTTTACCCGACAAAATTCATTTACACATAGCCATATACGCCACCCAAGTCTGTTTACACTGCCACCTCGTAGGCCTGCAATAAAACAGAACGTCGAAATTAACGAGCAAGCAGCCAGATGGCGTCTAATTAAAATAGTTGCACACGGTAGCTGAGGCCATATGATTATTACTAGGTTCCCGTAATGTTTCACCACAGCCATGTCCTTCTATGCTCCTGTTTTGGAATAATCTCGTTCCAGGAAGAGGGCAGGAACAACAGGAGAAGCTGTTAAGGTATTCCTTAATCTTCCTACCAGACAGTGTTTAATATCCTCAGGTGAATCATGGTCACAGATTTTGACGACCATTTCAAACTAAAACTATAAACCTGCTTTACGACGTCATTCAAACGGGCCTATTAATCTCTAATTAGCTCCAAGTACCCTAAAACTTCAGATCACTTTGACACGAAGTTACAGTGACTCATCAACTCCTGCGTGCAATGAAATATTCAACGAACATATGTCTGAATATAATACATTCGTAGACACACATAATCAAAAATATCGAATAATATTGTATTACTCATTAAATGTATACACTCATCAGAAAAGCACTGTGTACTTTAAACGAATCTCACGAGTTCAATGAGTTTACCAAACAGTATAAGCATAAGTAGCCATGTGCTCCATTTGCGCTTAATGCGTATTGCTTGCGGGGATGTGCCAGAAAGGGGTGTACATGTCCCTCCCTCATTCAGAGGCTCCGAATAAAGCCATAGTAACACTCAGAGCCAAAAATTAAGTTAAGTAAACACGCAGCTTGTACCGATGGCACATTCGAGAAGCGTTTGACAAGCTAAATGAGTCTGAGGGAGGGACCTCTTTGTTGGACTCAGATAGGAAGCTTGCACTTTACGGTGCATTGTTCACCATTATGTGTCGGTGTTGGACCCGGTGGGAACGTGGCGGTACACACATGCCTCACGAAGATTCGTGTCGATCCCGGTGGATCACAATTCGGTTGAATCGTTGAACCGTGTGACAGGCTGCAGGCACTCCACCAGCGTCGCTGTGAACCATACAGAGACATATCACGGCATCTGGGCATACATCTGTGTCCACTAATACCGTAATAAGAATCTGTCGTCCTTTACGAGGTCTGCCATTATGATCTGAAAATCTCCGAGCGCGTTTAAATTTCTGATAGGGACAGGCACAATGGCAGCTGGCAGATTGGCGATGAGTAGTGTTTGGCGACTGTTCTCTCTGGTTGCACACGATTGTCAAATTGGAGTATGTAGACTCGTAGGCAAGGCAGTGATCTAGGTTTAATTGGAGTGTAGAGAAACGAGATATTTGACGGAGTGCAGTGACATTACGATTCTCACTCCCCATTGGTGGTGACTAGAAAAACCCTGATGGCGGGATGACCGGTCCACGAAATTATGCGGCTGTGTGTGTTTCCCAATGTTGCATAACTCAACAACCCCATCATCCAGCAGGATAATTCCCTGCCTCACACAACACAGGTGTCTCTGGTTTTTTTTTTGGTGTGATGTCATCTTGGTTGCTTGGCCAACTAGTTCTTCAGACTTCTCGCCTATCGACTACATCTGAGACCATATTGGACAGCAAGGACATCCAGCAGCACCTACGTACAGCAGATTTGGAGAGTCAATTGGTCCAGCTGTGTTAGAGTCTGCGTAAATAGAACATCCGACGTCTGAATGACTCTGTTCTCGAACGCATCGCGGCCTACCTGTATGCTATGGGTAGTCAGTTGTGCCCTATAACGACTTAGTTCACATCAGGCGAACGCCGAAATCGAACCAAGTGCATCAGAGTTACCAATACGTCCACAAGAGTGCGTATAATGGCACGTAGCTTACGTTGCGATGGGTATCCACTCTCAGCAGCTCTGGAGAAACATGAATCAGGGTTAGTGGGTATAGAACAGAGCATAAATATTACTTAACTAAAGAGGATACCAAAAGGGCAAGGTTTATTTTTTTTTTTTGCTAGGGGCTTTACGTCGCACCGACACAGATAGGTCTTATGGCGACGATGGGATAGGAAAGGCCTAGGAGTTGGAAGGAAGCGGCCGTGGCCTTAATTAAGGTACAGCCCCAGCATTTGCCTGGTTTGAAAATGGGAAACCACGGAAAACCATTTTCAGGGCTGCCGATAGTGGGATTCGAACCTACTATCTCCCGGATGCAAGCTCACAGCCGCGCGCCTCTACGCGCACGGCCAACTCGCCCGGTAAAGGGCAAGGTAAGAGCAATCCTACCAAAATAACAAAATTATCCAGCTGCATTCAAAATTTTACAATAATATTTATTACAATCAGATCGATAAAAATATTATACAAATATATAAGTCAAATCTGAGGTATAATACCTGGCACTTTTAAACATGGAGCCGTCGATAACCTTCCTACATTAGGTCGCGAAAACTCCGTCACATGACTTCCGTGCTGTAACAAGCATATCAACAATAATATGAGTAACGGAATATTTAAACGTGCATCAGCACAAAAAGCAAAGCTATTAATTTCTTCCTGACCCTCTCTAAACTGCTCTATGCCAACAGAACTCAAAACATCCTACCGGACAAAACATAACATACGAAATTACATTGCTCCGATGAGGCATCGAACAAATGACCTACCAAGAGCAAGACACCAACATATAAGATAAATCATGAGGAATTGTAATGTGTCATCCAATAATCATATAATTGGGGCTGGTTGCATAGAGTTTATATTTACAAATGGGAAAACAATCGCTACCTGTTCCGTAACAGAAGGTCGTTGGTCTCCCTAAACATTAACAAACATACACTAGCATTTCCCTTCTGCGATCCTGTGTCGTGACGTCATACTACTCTCTTCCCCCCCTTACTACAGGCACGTGAGAGGGGTCGGCCATATTTCTGTGTCTAAAAATAGCTTCCAGCTGTGAACAGTAAACACAGTGCGGACGTCTGCCCCTCTCACCGCAGCTTCAGAAATCTGTCTTCCTTCCCGTCCTCATTACTATGCATGGGCTACTTGCCAACATTCTTATATCATTACCAATTCTACAATACGTCGCGGCTGCCTACAACGGTCTTGTCCATTGCTATTCCCTGGCGCAATCTCCAGCGCAATTAATCCTTGGCCAACACAGGGCACTTACGTCTCACATGACACATTATGACTGAGTAGTAGGCCCTCCTTAACATTAATACACACGGTCAGCTGGTTACTCAGTACTCATATATCTCAAATGTCCTAACCCGCACCTCTTGACACGTCAACCCGAGTATATTAAGGGATAAGTAACGTACTCGAAAGAACTACATTAAACCAAAAAGTTAGGTATATAATACATCCCTGTCAACAATAGCTGTCGACCTAACTGTTGTGACTGTGCTAGTCCGACATGAAAATGTATACAACAAATACACAATGTTAATAACACCGAGTATCATGGTTATCACACTAAATAAAGAACACAGGACAAGCAACCTAGTATTAACCTAACTGAGTTCGAGTTCTGGGCATAGACACTAAATACATGACAATCTCCTACAATATTTACATGTTGGCTGACGTCCAACATTCTCCTGTCAAGTGGAATTCATGGCAGCATGCTTATTACAATTGGAAAGCTCTGACCTGTGATGGTGAACATTACGGAACGGCTCCTCTGTGGACAGCCTGATTTACTGCATCATGACGGGCTTAGATGGTGACGGCACACACAAGTTGGTAGCGGCAGACATCCTGGCTGGCGGTTGCATTTCCTGCAGCTTCCCTGATGGTTGAATGGTCGTCACATCGGTGTCGTGTTGAGTAGACGTGCTGGCTGGCTCAGGGTCGACTCCTGATGCCGTGAAGACGCCTTGTCTGCTTCAGCTCCCGTTTACCGCTCCACCAACGTAAATGAGCAGTATCTCGTTCCAGGATGATGTAGGGAAAATTTCCCCAAGGCTTGCTTGAACTTGGCGTACGCAGCTCGAAGATAAAGACGCCCTTCTGTATGCCGACTCGTAGCGTGATGACCTAGTTCTGGCAGCAGTACAGTCGATGAATGAAACTGACGCACTTGGCGGCCGTGTATATATAATCAGGCTCGCACACGCGTTACCAAGCTTCAATGTGGGAGGTCTGTTTAGGCGCGCCCGCGAATGGAAATTTCTACCGCGTAAAGGGTGACAAGTATCTCACTTAATGTATGCATTTATAATTATAGCCGTGTCGCATATGAAAAATTAACGGGAAATTATGCAGGTTGCCATTCTCCTACCAGATCCAGTGCATCTCGTATGTAGCTGGAGATATTAAATTAAATTCATCTTCCCTCCAAGTTCCAATCAACCCGCGAGATTCATGCAGTGTTTAGCGTCCAACGCCACTTCTGAAGAGGCTTCGCTTGAGCAATAAATTCCTTTTATGAGTCTCTGGAATTTTCTTCACGCTTCTGATGCTATGTTCCCATGAGAAACACTCAGTCTCTTATCCTCTTACTTAATAAAATGCTATACAAATGGACTTGCATGGTGGTCTCATACAATTCCAATACATTAGTCCAAAATCCATATTACTTGACCGTGAACTAAATGGTTCACAATATCGTAGTAAGTGCGTTCTGTAAGTATTTCTTTGCCTGCAATGAATGCTTTATATGGTAAAACATTTGGATGTTTTCTTTATAAAACCTTGCCCTGAGCCTGAACCCACATACGTGCTCCAGCGATGGCACCTTTGTAGTGCGCATTTTCTTTTTCAAATGCCTGTATATGAATAACATCAAACACATTTTTACCACACGGGCTTTAACACCATGAATTAGATTGTTAGTGAAAAATCATTGACGCCGAATATTGTCGACATGTAATTAGGCGTTTTTTGTTGTTGTTGTTGTTTTCTTATAAGGTACGAAGCCCATGTTGATCAGGAAGATAATCATCATAATAAGAAGGAAAATGCTAACATAATTAACGAAAGAAAAGGCATTCAGGAAGGGAGGTGGCAATGATGGTCTCCATTTACTTCAGGTATCCTAATATCGCTGAGTCGGAATAAAACGTAATGAGGTGACGTACAATGCCTTAACTCATAAAACTTATCAACAGTAATATTATACTTACTCCCTTCAGCTTATCCTAGGTATTTCTGAGGTCGCTAGAACCACTTGGCTCATTTTTGGTTTTGAATGGGGGCTTCATACCGGATGCTCATTTTTGACACCACGTGAATTTTCAGATCAAAATTCCATCCTGAGATTGACAGCTATTTTAATCTCCGCATTTTGGTTGAAAACCTGGCAGACAAGTCAACTGGCTTACCACGCCACATATAGTAATACTAGCTGATGTACCCGTGCTTCTCTACGGGATTCTCAGAAAGACTGTGTTTGTGATTTTCCTAACTACAGTTAACCTTAGGTCATTACAAAAATGTCAGTAGGAATGTAGGGATTAAAAGCAATGTTATCATATAAAATACTCGCTCAAATATAAAACCGCACTTTTTCTCACTTTTAACGAACAGTACTACGATGCCGATCTAACAGTCCAAAGTTCCAGAGCTGGAGTGACCAGGCCACAGACAGCCGTGTGAACTCTTCTCTGCCATTATTCCGTTAAGTATGCTCACTGCTCATTCCAATCAGTGCCTCAGGGTAGGGATTGAATAGCCTGCATGCTATGATGAACCAGTTTGTTACGTACCAGTAGTATCAGAAGATTTAAGAACCAGAGGAATGGCATGCTATAGAAGAAAGTTATCTAACTCCCCAACTACTTCGCGCCAAAATTCACGCAGGCTGTTATACTCGGCACGATCGGGCGAGTTGGCCGTGCGGTTAGGGGCACGCAGCTGTGAGTTTGCATTCGGGAGGTAGTAGGTTCGAAAACCACTGTCGACAGCCCTGAAGATGGTTTTCCGTGGTCTCCCCTTTTATCACCAGGCAAATCCTGGGGCTGTACCGTAATTAACGCCAGGGCGGTTTCCATTCCACTCCTAGCCCTTTCCTATCCCATTGTCGCCGTAATACATATCTGTGTCGGTGCAACGTAAAGCAAATTTAAAAAAACTCTGTACGCAGCAGTATCCCCATCTATCGAACATGACTGGCAACAGAAGACACAAAGCACATCACAACAAACAATGATCAATGTATTGTTATTGTTGTTCAATATATTTCGTATTCTGTAGGCCTTCACATTTAGTTTTCTTTAGACTCTGTGATATTAGAGCGTCTTACGAAATTATTTATAGCGTAGACAGTAGTTCCTTATTCCCCGACTTTACATAACGATATTCATTAAATTCTGTTTATCCATTTCTTCGTGACTTGGCGCTGATTAGGACTTAGCAACAAAAATTCAAATTCATGAATATCTCTTTTATCATAGCCGGTACGGTAAAAATGTATGACATAAATGATCAGAAATTTAATACTATATAACTTTAGTAATATAGTATTTGTCGATAGGACCACAAATAACACAAATATTTAAGAATTAAATTTTAGGCCTTCCCCTAAACTACCATTCCACTCAGCGTGAATAAATTTTTTTATGTCCTAGATTATAGCTACTTATTTCCCGACTTTGCATACCGATATTCATTAAGATAGAAGCACTAATAACATAAAAATTTGAGAATTAAATTTCAGGCCTTCCCCTAAACTACCATTCCTCTCAGCGTGAATATGATTATTTATGGCCTAGATTGTAGCGACTTATTTCCGGACACTACACACTAATTTTCATTAAATTCTCTTCAGCCGTTTAATCGTGATGCGTGTACAGACAGACAGACAGACAGACAGACAGACAGACAGACAGACAGACAGACAGACAGACAGACAGACAGACAGACAGACAGACAGACAGACAGACAGACAGACAGACAGACAGACAGACAGACAGACAGACAGACAGACAGACAGACAGACAGACAGACAGACAGACAGACAGACAGACAGACATTACGTAAAATTGAAAAGTGCATTTCCTTGTTACTATGGACACGACCGATACAGAAATACCATCCTTTTTAAATTCTGAGCAATGCACAGATTATACCGAATATTGCTAATTAACCAGTGCTCTCTCTCTCTTCTTCTCTCTGGTTGCCATTTATCCCCAATAGATAGCATTTATATAAAGATTCTGTAAAAGACAACCAGTCAGCGATAGGTTCAACAGTTAGTCTAAACCCTTTATAACAGGATTTGCTAATTGTTTAACATCTCAATTATGCAGATTAGTATTTCGGAAACGTTGCGATGGGGAGCAGATTCAGATTTAGTCACATTTTTGCCTTAACATTCGCCAGTTGTGTAAATGAATACGTAGAGAAATTAATTTTCATGCTTTCCGACGCAGGGGATCGAATCCACCGTCTCCGGAAATGCAAGCGTTCAGAAAAACAACCAGTACCACGTAGCCAGTTCGTACACAAGTTCAAAACGACAATATTTTAGTCATCACTTAATATTTAAATCAACCACGCGGTACAAGAGTGGCAGCTAATCTGATTAGGAACGCCTGGATTTTTAAGCTCTTATTCCAAAATGTCGTTGTTATTATTAATATTAATGCTATTAATGTTAATAACAATTCGTGATATAATATGAAGTTGCTAGGTATTCGCATTTTCAGTGGCACTGGTGAAATGATTTTTAACACCGCTGCCCGGTTACGTGAGAAACGCAATGTTTTTGTAGAAGGATTTTTGAATTGACATCTAATCATTCTAGGGCAACTGGTGTGGAAAATGTTAGATATTCGACCAGCCATGTAACTCAGAACTCAAAACTCTAATAATAATAATAATAATAATAATAATAATAATAATAATAATAATAATAATAATAATAATAATAATAATAATAATAATAATAATAATAATAATAACGTACATACATTCAGTCTGTTTCTCTGTCCTTCATTCAGACAAACATATCTCAAAACCCATAAGGACTAGGAATCTGAAAATTGCCATAACGGGAGCCCTTGACGTGAAAGAATGCAGGAATACTAGGTAATTCAAAAATCCTATGGGCTACAGCAACAGGGAGAGTTGTAAAAAGGTTGAAATTGCAAAAGGAACCTTTTCTATTATCACAAATTTATATATAAAATGGAATGACCTTTGCCTGTCTACTTTCCAAAACGACAACACTTCTAAACAGTTGGGCGAAAGGTCGAGAAATTTTGCACAAATTTTCTATTTTAAATTGTTTGCCTGAAAGTGTCTATGCTTTCCTTGCCTAATCATACCTAATTACTGGGCCAATCAACTCTCCAGGAAGTTACACGTTTACGTATTAAAATACGCGTTCTTGAGGATGTAAAAGTAATCAACAATATATCATTAAACTGACCGACTGCGACTGTTGCTCGTTCAGTATCTTCTATCTGTACTGGCGCAACTCATCTTCACTAGATAACACAAATGCTTCAACTGTACAAACTAAGCCCTCATCAGCGAGTACAACACCCCTTTCAAACTGTCAATATATCAATAATCAATCAAAGAGCAACCGACGCGAAATCGGAAGGTTGTGGGTTCGGATCCCACTGGTGTCTGGTTGGCCATTTTTTTCCGTACTTAACATCTCTTCAACACGTACTAAATGTACGTAACACGACCTAATAGGTTGAAAGTCGGTTTCAAAATCAAAGCTTTATCTGACCCTGTAATAATTAAAAGGGGATTTCCTCAAGGCAGTATTATTGGAATTTTATCTTTTCATATATATATAGGCCTATATATATATATATAAATAAATGATATGAGTACAGAAGTAGAGTCACAGATAAGTGTTTTTGCGAATGATGTTATTCTGTTTAGAGTAATAAATAAGTTACAAGATTGTGAGCAACTGCAAAATGACCGCGACAATGTTGTGACATGGACAGTAGGCAATGGTATGATGATAAATGGGGTTAAACGTCACGTTGACAGGTTCATAAATAGGAAAAGTAATCTCAGTTTTAATTACTGCGTTGATGGAGTGAATGTTTTTCATGCTAGTGGCTTTACGTCGCACAGACACAGATAAGTCTTATGGCGACGACGGGATAGAAAAGGCCTAGAAGTTGGAAGGAAGCGGCCGTGGCCTTAATTAAGGTACAGCCCCAGCATTTACCTGGTGTGAAAATGGGAAACCGCGGAAAACCATCTTCAGGGCTGCCGACAGTGGGATTCGAACCTACTATCTCCCGGATGCAAGCTCACAGCCGCGCGCCTGTAACCGCACGGCCAACTCGCCCGGTAATGTTCTTCATGGGGAGCATGCTAATTACCAAGGTGTTCATATGAGGAAAGATCTGCATTGGGGCAATAACATAAATGGGATTGTAAATAATCTCTGCACATGATTATGATGGTACGTAAGGCTTGTAATATATATATATATATATATATATTGCTAATTGCTTTACGCCGCACCGACACAGATAGGTCTTATGGCGACGATGGGACAGGAAAGGGATAGGAGTGGGAAGGAAGTGGTCGTGGCCTTAATTAAGGTACAGCCCCAGCATTTGCCTGGTGTGAAAATGGGAAACCACGGAAAGCCATTTTCAGGGCTGCCAACAGTGGGGTTCGAACCTACTATCTCCCGAAGACTGGATACTGGCCACACTTAAGCGACTGCAGCTATCGAGCTCGGTAGGCTTGTAATAAGGATGTAAATAAGAGGATATACAAGTCTCTGGTAAGACCCCAACTAGAGTATGGTTCCAGTGTATGGGGTATGGGACCCTCACCAGGATTACTTAATTCAAGAACGGAAAAAAATCCAAAGAAAAGCAGGTCGATTTGTTCTGGGTGATTTCCATTAAAAGAATAGCGTTACAAAAATTTTGCAAAGTTTGGGCTGGGAAGACTTGGGAGAAAGGAGACGAACTGCTCGACTAAGTGGTAAGTTCCGAGCTGTCAGTGGAGAGATGGCGTGGAATGACATTAGTAGATGAATACGAATGACTGGTGTGTTTAAAAGTAGGAAAGATCACAACACGAAGATAAAGCTGGAATTCATTTGACAAATTGGGACAAATATTCGTTTATAGGAAGGGGAGTTAGGAATAGGAATAGGTTACCGAAGGAGATGTCAATAAATTTCCAATTTCTTTGAAATCATTGATTGATTGATTGATTGATTGATTGATTGATTGATTGATTGATTGATTGATTGATTGATTGATTGATTGATTGATTGATTGATTGATTGATTGATTGATTGATCTGTTTTTAGGGTTGTCGCCCAGGTGGCAGATTCGCCATCAATAGTTACATAGCTTTTTCTTTATTTTTTTCAAAGAACTTGGAAATATATAAATCATTTCCCTTGAAAATTTATTCCAAGACCTTCCTCCTCGTCCTATAAATGAATATTTGTCTCAATATGTCCTCTTGAATTCCAGCTTTATCTTCATATTATGATCTTTCCTACCTTTGAAAGCTCCACTCAAGCTTATTCTTGTACTTATGTCATTCCACGCCAACTCACCACCGTCAGCTGGAAATATAACACATACTCGAGCATCTCGTCTCCTTATCCCCAAGTCTTCGCTGCCCAAAGTTTGCAACATTTTGTAATACTCCCTTATCGGAAATCACCCAGTACAAATCATGCTGCTTTCCTTTGAAATTTTTACAGTTCTCGTATAGGCCTATGGTAGTCATGGTGGTTCATTCATTGTATACAGCATTTCCTTTTTCGGATAGACTGAAATTCACAATTCATAACGGGGATCGGGCGTGATAGAGGATGGGATTTCAAGGAATGAAAAGGAATTCTGAACGACTAGAAGATCTTGAAAACCACATATATGCCTGCAGATAGGATAATTTATTGGCGAATGATAATTTTTAATTGGAAAGGACAGGCCTCCAGTTTGAAAGAATGCAGGAATAATTGGTGACTGCAAATTACCACGGAGATCCACAAAGAATATATTTCCCCAAAAAAGAAAAGAGCACAAATATGTCCTTTCCAGTGTCATATTCGCACTATTATCGTGGTGGCACCATAATTTTATTTCGATCTAGCAGTATTAAGGCAATTGACCATGCATACTTGTGTCTGTTATCCTGACATAACCCTCTTCAAGATTTGAACACAAAAGCACTTTTATTTAAACCTGGTCATAACAATTAATTTTATCAATTTCTTTGTTTAAGAGTGACACACAATTTTATCCCAATTCATATGATTTTTGACATCATTTTGCATTCATTTAGAGACTCAAATACACTCTAATTATACACTTTCCCTGACAGATAAGTGATACGTTGCATACTGTACTTCACATCGTGTAAATTTCGAAAATCGTTTGTATATATTGACAGGCACGGATACTCCTTAATACACTGACTGACAGAGCAAATGCAACACCAAGGAGGAGTGGTTCGAAAGGGATGAAAGTTGGGGAAAAAACAGAGACGGCACGGACGAATAATTGATGTTTATTTCAAACCGATATGCAGGTCACACAATGCGCACGGCATCGACTCAGTAGGATGTAGGACCACCGCGAGCGGCGATGCACGCAGAAACACGTCGAGGTACAGAGTCAGTAAGAGTGCGGATGGTGTCCTGAGGGATGGTTCTCCATTCTCTGTCAACCATTTGCCACAGTTGGTCGTCCGTACGAGGCTGGGGCAGAGTTTGCAAACGGCGTCCAATGAGATCCCACACGTGTTCGATTGGTGAGAGATCCGGAGAGTACGCTGGCCACGGAAGCATCTGTACACCTCGTAGAGCCTGTTGGGAGATGCGAGCTGCGAGCAGTGTGTGGGCGGGCATTATCCTGCTGAAACAGAGCATTGGGCAGCCCCTGAAGGTACGGGAGTGCCACCGGCCGCAGCACATGCTGCACGTAGCGGTGGGCATTTAACGTGCCTTGAATACGCACTAGAGGTGACGTGGAATCATACGCAATAGCGTCCCAAACCATGATGCCGCGTTGTCTAGCGGTAGGGCGCTCCACAGTTACTGCCGGATTTGACCTTTCTCCACGCCGACGCCACACTCGTCTGCGGTGACTATCACTGACAGAACAGAAGCGTGACTCATCGAAGAACACGACGTTCCGCCATTCCCTCATCCAAGTCGCTCTAGCCCGGCACCATGCCAGGCGTGCACGTCTATGCTGTGGAGTCAATGGTAGTCTTCTGAGCGGCCGCCGGGAGTGCAGGCCTCCTTCAACCAATCGACGGGAAATTGTTCTGGTCGATATTGGAACAGCCAGGGTGTCTTGCACATGCTGAAGAATGGCGGTTGACGTGGCGTGCGGGGCTGCCACCGCTTGGCGGCGGATGCGCCGATCCTCGCGTGCTGACGTCACTCGGGCTGCGCCTGGACCCCTCGCACGTGCCACATGTCCCTGCGCCAACCATCTTCGCCACAGGCGCTGCACCGTGGACACATCCCTATGGGTATCGGCTGCGATTTGACGAAGCGACCAACCTGCCCTTCTCAGCCCGATCACCATACCCCTCGTAAAGTCGTCTGACTGCTGGAAATGCCTCCGTTGACGGCGGCCTGGCATTCTTAGCTATACACGTGTCCTGTGGCACACGACAACACGTTATACAATGACTGTCGGCTAAGAAATCACGGTACGAAGTGGGCCATTCGCCAACGCCGTGTCCCATTTATCGTTCGCTACGTGCGCAGCACAGCGGCGCATTTCACTTCATGAGCATACCTCAGTGACGTCAGTCTACCCTGCAATTGGCATAAAGTTCTGACCACTCCTTCTTGGTGTTGCATTTGCTCTGTCAGTCAGTGTATTTCACAACCAAGCAATGCAGCTTCTTGGTGATTATTGAAACACTGAGCAGCTGAAGCTAAGAGAGCTAAGTCTACGTAAATAAACGTGTAGTTAACTTTTTCTTTTTTTGCTAGGGGCTTTACGTCGCACCGACACAGATAGGTCTTATGGCAACGATGGGATAGGAAAGGCCTAGGAGTTGGAAGAAATCGGCCCTGGCCTTAAATAAGGTACAGCCCTAGCATTTTCCTGGTGTGAAAATGGGAAACCACGGAAAACCACCTTCAGGGCTGCCGATAGTGGGATTCGAACCTACTATCTCCCGGATGCAAGCTCATAGTTAACTTTTGAAATGTCTAAGGGGGGAATGTGAATGCACAAAGAAGTATAGTCCTGAATCACAGACACATATGGACATTCCGTTCTGTGATAATGTTAAGGGGAGAAATAATGACCCGCAGCACGTACATCATTTAGAATGAAAATTCGTTGACATAATTCATGCAATATTGAACCTTATCTTTTAAGATAGTATCCGTCTCCTGTACCCCCGGAAATCACAGGTCAGTGAGACGGTATTGTTTATTGTAATCTTTTTCTTATTTTTGATACATTCAGTATATAAATGTTTATATCCTTTAGCATAATTATCAAACACAAAAAATAAGAAATATAGCAGTGTCCGGAAAGAATCATAAACCAATTTTAACACAAATGATTTGGGAACTGGACTGAGGAAGAACAGACTAGAATGAATGTTAGGAACATTATGTTAATAAATGGAACTTTAAAAAGTTAAACACAAACAATGAAAAAAAAAATACGAGACCATTTGGACATGCCATAGAGGTCCATCGGATACTCCGGAGACGTCCCCCGCCCACAAAGTGAGGGTCACAACAGTAGTCATCCCACGTCCAATATTTCATATGAGTATTCATATTAAAAATAAGGTTCCTAGAAGGAAAGGATAATTTAATTTCACCGATTGCAAATGTTAAAACATTTACGTTCTGTACGCTTTTCCAATCATGAAATTACCGGCGTCCCCCCCTCCCCCCAGTGTAGCAGTGGACTCGTCAGTTGGACTGCTACAACTTTCCAACACGCTGGTGGCTAGTGCGGTGTTGAGACACCACTGAAAGCCTCCTATGCAGGACAATGCAGTGACGGTGCACTAGGGGAAGCATGTGCCTGGCGCACTAGCCACCAGCGTCTTGCAAAGGTGTAGCAATCCAACCGCTGAGCCCGCTGCTACACTGGTGGTGGTGGGGGTGGGGGGGGGGCGCTGATAATTTCACGGTTGAAAGAGCATAAAGAGCTTGAATGTTTTTAACACTAACATTGTTTTTTCAGAACATGCAATTTAAATAGTATATGACGGTTTACTTACATGCTATAAACATAATCTGTGTACCTAATAGCTCAAGACTTCAACAAGTTATATTGTCTAAATTACCTTAATCACAATTCCGTCACTAACTAGCCTGCATCAATTCTTACCTCCTTCGATTTATTTCTCTACATTCCCTTAATCATGTTGAATAATTTAGCAATTCTTCCCTAGTGCACCCACTCTCTGTTCAATAACTTAACAGCGGTATACAATTTACTTTCGTTATCAATTTTCCTCCTATCTTCCTCACCCGTAAATTCCTCCCTATTTTTCCTTGTCTCTCTCAATCTTTTACAAATTGTGCCCACCCCATTTCTTTAGAACATATTAAACATGTGTTATCATCCTTATTATGTCTGTAAGCTTTGTCTGTCTGTAAGCTTTGTCTGTCTGTTAGGTCATCAGCCCAGAGGCTGGTTGGATCCTCAAATAGCACCATCAAAGGTTATGCGGTAATAAGGAAACCCCAAAAACCAATGGCAGCACCAAAATATGGCGTACTAGGCAAGATGAGGAGTGAGGTAGTTTGCCATTGCTTTTCTCACTGGGTCAGAAAGTACTGTTGCAGCACGACTGACCCTATGAGCAGCACCTTTCATAACACTCAGATGCACCTAGTCATGCTCTGAATGTCATTACTCAGCACTGCCCATACCCCAGCAACTTCCATGTTGTCACAGCCATGGATGTTGACTGGGACTTCGGTGGAAGCTACACTTTACTCTGGCCTGTGCCAAGAGATGGATGCAAAAGTACTGTGTCCATCAAGATGTGACAGCAGGTAGCTGCAGTGTTCTCGCCAGAAATTTTCGTCAGCCGGGTGGCAGGAATGAGTAGCCAGGCGGGGAAAACTACGTAAAAAATTAATAAGAAAACATTTCGTTTTATTCCTCTCAGCGCATTAACAATGATAATAATAATAATAATAATAATAATAATAATAATAATAATAATACGACCTCAGATACCGTGTGCAAACATCTTAATTCGACGCCATATGGCTGCTTGCTCGTCAATTTTGACGTTCCGTTTTACTTTAGGCCTACTACATCAGAGTAAACCGCATCTCTCTTGGGCGTCTAGGCCGAATTTTAGTGAACTTTGTCGGGTAAATACCAAATATGTCACCAGATATCTTCTACATGCTGACATCGTACGACATGGAGTGTCTCCCTTCAAAAATCCGACGACCTCTGCCGGGTTCGAACCCGGTATCTCTACCACTGATCCACAGAGGGCATTAACAGTAATATCAGACAGGTAAACTATTTTAGTGTTATTATCTCGAACAAGATGTTCTAGCTTTTTACTGCTCGTTCATAATCAAACACCGGGGCATGTGGAGTGCCATGCGGGTTTCTAACGTCGTGAGGAATCGAGTGCTCTCGCGTGAATCCACATTAATCCAAACACCGCTCGCGCACGACACTACGATATAGTCAAGCTAAACATTTTAAACGCTGATGTAATCGATGCAATTATGCTAACAATAATGAAAATTTATCATTTAAATAAACAGTTTTACAGTATTTACAGTTTAATTTGAAGCACGCAATGATTTAAATATGTATTAATATTACGTAATTAGCGTGTTTCTAGGTTATGTTAGCCGGGCGGTTTGTAGAAACGGCAGGGCGGTGCGCCCACTAAAATGGTCCTAGGGAGAACACTGCAGCTGTATGCTTTACTTTTGTGTATTCTCATTAACCACCGTATTAATCTCCTCATTTCCCTTGTTGTTATATTATCTACATTTATCTTCATTCTCCGAATTATATCACAAAATTCCGCTAGTGACAATTTATTTTTACACTGGGAAGCAATTTGTTAATTTTCAATGCCCATAACACTTATGACTATTTTTTTACATATTGTTCCCCAGTAGTGCCCCATTCCTACAGTCTCTAAAATATTCCTTACCCCGTCCATCCAGTAGGACCTAGGGCGATACATTCATTCGCCTTCCCGAAGGGATGGGGCGGGCCACCTAGAGGGTGACGCCCTCTCTCTGGCCAGGGGTGTAGGTCTGCTCTGTGCTTTTTATTGAGCTTTTGTTACCGATATATAAAATTTGTTACAAGTATATAAGTACAATTATTTTTGAACTGGAGTACATTATTACGATTCAGTTGCTTATTTAGGCTTGGGTACTACAGAGAAGGAGGTGTACAATTTGTTGGTAGAAGGAGGAGATGTTGACCAGGGATGTGAGTAGCAGGTGGAGAAGGTAGGGATGGTTATGTGGGTTAGGTAGGTGGGGCTGGTGGCGGGGGAGCCGGGAACGGTTTCTTGATGCGGTAGGGCGGGTGGGAGGTTGTGGGAGAGACCGAAACTATTCCACTCGGTGATGTCGGCCGAAGAGCTGTATCCCCTGGTGGATGAGGCGCTGAGCGTCTTCAGATGACTGGAGCTGAAGTCTCACCATGTAAGTGGGCCCAGCTTCGTTGTGGATCCGGAACGCTCGTTTGATTTGCAGTCCTGCTTGGCGTAGCTCGTGGATTGTGAGGTCCATTGTAATCCCGGGGTTCACGCCACGCATGACGCAGCTGGGTTTGGCGTTGGACTCGGCGTTGGTGGTGGCGGAGTTGGTCTACTGCACTCGGGCGCTGGTGGTGGTGGAGTTGGTCTTGCTGAATCAGTGGATATGTTGGTGGGATTTTCCTCGGCTTGTGGTCGGAGGGTTGTGCTTTTTGGGCTGGGTAGAGTAGGGGTAAGAGGAGACATCATAATAGGGGAGGGGTGGGACATAACTATAGTGGTTATGGGAATATTGGGTGAGGTGCGGGTGGGAGTAGTGGCGATGGTGGTAGTAATAGTAGTTCTAGGGGTGGTATATGAATAGGACCGAGGCTGTGGTGGTGGAATCTATGGGGGTGGCTTGATTGCTCGTTGCAGTGTAAAATCTTCTTCCGTGAACTGATGGCATGGTTCCACTACGTGCGGTAATCCATGGATGTATATACCCCATTTCAGAGCTTTCTGGACGTCGTCTTCTGTAGCCAGTTGGACCAGGATACGTTCTGTACGGATGGGATTTTCTAGTATCCGGGACAGATTTTGAACTGGGACGCCTCTATTCTGGAGGCAGCGAAGGAGATCGCCATCAGTGTGGGCGAGATCTATGCCTCGAATAATGCAATTGGGCATTATGGGGAGGCCAACTTCCAGTTTGCTGTCGGCCTATATGCTTATTGGCACGGCGGGGTACGAGAGTAGAGTTGTGGCGTTCCCCAGCCCTATGCTCTCCCTATTATCACACATATATTCAACTTGTCTCATTCCCTGCACTCTGGAAACAAGCTAATGTCATCCCAGTGCCTATGATTGTCCCAGTGGGGACACGTTTTAAGCCTTTCTCTTCAACATTTTAGATCTGGGCAATTCGCCATTGAAATGTGTATCACTTTGTAATCTTATTTCTATTCTGTTTTAATTTTTTTTCGGTACGACTTATGCCGCTAATTGTAACCGCCATCGTTTACATATGATGTGTACTATTTATTTTCTGGTCCCGTGACTGAAGTAATGGTCTAACGGCGCGCCAACTAGAGAGCGAGGCTGTATGGACCGCTGGCTATCCCAAACTTTGTTGCGGTACATCGCCTAATGGCGCGAGTTTCAGTCGATTGTCGAGCTTCAAGATGGCTTGAAGGTTAGCGCGTGGGCTCTCTAAAAGAGCCTGTTTTAATCGGGACAAACCTGGATAAAGTGTGAAGGATGTGGGTCTAAGGCCCTCAAGTGTTTGATCTTTTAAGGTTTTCTTAATTCTACTACCTCGTGTGGACGCCTTTCTCAACTTTGTTTAGTTCGAGCTCTCCAAGTCTGTAAGCAATGGACAGCTCAAACTGAAGCCGTGGGTTAGCTTTCTACTGTTGCTGAAAAAGTAAATCTATTTACACGATTTTTATATTTGTCTCTTCTACGGGAGTTGGATTTCATCGTCTCAAAAGAAACTTGGCTAAACTAGTGGATCTGTTCTACGATTTCCATTTCTGGTTGAACTTCATCTGAAATGAACTAGAAAAATGTAAGCAAAATGGAAAAAAACTTACGGCCTATTGACTGTACCGCTTAAATCAACTATGTGTATAGATATTTTTTTCCCCTTTCGGCGAAATGTTAGACGTTAGAGGGACTTGTGGATTAAATTGTTTTGGGTTAAGTTGAAAAACTTAATATGTAAGGGCTTTTCTTGTATGGTTTGAAATCGCGAGATAATCTCCGTGAAACAGAGTCTAGTTGGCTTTAAATTGTTTATTTTTTCTGTCTTTCTTCCTTTCTCTTCGGTATCGTTGATTTTTGTTTGACGTTTCCTTGGCGACGGTTGTCCAAGGGGTACGATTGTTTTTGGGATGTTTTTCAAATAATGTGGATTTTGAAGTGGTTGACGATCGCTTGAATTGGTGACGAGCGTGTCATTAAGTGAGAGCAGTTGGCTCTATTTTCTTCTCTTTTAATATTTTATGTTTTGAAGGTGATTTGTGCTACCTTATCTTTCATACTATTTTGGGAATTTATGTGTGCACTATTTGATCTAATTATCGGTCGTCGCTCCGATAATATTTGACTGAATTTTAGTCTTTGGTGGCTGCGTTGCCTTCAATTCTGCTATCTTGTTCTTCCGCTCCGAAGGACGGTGTATTTCTGGTGTTACTTGGTAGCCTGTTTCGTGTCTATTACTCGAGTGTGCGGCTTCGGCTTCGAGTGACTTTCTGTGCTTGTTATTTAATTTCAAGTTGTGTCAACTGGATTTCAGTGGTGCATTTGATACAATAGACTTACAGCTTACAGAGGACCTAGCTACCATGTGCGACTATTTTCACAAATGGAGACTCCAACCAAATCCTAGTAAGACGGAAGTAACAGCATTCCACTTGCATAACATGGAAGCTAATCGGAAGCTACATGTGCTTTTTAACGGAACAGAAGTCTCCCACAACTTCTTCCCAAAATATCTGGGTGTCACACTGGATCGGTCCTTGTCGTTCAAACAGCATTGCTCGAATCTGTCAAAGAAGCTGAGTACAAGAGTAAATCTACTGCATAAACCAGCGGGCAGCAACTGGGGTGCAGATGCAAACACTCTTCGCACTGCTTCACTTTCTCTAGTATACTCGGCTGGTGAGTACTGCGCTCCTGTGTGGGAAAACAGCGTACATTCGAGCAAGATTGACGTACAGCTCAATGAAACCATGAGAGTTGTTACTGGTACAGTGAGGTCCACTCCTACTCAGTGGCTGCCTGTTTTAGCAAACATTGCTCCTCCAGATCTGAGGAGAAAAGCAGCAAAAGTACAGTTGCTCAAGAAGACCTTTGCACACAGGAACTCACTTTTGTTCAATGCCTCACGAGATCCACCTGTGATGAGGTTAAAATCCAGGAATCCACTCTGGACTGATCTACACTCCTATGAAAAATTCAGTGTAACAGCAGAATGGAGACAGCGATGGGAACAATGTCCACCCACTAACGCCTTTCTGATTAAAGACCCAACGAAGAAAGTGCCAGGTTTCGATCTTCCTCGACATGAGTGGTCAAAACTCAACCGTTTCAGAACAGGCCACGGCAGGTGCCGATATATGATGAAAAAGTGGGGATATTGTGAAAGTGCTGCGTGTGAGTGTGGGGCTGAGAAGCAGACATTGCTTCATGTTGTTGAGAGCTGTCCACTGTCAGCATTTAAGGACGGTTTACGGACTCTGCATGAATTGACACCAAGTGCAGTGGACTGGTTGTCGAAGGTGGACATTCTAGTTTAATTACCTCTACATTTTAATGTGTATGTTAATTGTATATTTTTACAGATTATGCTTGTAAATGCCATACGATAATAATAATAATAACAGCTATTAATTAAGGAAATGGAATCTTACTTGTTTGACCCTTTAGTACTGAAGTTCTTTACGTCATATTTGAAAGATCGGAGGCAGCGGGTGATAACTCGCGAAAGAAATTCAGAATTGCGTACAAGGAAAGTGGGCTCACCACAAGGTAGTATTTTCAATCAATCAATCAATCAATCAATCAATCAATCAATCAATCAATCAATCAATCAATCAATCAATCAATCAATCAATCAATCAATCAATCAATCAATCAATCAATCAATCAATCAATCAATCAATCAATCAATCAATCAATCGATCAATCAATCAATCAATCAATCAATCAATCAATCAATCAATCAATCAATCAATCAATCAATCAATACTGATCTGCATTTTGGGCAGTCGCCCACGTGGCAGATTCCCTATCTGTTGCTTTCCTAGCCTTTTCCTAAATGATTTCAAAGAAATTGGAAATTTATTGAACATCTCCCTTGGTAAGTTATTCCAATCCCTAACTCCCCTTCCTATAAATGAATATTTACCACAGTTTGTCCTCTTGAATTTCAACTTTATCTTCATATTGTGATCTTTCCTACTTTTATAAACGCCATTCAAACTTATTCGTCTACTAATATCATTCCACGCCATCTCTCCGCTGACAGCTCGGAACATACCACTTAGTCGAGCAGCTCTTCTTCTTTCTCTCAATTCTTCCCAACCCAAACATTGCAACATTTTTAGGACCGTTGCTTTTTACATTGTATATCAGTGACATTTCATCTTCTCTAAAACGTGTAATTATCCCCTATATGCTGATGATCTTCAATTATATTACCATTGCAATTTATGCGAATTATCGAACGCAGTTAATTATATAAATGATGACATGAAACAACTCAGTGAATATGCTCTCGCAAACAGACTTCTCATAAAACCACCAAAATCGCAAGCTATCATTGTCGGTTCCCAGAAGCTCCTACACAAGATCAACGATTCGATCATTTCTCCTCTACAAATAAATAATAGCACAATCCCGTACAGTAAAACAATGAGAAATCTTGTGGTGGCTATGATTGAGACTCTAAACTGGACAGAACGCATAAAAACGTAGGTCATAAGGTGTTTGCTACTCTACACACACTGAAATTAAATAAAGACATTATACCATTTCATATGCGGCGAAGACTAACACAGACCCTAATTCTTCCTATCCTTGACTACTGTGATGTAATCTTGGTAGACGCTACTAAAGAACAAACGAGGAAACTGCAGCGTATTATGAGTTGTTGCCTTAGATTCATTTTTAATCTAAGGTATGATGTACATATTACTCATTACTATCAAACACTGAACTGCTTAAAACCTGATAAGAGATGTTAATATCATATACTTGCCTTAATACACAAACTTCTTCATAGTACTCCCCCCCCCAGTATATTTCATCTAAACTTCACTTCCTCTCTTCCTTCCATAACCGTAACACTCGCTCAGGCTCCACTCTAGCTATTCCTCTTCACCACTCTTCTGTGTATAATAATTTTTTTATTGTAACCGGTTACAGGCTTTGGAATTCTCTGCCAGTAAGTGTCAGGGGCATTGACTCTTTCCTCAAATTTAAAATAACTTGCCGAGACTTCCTGTTGAAAATAACCGATTGAAACGTGTGTATGTGAGTGCGATTGGTAATTGAATAATTAAAAAATGGTTCTGTTAATTTTATATAATGTAAACGTAAGGGTAGTTTTTAAGTGTGTAAATTGTATGTGTGTGTGCAAGTGTCTATGTGAGAGAGAAAAGAGGACTGAATTTACGAGCTAATAGGCTAATAAGCTGCATATTGTGTGGGTGTGGAACTTAAGCTTAATTAGGAAGTAGTGTAATAGTGCAATTAGTATAATTAGTAATAGGCAGCCTTAATATTATTTATTGTATTGTATTTTGGTTGAGTGTAAGAGAAGGCCGGGTGCCCTAACTTCGCCACATGAAAGAAGCCATAATAAATAAATAAATATTAAGAAGAGGCGTAGATGTGTGCCGAGATGCGATGAGCCATCAGTCCATCCAGTATTCGTTACTGAACCTTATACAACAGAACCATTCTGGTTGGACCGACACACACAGAAAACATGGTGAAGATGGATAGAAAAAGGGATAGAATTGAGAAAGAAGCGCCTGTGGCGTTAATTAAGGTACATGTCCAGTATTTGCCTGGTTATTTATTTCGTGTCAGAGTGTTGAGAAACTTAAAAATATAAATAAGGTATTATATACAAATAAAACAGAATACATTTTATGTCACAAAACATGTTTCACACAATGTCTGCCCAGAAATGGGCAACAGAAATTCCCTCTTCAGTGGCTTGAATCAAGTCTTGAAGTGTACAACGAACAGGGCAGGACTGACAGTCATACAGGTGTTGGGTAGTTTGTTGCTCCCCACAATCGCAGAAGTCTGACTGATCTTTCAGATAACCCCATTTTTTAAGGTTATCCTTGGATTTACCTACTCCACTCCTCAAACGATTAAGTGCCTTCCAGGTTGTCCATTCCAAATAATGACCAGGGGGTGGAGATTCAGAAGGCACCATCCAATCAGAAAGATGCTCAATTTTTGCTCACCACATATCACAACGTGCTGTTCTTGCTGGTTTATCCAGAGCCTTGGAGACATTGAGGAAACTTTTCCTGGACTTCAGTCTTCTGGGTGGAGGTCGATGTCCAAATAACGGGTGGTTGCTTGTGAGATCCACCTTCGACCTCTCTTGCCTTGCAAACACTTCTCGCCGAATGTCTGGAGGAGAAATACCAGCCAAGCAGTAGAGTTTGTCAGTGGGAATAGGTTTCAGACACCCAGTTACTATTCTACATGTTTCATTAAGGGCTGCATCCACCCGCTTCGTATGGGCTGACCTAAACCATACAGGACACGCATACTCAGCTGCAGAAAACTCAGAGCAAGAGCTGAGGTTCTTAACAAAGTTGGATCGGCTCCCCATTTGCTTGAGCCAAGTTTACGGAGGATGTTATTTCGGGCTGAGACTTTCTGTCCAGAATTAACACAGTGTTTCTTGTATGTTAAGGTCCGGTCTAAAGTGACACCCAGGTACCTAGGTGTAAAACAATGCTCCAGTTGCTTACCCTCCCACGTCACGCACAGCTGTCTAGTAGCTTCTCGATTTCGAAGATGAAATGCACACACCTGGGTCTTAGTCGGGTTTTGTAGTAGCCGGTTCTTCTGATAGTACACTGAAAGTTCCTTAAGTGCATCTGAGAGCTGCATTTCAGTGGTTTGAAAGTCGTCGCACTGGACAGCTAAAGCCAGGTCATCGGCATAAATGAAGCTTCTTGTATAGGAAGGCCTTGGCTGGTCATTTGTGTAGATGTTAAAGAGGATTGGCGAGAGGACACTGCCCTGAGGAAGTCCGTTCCGTTGGTCCCTCCACCTACTGCACTTTCCTTGAAACTCAACAAAGAACCGGCGATTCTGCAGGAGAGTTTCAACAATCTTCGTGAAACCATAGTCTCTGGTGAAGTTATAGAGCTTGGTGATCAAAGTTCTATGGTGCACTGTGTCGTATGCTGCCGTAAGGTCCACAAATACCACACCTGTGATTTTACGTCTTTCAAACCCATCCTCTATGTGCTGAGTTAAATTGAGCACCTGTGAAGTACAATTCCTTCCAGATCTAAAGCCCGCCTGTTCTGGAATAAGAAGGTGATCTACTTTAGATGTGAGGCGCTCAAGTAGGATCCTCTCAAATATCTTATATAGGTGACAAAGTAATGATATTTGCCTGTAGCTCTTAGGATCTAATGGATCCTTACCTGGCTTCAAAATAGCTATCACTCTAGACTTCCTCCATACCTTAGGTATCTGTTTACTCTGCAGGCAATTGTTTAGAAAATCAACAACCCACTTCCTTGCTCTGGAACCAAAATGTTTTATTTGTTCCACTCTCATATCATCCAGACCTGTAGCCTTGCCATATTTGGATTTGTTTATGGCTTTCTCTAATTCCTCTAGGGTGATATTATTAGTGAGGTCGCTAGACTCCTTATCTATTTGGCGTTGTATTTTAACTCTTTTCATATAACCCCCTATTTTTCCATTGAGCAAAAGTTGATGAGCAATGGCATCTGGGGACAAATTGACGTGTACTGGGGCTTTTGTGAAGTCATTATTAAGCCTCTTTAAAAGTCGCCAGGCTTTCTGACTACTTTTAGACATGTCCAGCTCTTCAAGGGTAGATATCCAACGATTTCGTTTATCTTCCGCTAACATTGTTGTCAACTCTAGACCTTTCTGCACAGTCTCTTCGCCAAAGGGATTCGTCTCTAATAGATCAATGTATTCAGCCATCAGAGCTGAGGAATGTTGATTGAGTCCAGGAACATAATTCATATGACAACCTCTGGGAATTGACTATCTGGAGCTCTTGTTCACTGCATCTACAAACAGATCGTATTCAGTCATAGAAATACCTATATCAGATACAGCATCTTCCAGATATGCAGTAAACTTGTTCCAGTCTGCTTTCTTAAAATTATATCGCCTGCGGAAAGGTACGCTCATAGGACGTACCGCAGCAAATACCTGACACATGATGGGTCTATGCTGTGTGTGTGTGGTATTGGGGTGCCAATGTTCTTTATACACTGCTGAGCAATTCCTTCGCTAACAAAGATTAGATCAGGGTTATAACCTCGTTGCCAACGCCCGCTGTTAAAAGAAGGAGGAAGTTTAACATCGTGTAACAGTAGCATCTGGTGGGTCTCAGCCCATTCCAGCACAGCCTCTCCATCTTCATTCTCATGTTCATATCCCCAGATGTTGCTTTGGCTGTTAAAGTCACCAATTACAATGTGGACGGCTTGATTGTCGAAATTCCTTGGTTTCTGGAAATGGAATGCAGAATTTGGTGGTTTATATATAGAGGAAACAGTGCAATGATTTAACTCAACTGTAAGGAGTTCTACGTCAGCACAGTCAGATATATCAGTGGATAGGACTGCTATACCAGGTTTGACAAATATTTCACTTCCATGCTGTTGACTTGGTCTCTCTACCACTAAACGCATGCCAGAAATTCTTGGTCTGCTCTGATTATTGTCTCGATGGGTTTCTTGTACACAAAGGACATCACAGCCATGTTCCTTACATAAATACTGCACGAGTTCTTCTTTTACAAGGGACATTCCTTCGATGTTTATAGACATAATCGACAACTGTGGTCCTGAAAAGGACCTTTTTAAAATCATCTTTCAACACTTCTGGAATGGAAGAATTAGCCGGTAGATATGTGCACTCTCTACCGTTTCCAGGGAGCACCGTCAGTCACAGTCTGTTTAATCAAAATTAACTGCACAGTTTATTCTGTGGCTGCACACGTGGAGGTGTGAAAATAGGAAACCACGGAAAACAACCTCAGAGCTACCGAAAGTGGGGATCGAACCCACCATCTCCAAAATACAACCTCATACTTACGTGACACAAACTATCAATTCGCTTGGCTTCCTATCCACATGTATGAGCAGGGTCTGAAAGGGTTAGTTGCACTATGGAGGATATTCAAGACGTTGCTGAGCAGTATTTTCCCTCGAATCTTCACGCACGAATACCAAATTTCATCCTAAATAGACCATTCAATCTAGATGCCAAATTTTCATTGGATCACCCAGCGATTTTTTCGTGCAGTTAGCTTGCTTTTTTTGAGATGGTGGGTTCGAATCCCACCGTTGGCAGCCCAAAATAAGGTATTCCTTCCTTTCCCCTTTTTCCTAGGAGGCAAATACAGGGGCTGTGCCCATCCTTGCGTCGCAAAAATTCCATGAGCCGGTCCTGCGGGGTAGGGACAGCGCTCCTGCTTTTTACACGGAAGCCCCAGATCCGATTCCCGCCCAGGTCAGGTATTTTACCTAGATCTGAGGGCTGGTTCGAGGTCCACTCAGCCTACGTGGTTAGAATTGAGGATTTATCTGACAGTGAGATGGCGGCGTAGATTTTCCCCTGACCCTTCAATACCACGCCTTAACACCACCTTACCAACGCAAACTCTGGCCGTGGTAACGTGTCCGACATGGAAACCGGTAGATACCCTTGTATCTCTTCCCACTTTTCCCTGCTATCTCTTTCTACTTAGAAATAATAGCATGTCGGAGGCAATGTAGATTGAGTCGATTGCCAAGTGGGGGAGCGGGCTTAAGGGGCCCCTCGAAAAAAAGCTATCTAGAAAGCCAATAATAAAGGCCGAGATGATTCGTCGTACTGACCACACGACACCTCATAATCCGCAGGCCTTCGTGCTGAGCAGCGGTTGCTTGGTAGTATACCCCACAGGGCATAAAACAATAATGGATTGCCGAACTTACCCGCTTACCTGTCCGTAAATAACTCCACCAGACTAGCTGCAACCGGCAGATGGGCGTTTCGGGTTCTTGTGACGAGAGTATATTGGACAGAGATATCACTCTATTACTTTAAATTACAGAAATGAGGAACTCAGTTCTCATTTTAATATATAATTTGACAAAGCATAAGTTTCTGTTTTCACAAAACCATTTTTTTGCAAAGATAAATGCCATAAAGGCTTACATCTATAATTTTCAAAGAATAAAATGAATGACGTTACTCTAATAAAATAGCGTGGTGATGCATTGTGGATGAGTAGGTCAGTGAACCAAAAATGTGTCCCCTCCATGGAACAGCACCAATAGACCTACAAAATAAAAACATGATGCCAGGATTAGCGACGCTTCGCAGAAATAAAGCTATTACTAAAGGTTCCCTCACATTTTGGGGAAATATACATATAAACAGCAACTCAGCATGTTACAAATGACGCCTAAAATAAACTAAACACTGAAGCTATATGTTACCCGACTACGTATAAAAATTCATAGGGATGTGAACCCATATCTTCTGAGTAATCTTTATACTCACTAGATAAGCTAATAATCATAATCCGCTAGTACCAAGATATCATATATACACATACACATCAATATAGACAAGTAAGAGGAAACGAAAAAGAGAAACAAAAAGAAGGAATCGTTGTCACAAATAACTCTCGGCCTGAATGAAAGGATCTTTTACAACACTTGGCTGTTAAAAATGGCTGCGACTTCTTGGAACACAGTGTTGGGCCATTGACCTGGTTGTCTAGCCATCAAAGCCTCCCCATCGCACAAAAAGGATCGTAAACAAGAGTGCCAGTGACCTGGTTTCTGCGTTCAGGATTAACATCACAAGAGGGCTTTCAATTGCGTCTTCTCTTCTCTTCTCTTAGAACAAATAAGGAGCCAATTCTCATTCTATATATCTGACTCTAATAACTGACCATCTCGGGCCTAATTCATTTCATACAAAGTACTATACGGTACTCGTAAAATCACGACCGTCTGTACTTATGACGCGCTTGGTACCCTCCAGGTCCACGGTTCAAGTCCATGTTTGGCAGAGTGAAACGTAGTCAAAGATTTTAATGACACAGCATACAACGTCGTTTTTTTTTTTAATTTCACGAGGATTCCATCAACTAGATACATGCATATAAATCATATTCAGGCATCATGCAAACACTACGTTACGCAGATCTATCTATCCTTTCAAATAGAAAGAATAATAAACTAATCCAAATGATCCTTACTTACAGGAAAATTTTATGCGACGACAGATACTAAGGAATATACTGGCCTAATATTCACTAAACAACCTTAAGTAACACTAGGCACTCTTCTGCCCACCAACCGGGCGAGTTGGCCGTGCGGTTAGGAGCGCGCAGCTGTGAGCTCTCATCCGGGAGATAGTGGGTTCGAACCCCACTGTCGGCAGCCCTGAAGATGGTTTTCCGTGGTTTTCCATTTTCACACCAGGCGAATGCTGGGGTTGTACCTTAATTAAGGCCACGGCCGCTTCCTTCCTATTCCTAGGCCTTTCCTCTCCCATCGTAGCCATAAAACCTATCAGTGTCCGTGCGACGGAAAGCAACTCGCAAAATAAATATTCCCACCACGTAACATAACTCAGGTCGCTATTCGCTACATAAAACATTTATACCTTACTATTTAGTGATTTTAAAACCATCTTCATAAATAGCCTGATGGGCTATAAGCAAATCGTATTCAAATATTTACAAGATTAATTACTACATTTCTGCGTAAGGAGCCCCAATCCTAACACATCCATACAAGTATGGCTCACTTATCTGGCATTTGGTGACCTCCTTATCCCTCGTTAAGGGTTATGCTGTGCCTTCTTAGCCCATCATGGTAGCGATGTGGTCCTGGGTCGATCCTCTGGGTTCAGTCTCCATGGATAGCTCGTTCATGAGGCCGTCTTCTTGCGGTTGTGGTCGGAAGGTCTCGTATCACAGGTCTCTTGAAACACGGCACATGTCTTCACTGGAATGAAATGCCGAATTTTTTTAACAGCACGGCACTATCGGTACTTTTCCTTAATTTCAGAGGCATAAATCAGTACTGGCGATCTGCGACGTTAAAATCATTGTTCCCCTTTAGCTTCTTAACCACGCACATATATATTCAATATATCTGCGATCTGAAATGAGCAACCTAATCGGTCGAACAAATTGTCATTATCTCATGCTTGACTGATTCAGACTCGTAAGTCTAGCGAGAATAACACAAATGGCTTTAGTTTATACTTGCCCTTTTTCCGCACTTCGCGCTCTATTTGCAAGGTTACCCTACCGCTTCGTGATGAATTTTATGTGTACGGCATTGTCTACAGTCGGATAACTAGGCACTCGCGACCGCACTGTAAAGCATCTAAAGACAATCATACGATTGAATAATTATTGCCAAGTTTATGGATCACCGATCCGCTGAATAAATGTTAGCGCAACTGCACTAAGGTAATCACAGTCTTTGCCGTAAGTAAAGGTTTCTGGCGCAAATACAGACAGAAACGCGACACGGACTAGCAGCAATCTCACCGTCGAATGAACAACCTCACTCTACATCTCTCAGCTCTTATAGGGAGAAAAAGCGAAGCGGTGCCGGGTAAACTCCCTCGAACACCTTTGAGTTTGGTATGCAGCCGCTAAACAGTTTCCCACGGTGGTCGGGTTATTACA
Organism: Anabrus simplex; assembly: GCF_040414725.1. Lineage (NCBI taxonomy): Eukaryota > Metazoa > Arthropoda > Insecta > Orthoptera > Tettigoniidae > Anabrus > Anabrus simplex. The sequence goes on from NC_090265.1 coordinate 1,757,569,172, forward strand.
AAGTTATTAATCTCGTTACTTGTTACCGGTGTTAAACGTATTGTTGGCTTCTTAAAATTCTGGAGATAATTTTCATCCTTTTATTATTCTGGAAAACCTTCAGATATAGGAGATATCACTCGACTCCCGTGATGTGCTGAACCTGACTACTCCCGCTTAAAATATTGTTAGTGTGGTATGGTACTTCCCAAAACAACATTCTTATCTCTCTTTCCTTGGGCAACATATCTTCTATTTCACTTAAGCATAGCCACACCCTGCCTAGGGAATCACCTCCTAAGTTCCCGCGTTCTATATGGCATCACGCCCTTACATTTGGCGTCATGTTGCGCAATACTTCATTTGCGTTAAATATCGCTTATTAACGAATGAACAGAATGGTTCAGTAGGTCATGACCCTTTGAGACTCTTGCGCCATGGGGTTTGAGTTTGGTCTGGAGTGTATTATTGTGATAAGTTTCTCAAATTTTCACTCTATTGCTTCTATTTTAATCTCGCTACCCAACGAGAAAATATCACTGTGATTAATATTGTCTGACAGTAAATTTTTTATAAGCCGCCTTCCGTCTCATCGACACTAATAGGTCTTATAGCTACGAAAGGGATGTGAATGAGTTAGAAGTGGGTAGAAGCGGCCATGGCATTAATTAAGGTACAGCCCGAGAATTTTCCTTGTGTCAAAATAGGAAACCACGGAAAGCCATTTTCTGGACTGCCGACTGTGGGGTTCGAACCCACTACCTACCGAATGCAAGCTCAAAGCCGTGCGCCTTTAATCGCACGTTCAGCTCGCTCGGTAGTTTTGTGAATTAAGTCTCAGCGAATTTCTATGAGCAACAGAACTTCTTTGGATACTTTACAAACAGTCAAGCTATTAATGGGACACGAATGTCCAAAAGTCGATTTTAATTGTATCTACTACTTAAATTTAAGCCTCAACAAGCAACCATTAGTGAATCAATACAATCGGCATTCGAGATTTCCCTATCGAAGTTCATGAATTCGTATCCCTAACATGTTGTTTTCATTATTCACATTACCTTCGGGTTCGATTCCCGGCCGTGTCGAGGTTTTAATCTTCATTGATTAATTTCAAGGGATCGGGACTGGATGTGTGTGGCGTCTTCAGCATTAAAATTCTACATAGGTAATGCCCCATCCTCACACACGCACAGGTCACCTATTGGCGTCAACTAGAAAGACCTATACCAGGCCTCCCCGGAGGCCACACGCTATTATTATTATTATTATTATTATTATTATTATTATTATTATTATTATTATTATTATTATTATCATTATTATTATTATTATTATTAACCATACATCATTACACACACACAAACTACACAACGCTGAATGTACCACCATTTATATACATTTCAGGCTAAGTCTCCAGATAATTGTGGATTTTTCACAACGTCCTGTTACCGCAAGATATTCAGGGAGTTCTAGAATTAATCAATGTTTTAAATTTCTCTTGTATCAGCATAAGTTTACTGAAAAGACTTCAAACACATATGAAAAGTTGTTTTAAAGTTATGGACTTTACCCAATCTTAATGCCTACCTTTAATACAAGTAAAATCATACATTTTGAATTATTTCTACAACTTTGTTATCTACTACATATGAAATTGTGTGTTCATAAAACTTTCTAAAACCGGACATAATGATATAATTTATTTTTCTAATTCCTGTATCATACACAGATAAATTCCAGTAAAATAAATAATTTTTTAACTGGAAAGTTTTTAAAATGGACCAAATTATTTTAAAATTATACCACGATTTCGGAAATATTTACTATTCTTAGCCGAAATGTTCATGTTTTCGTAATTAAAGCCACTCAGACTAAATGAAGAAATTAAGGACCCTAGTACCCTTATTCATTATCACCCCGGTATCTTCACATAATATATATATTTTAAGAATGGCAAGATTGGGCAAGGTAGTCAAAAGCATATTGCAAATATTTACGATGTTAGTGAACAATCATGAAAGGAAAACAAGTGGCTTTAAGTCGCACCGACACAGATAGGTCTTATGGCGTCGATGGAGTAGGAAAGGGCTAGGAGTATGAAGGAAGCAGCCGTGGCCTTAATTAAGGTACAGCCCGAGCATTTGCCTGGTGTGAAAATAGGAAACCACGGAAAACCATTTTCAGGGCTGTCGACAGTGGAATTCGAACTCACTACCGCCCGAATGCAAACTCACAGCTGCGCGTCCCTATCAGCACGGCTAACTCGCCCGGTAAGCAAAACATTAACCATTGTTGTCTCTCGCCTCCTTCGACGGAAATGAACGACGGTGCGATCAGTTTCCACCTATTCATTGTCTGCAGATTCGTTTTCACTGTCGTCATAGAAGCTATGCTTATCAAGTTTCTAGACAATATCTAAAATTATATGATACTCCATTAAGCCCTGTACAGATAGAGACACTTCTTGCGCAAGAAGTGGCGCAGTAACACACTGTTTTCGTGCGCCCATTGACATTGCTTAACCTCTCGTGGCGAGCAATGTACTTGCTTGTAGATTGCATGCTAACAAATGACGCCAGATATTGTGCCATCTTCCCAGCCACTGAAGTTTCACACAGGCTATTGAAATAGTGCTGTCAGTGCTTATGTGTAACAAATTGGAATGGAGCAGGCGGGACATAGGATATTTGCCTCCATTCATTTTCTGTTGATGTTAACTATAGGAAAGAAAAATAATATTGCCATGAAATGTAACTTAAAACATACTAAATTTTCAATTAGAAGATACGGGCATAACTTCATGCATGTTTCTTTCAAGGTGTGGAAAGTTGCTGCACATGTCTCGGCAATAATTGTAGAGATTGTTCTTGCAGGAATTTGAAGTGAGAACATTAAATTTCTGTAGCTCTCTCCTGTTACTAAAATTCGGAGAGTAATTACCATACAATCAATGGTGAGGTTGTTGTGTTGTTTGAGTCATCAGTCCATAGACTGGTTTGATGTAGCCGTCCATGCCACCCTATCCTGTGCTAACCTTTTCATTTCTACGTAACTATTGCATCCTACATCTGCTCTAATCTGCTTGATAAATTCATACCTTGGTCTACCCTTACCGTTCTTACCACCTACACTTCCTTCAAAAACCAACTGAACAAGTCCTGGGTGTCTTAAGATGTGTCCTATCATTCTATCTCTTCTTCTCGTCAAATTTAGCCAAATCGATCTCCTCTCACCAATTCGATTCAGTATCTCTTCATTCGTGATTCGATCTATCCATCTCACCTTCAGCATTCTTCTGTAACACCATATTTCAAAAGCTTCTATTCTCTTTCTTTCTGAGCTAATTATCGTCCATGTTTCAATTCCATACAATGCCACGCTCCACACGAAAGTCTTCAAAAACATCTTTCTAATTCCGATATCAATGTTTGAAGTGAGCAAATTTCTTTTCTTAAGAAAGCTCTTCCTTGCTTGTGCTAGTCTGCATTTTATGTCCTCCTTACTTCTGCCATTGTTAGTTATTTTACTACCCAAGTAACAATATACATCTACTTCCTTTAAGACTTCATTTCCCAATCTAATATTTCCTACATCACCAGCCTTCGTTCGACTGCACTCCATTACTTTTGTTTTGGGCTTATTTATTTTCATCCTGTACTCCTTACCCAAAACTTCATCCATACCATTCAGCAACTTCTCGAGATCATCTGCAGTCTCAGATAAAATAACAATATCATCGGCAAATCTGAAGGTTTTGATTTCCTCTCCTTGGACTGTGATTCCCTTTCCAAATTTCTCTTTGATTTCCTTTACTGCCTGTTCTATGTAAACATTGAAAAGGAGAGGGACAAACTGCAGCCTTGCCTCACTCCTTTCTGGATTGCTGCTTCTTTTTCAAAGCCCTCGATTCTTATCACTGCAGACTGGTTTTTATACAGATTGTAGATAATTCTTCGTTCTCGGTATCTGATCCCTATCATCTTCAGAATCATAAATAGCTTGGTCCAATCAACATTATCGAATGCCTTTTCTAGATCTACGAATGCCATGTACGTGGGCTTGTCCTTCTTGATTCGATCCTCTAAGATCAGACGTAAAGTCAGGATAGCTTCACGTGTTCCTACATTTCTTCTGAAGCCAAATTGATCTTCTCCCAACTCAGCTTCAACTTGTTGTTCCACTCTTCTGTAAATAATACGTGTTAAAATTTTTCAGGCATGAGATACTAAACTAATGGTGCGGTAGTTTTCACACCTGTCAGCACCGGCTTTCTTGGGAATAGGTATAACAACTTTCTGCCGAAAATCGGATGGGACTTCTCCTGTCTCATACATCTTGCACACTAAATGAAATAACCTTGCCATGCTGGTTTCTCCTAAGGCAGTCAGTAATTCGGAGGAATGCCATCAATTCCAGGTGCCTTGTTCCTATTTAGGTGACACACAGGTCTATTAAACTCTGACCTCAAAATTGGGTCTCCCATTTCATCAGCATCAGCAGCCTCTTCATGTTCCAGAACCAAATTATGTACATCTTTACCTTGATACAACTGTTGGATATGCTCCTGCCATCTTTCTGCTTTGTCGTCTTTCTCTAGAAGTGGCTTTCCATCTGAGCTCTTAATATTCATACACCTAGATTTCCTTTCTCCAATGGTTTCCTTGATTTTCCTGTATGCAGCATCTACCTTTCCCAGGACCATACAGCCTTCGACATCCTTGCACTTCTCCTTCAGCCATTCTTCCTTAGCTACCTTGCACTTTCTATCCACTTGATTCTTTAATCGCCTGTATTCTTTTCTGCCCTCTTCATTTCTAGCATTCTTGTATTTTCGTCGTTCATCAGTCAGGTCTAGTATCTCCTGAGTTATCCACTGATTCTTAGTTGATCTTTACTTCCTTCCTAACATTTCTTCAGCAGCCCTACTGACTTCATTTTTCATAACTCTCCATTATTCCTCTATAGTGTTTCTTTCAGCCTTTTCATTTAGTCCTTTTGCAACATGTTCCTTGAAAGAATCCGTCACAGTCTTTTATTTCAACTTATCTAGATCCCATCTTTTCGCATTCTTTCGTTTCTTCAATTTCTTCAACTTCAGATGGTATTTCATGACTAACAAGTTGTGGTCAGAGTCCACGTCTGCTCCTGGGAAAGTTTTGCAATCCAACACCTGGTTTCTGAATCTCTGCTTAATCATAATGAAGTCTATTTGATACCTTCCAGTGTCTCCAGGTCTTGTCCACGTATACGGGCGTCGTTTGTAGTGTTTGAACTAAGTATTGGCAAGGACTAAATTATGATCAGTGCAGAATTCAACCAGCCGTCTTCTTCTTTCGTTCCTTTGTCCAAATCCAAATTCTCCTACTGTACTACCTTCTCTTCCTTAGCCTACCACTGCATTCCAGTCTCCCATCACAATTAGATTCTCGTCACCTTTTACATGTTGTATTAAATCTTCTATCTCCTCATATATTCTTTCGGTTTCTTTATCATCCGCTGAACTAGTAGGCATATAGACCTGCACTTGACGACAATAATTCTTTCACTATGCTGATCGCAGTAGCTTATCCGCTGCCCAATTTTCTTATTCATTATTAAACCAACTCCTACATTTCTCCTGTTTGATTTTGTGTTGATAATTCGGTAGTCGCCTGACCAAAAATCTTGTTCTTCCTGCCAACGTACTTCACTTATGCCAACTACATCTAACGTTAGCCTATCCATCTCCCTTTTCAGATTCTCTAACCTACCACAACGATTCAAACTTCTAACATTCCACGCTCCGACTCGCAGAATGTGAGTATCCATCTTCCTGATGATCGCCTCCTCTCGTGTAGTCCCCACCCGGAGATCCGAATGGGGGACTAGTTTACGTCCGGAATATTTTACCCGGGAGGAAGGCATCATCAGTACATCATTCATACATAGAGAGCTGCATGTCCTCGGGAGGTAGTTACGGCTGTAGTTTCCCGTTTCTTTCAGCCGTGTAGCAGTATCAACACAGCTAAGCCATTTTGAGTATTATTGCAAGGCCGTATCAGTCAATCATCTAGACTGCCGCCCTTGCAACTACCGAAAGGCTGCTACCCCCTTTCGATGAACCATTCGTTAGTCTGGTCTCTCAACAGATACCCATTCGATATGGTTGCACCTGCGGCTCGGCTATCTGCATCATTGGGACACGCAAGCCTCCCCACGGCGGCAAGGTCACATGGTTCGCAGAGGAGGATGGTGAGGTTATGTTACAAGTAAAAACGTTTCAATCACTCAGAAATTTCAGGCAGTTACCTCCGTGAAGCAGAAACACTTTCTCGCATGACTGTACTTCGCTTCGTGTGTTGGGGCCCAACTAATTATAACATTTTGCTCAAAGCCAGTTCATTCACCTAAAAAGGCTCTTGTAAGAATCAGTGTTCACTGTCCTCAGTTGATCATTCAAGAAAGTATGCAATTCATGCCCAGTTTCGCTCTCTGTAATATCCACCTTTTAATTCAACCACCGTAAATTTCTTTTTCGGCGGCGTCGTAAAATGATTGCAGATATAATCGCTTGGACGGCAGCTACCAGCTACCACCAACTCAATTTCACTGTCAGCCATTTTCCTGACAGAATTTGTATCATATAAAGTATCGTGCGTTTATGTACTAACGACAGAAGTCATACCACTGCATTGTACAATAAAAGGTAATAACAGACTGCGCCAGTTCTGGTGCAAGAAATGTCTCCGTCGTCTGTACAGAGCTTTATGCTTTCATTAGGCTTCTCTAGATGATATAGCAGAGCTCTCAACTCAAGGCTTACAATTAAGATAAGAGTATTGCAAAGGAATGAATCGAATCGACTATTGTCTTCAGAGGCCACTGCCCAGCTCCATGGTAAAATGCTTAGCATCTGGTCACTGGAAGGGGAATCCCGAGTTCGAACACCGGCGGGATCGGGGATTTTAACCTTTAATTCCTCTAGCTTAACGACTAGGTGTTTGTGTCATCTTCAATACCAGATTCCATCGTAGGTATTGTCTAGTCCTCACGGACGCACAGGTCACCCGCCAATCGGCGCAAACCCACGAGACCTGAACCAGGCCTCTTCGGAGGCCATAAACCATTTTTATTTACAGGGCAAACACCTCGTACTGAACAACGGAACTGCACCAACTTCAGACTGGGAGAGAGTGTATCATTTGACTCGTGGTTGGGACCGTGGTAAATGAGTTGATATCCAAGTTAACTCGGGCATTGTGTGAAAAAGGTTAAGCAAAGTTAGGCAGAAGAAGGATGTTTGTCGGAATGGTAAGAATAGACATTGCTACATACCTTCCAAGGACTAAACTTTGGACACGAACCTACGAGTAGCTGAAATAAACTAGCGCCTTAGTGATATACTTTTTTCCTTGCTGTACGTTTTCCGTGCACAATTATCGTGGCGGCTCCAAGTGAGAAAATTCTTGGCTATGTTACGTTGACCTCTTTCAATATAAAAATAAGCTACGCGTGACTTCTGGCAATAAATCCCGCGTCAACTGTGAGGGTAAGCACGAGATGAATGGGGGAAATTTTTACCGCCCCGTGGTTAATGAGGGATGGAATTTATAACACCGCTCAGTCGGAGGGATTCTAAACGGAGGAATGTTATGATTAATTGCGTAAAATACAGCGTACAGTCCGTAATGAAATTATATGGGTTTCGTCGATATTTTTCACCGCTGTCTCTTGATTATACAGGTTTAATGCAGCTCAGTGGTCAGTAATTAATGTTATAATTATTCCTACTATGTCTTTTCAGATGATAGAGGAGCAAATAATGGATGTCCTTTCATCAATAGGGAGAAAAATATGTGTGATGTGTCATTTGGCTGAATCCTTGGTTCACGTTCTCTAAAATGGCAGGGACGAACATAAAATTAAAAGTTGGCGAATTTGTTGGTCTACAAGTATAAAAGTAAAGACGTAGATGAGATGGTTCTGAAACGAGAAGAGGCTTTTGATGGTGGTGAAATGGGAGACCCAATTTTGAAGTCAGAATTTGACAGAGATTTTACAGACCTATCTAGGAACAAGGCGTCAGTTTAGTATCTCACATATGCAAAATTTCAACCCGTGTTATTTACAAAAGAATGGACCGAGCTCGATAGCTGCAGTCGCTTAAGTGCGGCCAGTATCCAGTATTCGGGAGACAGTAGGTTCGAACCCCACTGTCGCCAGCCCTAAAATGGTTTTCCGTGGTTTCCCATTTTCACACCAGGCAAATGCTGGGGCTGTACCTTAATTAAGGCCACGGCCGCTTCCTTCCCACTCCTAGCCCTTTCCTGTCCCATCGTCGCCGTAAGACCTATCTGTGTCGGTGCGACGTAAAACAACTAGCAAAAAGCAAAAGAATGGAAATACAAATTGAAACTGAGTTGGGAGAAGATCAGTTTGGATTCAGATGAAATATAGGAACACGTGAAGCAATCTTGACTTTACGTCTGATCTTATAGGATCGAATTAAGAATGAAAAGCTCACATGCATTGCACTCGTAGATATGAAAGAGGCATTCGATAACGTTGACTGGACCAAGCTATTTAAGATTATGAAGGTGATCAGGATCAGGTACCAAGAAAGAAAAATATCTCCAATGTGTACAAAAACCAGTCCGCTGTGATAATAATCAAGGGCATTAAAAAGAAGCATAATTCCAGAGGGGAGTGAGGCAAGGCTGTAGATTCCCCCCCCCCATGCTTTTCAATGTATTTAAACAAAAGGGGGTAAAGGAAATGAAAGAAGTAATTGGGAAAGAGCGAAGGAGAGGAAGTCAAAACCCTGAAATTCTCAGAGTCTCTGAGTCTGCAGTATCTCTAGAGAAATTGCTAAAAGGTGTAGACAGAGTCTTGGGGAAGGAGTACAGGGTGAAAATAAATAAATCCGAAACAAATGTAATGGAGTGGAGCCGAACGAAGTCAGGTGATGCTTCAAATATTAGATTAGAAAATGAAATATTAAAGGAAGTAGAAGAATATTGTTATTTGGGTAGTAAAATAATTAGCAGAACTAAGGAAGACATAAAATGCAGACTAGGAGAAGCGAAAAAGGCCTTCCTTAAGAAAATAAGTTTCCTCACTTCGAACATTGATACAGGAATTAGAAAGAGAGTTTTGAAGATTTTCATCTGGAGCGTGGAGTTGCATGGATGTGAAACATAGATGATAACTAGCTCAGGAAGAAAGAGAGTAGAAGCTTTTTAAATGTAGAGTTACAGTAGAATTCTGAAGGTGAGATGGATAGATCGAATCATGAATGAAGAGATACTTATTCGAATTGGTGAGACGACATCGCTGATTTTGACGAGAAGAAGTGACAGAAAGTTTTAACACATCTTTAGACATCCAGGACTTCTTCAGTTGGTTCTTGAGGTAAGTGTAGGGGGTAAGAACGGTAGGGGTAGATAAAGGTATGAATATGACAAGCAGACTAGAGTAGATGTAGGAAGTAGTAGTTACGTAGAAATGAAAATATAGCACGGGATAGGGTAGCAAGGAGGGCTGCATCAAACCAGTATATGGGCTGATGACTGAAACAACAACACAAGTAAGACAGCTGATAGATTATCATGAATTAAAATATGTTTAAATGAAGGAACTGAAAGTGTATCAATTGAAGATATTGTCAAGAATTTCGTGGGAAATGTAGAGCAGGCAATTACAGAGTTTCCATGGTGGTGATCGTCGTTTTAAGAGGAAGTACAACTGGGCAGCCATCCTCTGTTTAACACTATTCAGAAGGGAAATAGAAGAGGTCCGACACTTCGAAGAAGTAAGTTCCTTCCCAGGCCTCGCAAATCTAATACCGTGCGGGCCAGAAGAGAACAAGAGTGAACTAAGAGAGGTTGAAAAGGAAATATGAACGTAAGAAATCTAACCCAAGTAAGTGTAAGCCATGCCAGACTTTGCTGAGGAACCGTGGTAGCCAACCCACGCTCCAATATTGGTAGCCCCTTGTGCCCCTGGGAGCCTCTTCTTACGACATCAATCAATCAATCAATCAATCAATCAATCAATCAATCAATCAATCAATCAATCAATCAATCAATCAATCAATCAATCAATCAATCAATCAATTCAGATGTGCATTTAGGGCAGTCGCCAGTGGCGATAAGGATCCCGCAGACCCCGCAGGGTGGGGGTCCCCATGGCTGTTTCTTAATTCAGTAGTTGAAGAGTGATTCTACAAATTGATAAAGCTACAGCACTCAACACAGTATTATTTGTATTACAGAGGGTTATTCCAAACTTAGGCCATCGAAGTGCAGAGCTTTTCCCATTAATAGGAGTACGGTAGTTATTTTTGAAAGAATGTGGGTTTCCCAACCTGTTTCAGTAATAACAATCCCTTGCTGCCACTCACAAAAATCGACAAGGCTTTTTGAAGTAATTAGCCAGTTCTGACAACCCACTAGTCAGCGAAGATGCGATAACAAAGATATTCTCTTTAACTGAACTATAAGTACAGTACTGAAGTTTCGAGCCTGTTTATAATACTCGGCGGTCAATGTAGCTAAGTGGGCTTAGGATGGACGGTTGAGTTGTAAATTTTTTTGTGCTAGGAACGAGATTATTTCTTAATATTGTGACGGTCAGTGTGTTTTGGTTACTATAGTTGGAATATGGATTTCCTGTGTGTGTGTTGATAGGAGTTAATAGGAGTTAATTACTGAAAATTGCAGAGAAATGAGATGTAACGTATCGTCGTTGGCTGAACGGTCAGCGGGTCCCGGGTTCGATTCCCGGCCGGGTCGGGGATTTTAACCTTAATTGGTTGATTCCAATGGCCTGGAGGCTGGGTGTATGTGTTGTCTTCATCATCATTTCATCCTCATCACGACGCGCAGGTCGCCTTCAGGAGTCAAATAGAAGGACCTGCACCTGGCGAGCCGAACCCGTCCTGGGATATCCCGGCACTAAAAGCCATACGACATTTCACTTTTTCATGGAAAAAACGATGATGATGCTCGTTTAGAGGGGCCTAACATCTAAGTCAACGGCCCCTGATCATACGAAATGAGACGAAATGTAATGAGAATTTAAAATTGTATTAATTATTTATGATTTGAAAAATAAATTACGTAATAATAATAATAATAATAATAATAATAATAATAATAATAATAATAGTAATAATAATAATAATAATAATAATAATAATAATAATAATAATAATAATAATAATAATAAATTGCAGAGAAATGAGATGTATCGTATCGTCGTTGGCTGAACGGTCAGCGTACTGGCCTTCGGTTGAGAGGGTCCCGGGCTCGATTCCCGGCCGTTCGGAGATTTTAACCTTAATTGGTTGATTCCAATGGCCTGGGGGCTGGGTGTAGGGCCTATGTGTTGTCTACAACATCATGAAATTATTATTATTATTATTATTATTATTATTATTATTATTATTATTATTATTATTATTATCATCGCTGCACCGTTGTTGTTCATTATAAGAATATGCAGCCCTGTACTACGAAATAAACTTGTAACTTTCCTTATCAGGAAACAAGGGCCCATTTTCAATTATTGCTGGATGGGGGGGGGGGGTTGGCCAGTCGCCCAAGTGGCAGATTCTTTGTCTGTTGTTTTCCTAGCCAGGGTATATCGTGGAGGAATTTTACTATCCCCACCCATTGGGGAAGGCAACTACGGAGGAATGGTTTGCACCTGAAAATTGCAGAGAAATGAGATGTAACGTATCGTCGTCGAAGAAACGATGATGATGCTTATTTAGAGGGGCCTAATATCTAGGTCAACGGCCCCTGATCATACGAAATGAGACGAAATGTAATGAAAATTTAAAAGTAAAAAATCATCCACTGACCAGAATTCAAACGTGATGACGAAGAATGAATAGGTGGATATGAATTTAAAACAATCAGTGGATCCGACCCCTATGCCCCACATTCATAGAAACTAACGTAAAAAGCACTATTACCGACCAAGGGACTGCTTCTAAAGCACAATCCTGAAACGATGATGCTCGTTGTCTAAAAGGCTCCAAAATACTGGTTATCAAATGGTATTTATCGCTAGTAAAACTGAACAATGGTATTTGTCATGTTACGGTACTAATCAAAAGTAGCATAGACTCGTAGTATTCCCCACATTATGGTACTACTCACAGGTAATGTAATACGCACATGTAACGCAGACTTATCGTGTTTCTCACATTGCGGCGCCACTTACAGGCAACGCAAAACTAGCGACTCGTACTATGGCGTGGTGTTCCTCAAATAGTGGGTGCTAATCACGGGCAACGCTCAGACCCATGGTGTTTCTCACATAATGGTACTAATTGCAGGCAACGTAAGCCCTGGTACTGTAACGGGTACTGTAAATCCCTCCCCGATTCACACTCTGTTGCTACTAATCACAAACTTATTGTGTGCCTAACATAGCGGTACTACTCGCAAGTAAAGGCGACCCACGGTGTTCCCAGCGTGATGGTACAAATTGCAAGGAGTCTCATGGTTCTAATTCGATCATCCCTTGGTCGCCCCTTAATCGCTTCCTACGACAGGTAGGGGATACCGTCTACGTTCCCCACCCACAGGGGTTCGTTGAAGAAACCAAGTCTCGTATGTCACCATGCTTTTCCACTCCATTGTGTTCCTTACGACTGGTCACGACTCCCAGCTGCACATTGATATGCAGTCCATCAGAACAATTGTGCCTATGTGAGCAACAGCATAGGTTTGCATTGCCTGTAAGTGGCGCCGCAATGTGAGAAACACGATAGGTCTGCGTTACATGTGCGTATTACATTACCTGTGTAACCTGTGTACCGGTATCGTACAGTAGGAATGCGTTCTAGAGCTACAGTATAATGCACTTATGGTTCATTTTTCTTTGCAATTTCCAATAGTAAAATAAACCCAAAGAACAATGATCTGATGGACTCCATATCCATATGTGGCTGGGAGGCGTGACCACTCTTAAAGCAGTACACACCCCCGTGGGTGGGGGCTGTAGAATAACACCCACGGTATCCCATGCCTGTCATAAGAGGCGACTAAAGGGGGCACAGAGGCTCTCAGAGAGGCCACGGCCGAAAACCCTCTCTCCTTCTCCGCACATCTCCTTCACCGTAACAATGTCCTGGCCTGAGAGACGGCGTCACGGTTTAGGAGGCCCGCCTCCCCCTTCAGGGGGGAATAAAACATTTTAGTACCGGTAGTGTTGTAGTAGCCGGCCCCGTGGTGTAGGGGTATCATGCCTGCCTCATACAAGGAGGCCCCGGGTTCGATTCCCGGCCATGTCAGGGATGTTTATCTGGACATGAGGGCTGGTTCGAGGTCCACTCAGCCTACGTGATTAGAACTGAGGAGCTATCTGACGGTGACATAGCGGCCCCGGTCTAGAAATCCAAGAATAACGGCCGAGAGGATTCGTTGTGCTGACCACATGACACCTCGTAATCTGTAGGCCTTCGGGCTGAGCAGCGGTCGCTTGGTAGGCAAAGGCCCTTCAAGGGCTGTAGTGCCATGGGGTTTGGTTTGGTTTTAGTATTGTAGTAGTCTTAACTTAACGTGCTTTGGAGACCACGGGGCCCTCAGCTGAGTCCTGGCATTGCTTCCACTTACTTGTGACAGGATCCTCACTTTCACATATCCTGTCCGATCTCTCTTGATCAACCCTTGTTCTTTTCGGACCCCGACGGTATTAGAGCATTCAAGGCCTAGGAGTCATTCATTTTCACGAACTTTGTGGCCCTTGTCTTTCTTTAGGCGATGTTTCCATTTTTCTCTCTGATTAGTGTTAATAGAGGATGGTCGCCTAGTTGTACTTCCTTTTAAAACAACAATCACCACGACCACCGCTCTGACTTTGGAGCGTGGGTTGGTGAGCACGGGGCCCTTAGCTGAGACCTGGCATTGCTTACAGTTACTTGTGGCAGGTTCCTCACTTTCTCATATCCTATCCGATCTCTCTTGGTCAACCCTTGTTCTTTTCCGAACCCCGACGGTATTAGAGCCCTCGAGGCCTACGGATTTTCATTTTCAAGCTCTTCGCGGCCCTTGCCTTTCTTCAGCCAATACCTTCATTTTTCGAAGTGTCGTACTCTACCAGTTTTTTACTCTGATTAATTTACTCTGCCATTTCTTGATAGATACAGTACTTTTGTATCCATCCCTTGGCACAGGCCAGAGTAAAGTGTAGCTTTCACCGAAGTCCCAGTCTCATCCATGGCTGTGACAATATGCAAGCTGCTGGGGTATGGGTGGTGCTGAGTATTGATATTCAGAGCACGACTAGTGCATCTGAGTGTTATGAAAGGTGTTGCTCATAGGGTCAGTCGTGCTGCAATAGCACTTTCTGACCCAGTGAGGAAAGCAATGGCAAACTACCTCACTCCTCGTCTTGCCTAGTACGCCTCATTTTGGTGCTGCCATTGGTTTTTGCGGTTTCCTTATAACCGCATAACCTTTAGTGGTGCTATTTGACGATCCAACCAGCCTCTGGGCTGATGACCTAACAGACAGACAAAGGATAATTGCACTTTCTCTTAAAACAATAATCAATACCACCACCTCTTAAGGAACATCATGGATAGAGAGAGTACTGCGCCACACAAGATTTGGTTTCTTCGGCGACGATTTCCCAAAAAACCATTTCGTGGCCTCATATTTCGACTCCCTCTCCACCTATACCTACAAGGTCAGAAACCTCCTCCCTGCTGAGCTTCCCAATTTACAGCACGACCGGTTACGGCAACTCATTCATATCTGCAATCCTACGCTACTGAAATTCCCTTCCGGCTGTAATTAGAGACATACATAGTGGAAATGTATTTTTAAAAATATGTTATGACTGATACATAGACTTAAGAAATTAGTACTTATTTAATGTTTTTTATAGTAACTCTCAGATATTTACCTTCGTTTAAAACTATTATTTAAATTTAATTTCATAATTAATTTTATGTAATTAAGAAGGGGTTAGACAGGGGTTAGACAAGGCTGTAATCTTTCACCTTTGCTGTTCGTAGTTTACATGGATCATCTGCTGAAAGGTATTAAATGGCAGGGAGAGATTCAGTTAGGTGGAAATGTAGTAAGCAGTTTGGCCTATGCTGACGACTTGGTCTTAATGGCAGACTGTGCCGAAAGCCTGCAGTCTAATATCTTGGAACTTGAAAATAGGTGCAATGAGTATGGTATGAAAATTAGCCTCTCGGAGACTAAATTGATGTCAGTAGGTAAGAAATTCAACAGAACTGAATGTCAGATTGGTGATACAAAGCTAGAACTGGTCGATAATTTCAAGTATTTAGGTTGTGTGTTCTCCCAGGATGGTAATATAGTAAGTGAGATTGAATCAAGGTGTAGTAAAGCTAATGCAGTGAGCTCGCAGTTGCGATCAGTAGTATTCTGTAAGAAGGAAGTCAGCTCCCAGACGAAACTATCTTTACATCGGTCTGTTTTCAGACCAACATTGCTTTACGGGAGCGAAAGGATATCTTATTCATAAGTTAGAAGTAACAGACATGAAAGTAGCAAGAATGATTGCTGGTACAAACATGTGGGAACAATGGCAGGAGGGTACTCGTAATGAGGAGATAAAGACTAATTTAAAAATGAACTCGATGGATGAAGCTGTACGCATAAACCGGCTTCGGTGGTGGGGTCATGCGAGGCGAATGGAGCAGGATAGGTTACCTAGGAGAATAATGGACTCTGCTATGGAGGGTAAGAGAAGTAGAGGGAGACCAAGACAACGATGGTTAGGCTCGGTTTCTAACGATTTATAGATAAGAGGTATAGAACTAAATGAGGCCACAACACTAGTTGCAAATCGAGGATTGTGGCGACGTTTAGTAAATTCACAGAGGCTTGCAGACTGAACACTGAAGGCATAACAGTCTATAATGATAATGTATGTATGTAAGAATCATAATACTCTGTAGTTTGTACAATGCAGCACATATAAGATTGTTTGACGTAACAGCAGGCTTCATAGCCTGAGTCACGCTATATAAAATCTATATATATAAAGTAACTTGTCCTGACTGACTGACTGACTGATTCATCATCGCCGAGCCAAAACTACTGTACATAAAGAAATGAAATTTTGGGGATATATTCATATTAAGATGTAGGTGCTCGCTAAGAGAGGATTTTTGGATATTCCGTCGCTAAGGGGGTGAAAAGGGGGGTGAAATTTTAAAAAGAGTGTATCTATATCTCAAAACTTTAAAAGTTTACAGATGTAAAAATTGGTATTTAGTATCTTCTTTTAAAATAAGGATACACGTATTTTTTTTTTCTGAAAACCCCAATAGGAGGGGTGAAAAAGGGTGAAAATGGGGAAAAATGGGTTGAATGCCTTCAATCAGGATACCGGTACTTATATCTCAGAAACTGAAGATATTACAGACCTGAAAATTGGTACTTTTGATCTCTTTTAAAAATAAAGAAACGCGTATTTTTTTGTTTTTGGAAAATCCAATTAATGGGAGGGTGAAAAGGGGGTGAATTTTTAAAATGAGTGAATCTCTATCTCCAAACTTTTAAAGTTTGCAGATGTAAAAACTGGTATTTAGAATCTTCATTAAAAATAAAGAAACACGTATTTTTTTGTTTTCGGAAAATCGCAATAGGAGGAGTAAAAAATGAAATGGCGTATGGCTTTTAGTGCCGGGAGTGTCCGAAGACAAGTTCGGCTCGCCAGGTGCAGGTCTTTCTATTCGACACCCGTAGGTGACCTGCGCGTCGTGATGAGGATGAAATGATGATGAAGACAGCACATACACCCAGCCCCCGTGCCATTGGAATTAACCAATTAAGGTTAAAATCCCCGACCCGGCCGGGAATCGAACCCGGGACCCTCTGAACCGAAGGCCAGTACGCTGACCGTTCAGCCAACGAGTCGGACATAGGAGGAGTGAAAAGGGGTGGAAAATGGGTTGAATGCCTTTAATGAGGTTACTTATATCTCAGAAACTGAAGATATTACAGACCTGAAAATCGGTGTTTGGGATCTCCTTTAAAAATAAAGAAACACGTATTTTTTTTGTTTCTGGAAAATCCAATTAAGGGAGGGGGTGAAAAGGGGGTAATATTTTAAAATGAGTGTATCTATATCTCAAAACTTTTAAAGGTTATAGATGTGAAAATTGGTATTTAGAATCTCCTTTAAAAATAAAGAAACAGGTATATTTTGTTTTCGGAAAATCCAATTAATGGCGGTTAAACAGGAGTGACAATTTGGGGTGATTTTTGAAAGACTATATCTACAGAATATCTTGGAAACGTAAAATGTTACAGACGTAAAAAGTGGGTGTTTGGAATCTCCTGTAAATGTAAAGAAACATAGGTGATTTGTTTTTGGAAACTCCACTTAAGGGGAACTCAAAAGGGGTGAAATTTTGAAATGAGAATTTTTACAGTATATCTAAAAAACTTAACATGTTACAGAAGTGAAAAATGGTATTTTTTATCTCTATTAAACATAAAGAAACGTGTATTTTTAGTTTTCGGAAATATCACCTGGGTGGAGGGGGGGGGGTTAAAGTGACTGAAAATGGTGTTGAATTCTTTTAATTAGGTTACTGATATATCAAAAATGATTTTACAGACGTGAAATTTGATATTTTCAATCTGCTTTAAAAGTGAAAATACACGTATTCTCTTAAAATCCAATGAAGCGGGGGGGGGGTGTTGTGTGAAAGAATTGAAAAATTAATTGGCTTAATTGTATGAGAATACATACATCTAATAAAAACTAAAGTTATTACAGATGTGAAAATTCGTATTTGGATCTCCTTTAAAAACAAAGAAAAACGCGTTTTGGGCGGGAAACCATCTTGGAGGGCGGGAGTGTAAAGGAGTTGAATTCCTTTCATGAGGACACATAAATCAAAAACTGAAGAAGTTAGAGTCGTGATAATTGGTATTTAGAAGATCCTTTACTATTAAAGAAACAAGTTTTTTTTTTCGGGAAAGTTCACTTAGGGGGGGGGGGTAGTGTGAAATGAAGTGAAAAAAGTAAATTACTTTTATGGGGATACTTATATCTCAAAACTGAAGGTAATAGACGTGAACATTGGTGTTTGGAATCTCCCTTAAACATAAAGAAACAAGCCTTCTTTTCATTTCTTTTTGTGGGGGGGGGGGGGTGGCGGTAAATAAACTTAACGGCGGTGGGGTGTAGAAGGAGGTGAGACCAATTGATTTTACTGTTATTAATGTACTTACAAGGATCCTCCGTTGCTCAGGCGGCACCGCGCCGGCCTCTCAAAGCTGGGTTCCGTGGTTCAAATCCCGGTCACTCCATGACACATTCGTGCTGGACAAAACGGAGGCGGGACAGGTTTTTCTCCGGATACTCCGGTTTTCCCTGTCATCAGCCATTCCAGCAACACATAATAATAATAATAATAATAATAATAATAATAATAATAATAATAATGTTCCGGACCGTCGTCAAATGTGCGGACCGCGCTGGCAACGGCTCCTGGACGGGTAATGACTAAGAATGCAGTCCGGCCGCGGGTTCAGTGCCGCCAAATCACCCAATATGACACCACGCCGGATCTCCTGAAGGATTTTATCCATATTAAAAATGATTAAAGGAAAAGATGGCAAAGATTTACGGACCCAACTGACCAGGAGGAATACCTGAGCCTAGCCCGGGAAGTACGAAATCGATTGCTGGAAAGGAATATTGAAAAATGGGAGGAAACGTGCTGTAAAATAATAGAAAACGAGTCAGATCGCGAATTTCGGCGGATTATATTGTACCGTACCCAGGGGTAAATACCCTCTAGGACGATGCCTCCATTCCTGTATGAACATCCGACTAACTCAGGGTTGGGCAGAGTGTGGGTTGGTTGTCGATTGGGTCAGGATAAAGTCGAAGTTCTACACAAAAATAGTAATCAATGACAGGAAATGGAGGTATAACACGAATGAGAAACAATCATAGGGGGTAAGATGGATTTATTAACAAATATCCCCGATCAAATCACACGAAAATAATTGAATAAAAAAATAATAACTTGTAAAAAAAATGAACTCAAAGTAATAAAATAAATCGAAATCAGAAACGTTAAATGAGTGATAATACAAATTTGACATAAAAAAGAACAAGTTCAACAAAGAACATTTATATAAATCAAGACTGAGTATCTTCTCATAGTCCAATGTTTATGTTGTATGGCAACAATTGTATGCAAACACTGCCATGTGGTGTTTCGGTATGGAGTTTCACATTATCGCATCCCAACGATACGGTTTCAAAATTAAGTTACTCCCGAGAATCATCAATCTATTTCCGTAAAATCAAAGTTACATTAAAAAAAAAAAATTACGACGGAAAGAAAAATAATTAAGACGCACTGGACGCTATGTAAGAAATGCAAAATACTAGGGGCAAATCCTACACTATATTTACAATAATTCAAATCATCAAACTAAACATATATATACATCGGATATCGAGTAAAGTCTTAAATACTACACTGCTTCTAATGTGAATCCCGGTTCACTACAAAAGATCTAGACAGAACTAGATGAACCAACAATACATCAGCACTCGGGCTGTTCCCTTTAAAAACAACGAGACAAGGTATACAATCACAAAATAATAAGGTAAAACCATCCTGTAAGAGAAAAACATATAAATAATCCTTGATGTCATGAAGAAAGCAACGGGCAACATTGCCTCCTTCTGCTGCGTTTGAGCGCTCAACAGCGCGGTCATCCGTCATGTACTTCCGGGTAGATTACGAGCTGTAAAGAAATATTGAACTCCACTACGCTAAAGATTGGATTTTGTCTCCCGTGGCCGCCGCAAGGAAATACTGTCTCTTTCACACATGCCGATAACACAGGCCAGGACTCAACTTGCCATAAGATAACGCCCATCATCAACTACACGGAAACTCCCGTATATTAATCGCTTCTAAGCTTGGGCCATTTAACAACATCAGACTCAATAGTCTGGAATTAACACTGTCCATTCTGATCACAATATACTCAGAAGACGCTAGGCAGACACACACATCTGAATAATTTCTCTCTATCTTGTCAAGCATACAATCGGCCTGCACCAATACATTATAATTAAGCATGCAATTATTATCTCATCATTCCTCATGAATCCTACTGGCCTTTCCACATAACGAGACGCTGTTCAAGTCCTTGGCAGACCATCAGGCAAACAGAATCCAACTCAACTTCAAAGATCTTAATTTAACAACGACGTTCTACGGCTCCTTCTGGCAGCTTCTATAAAACCATGCATCATGCAAAATAGCTATACCTGTCTCTCTGAATAACCGAAATAAAATAAATTGATACGTGTTTGACGTAATATAGAAATGAACCTGTCGATCTAGCCCTTCTAGTCTATATTTAAGGAAAACTCGGAATATCCTACGCTAAGTACTATATTTACAACAATAACTGATCCTATCAATCCCTCATTTTCCCAAACATCTAATCATAAATCAAAATGAAAATAAAATAAACATGCATTAACCTCGTATCCGAATCTACCATAGTGACAAAATTAAACAAATACATGCCGTCAGGCTTACTTTAAATGAAACTGAAAATTCTATCTACACTGCCCTAGTACCTTAACATAACTTACATATCATGCCATATATAATACGTGCATCTTACTTTATGATGACTCTCGGGATACCAGGATAGCAGCTTACATCCCCACTAATTTTGGGATCTACACCATGATAATCACATCCTTAACATGTGGGAATGCGCTTCCTTCCTCTGCAGGTGCATCCATCATCTTGCTGGAAAACAATTCACTGGAACACAGAAGACTATAGTTGATAATCTCTTCACTGCTTAATGCTGCGAGCCGAAATACCCTTTCTTTTACCAGATCAGCTAACACACTGATTCACATATATATAACACACTTCACTATAAGGGTAAAATTACAGTTTTAAAAGCAGCCCACGGTTCGGTACGGAAGTTCCACGCGAATACGCGCCCGTCGCGAAATAGTGAAACACTGGCACGTTTCTACAACACTTGTTACTCAGCGGTCACTACACCGTCTTTATCGATTAAAAGTAAACTCTGTCAAAGCACAGTAAATATTACGACTGCACAATTTGAAGCATCAATGAGAACCAGTTACTATTTCTGGAATAACGCCACGCTAATTACTATCACCAGTCACAGAGTTGGTACATCCGCACTGTTCAAACTTCCAACAGAGTGCCGAGTTAGTACAACCGTACTGCTCAAATTTCAACTACAGAGTAACGCTCTCCAGAGCTTGAGTTACTGAGGAAGCTTCGGTGACGCTAATAATGTTGGGGTTCCCGGGTATCTGAACCAACCACCAATCAGAGAGTTCGTCATGTATGATGATACAATACTTATTGTGATATATTTATAAAACACAGCTCAAACATTAGCAAATCTCTTCCACCAATTTCTATAATACATTTCCAAATATATCTAACTTCAGAAACTGTGGAAAACCGATTGTCTACAGAAACTGACTTTATCCACAGAGCACGTTGGTCATCCTGGAATTAATATTTAGCGCGGTGTAGCCTCCAGGTTTGCCAAATCCTTAAGTTCCCATTGGCTGAAAAATATTGCTTGGTCAGCATGTAATACACGTGTCGATCCTTGCCAGCGCGTCGGTAAGCTTACTTTCTCACGGTCATACGAAAATATGAAGCAACATCCAGCGACTTACAGTCTTGCTCAACATCCGGTATTAACTATCTTGGGATACGATGCTTTAACATATTAGACTGTATCTTTTATTAATAAAATTCACATATTTGGTCAAATAATATTCCAATTATTATTATGGGCCGGTCGGATACGGCTCATCCTCCTCTTACCCAGGGAAAAAAATGAATATGGAGTATTTATTTTTTTCCTTAATGTATTATATGACTATTTATTATCATCTGGATATATGTAATCTCTTTCCTTTAGTACTATTTGCCGTCTCGCAAATTTGTATTCTCTACCCACAGTCTATCATTATCTTGGCGGATGTTGTAGTAGATGTCAAGTAACGCATGAAAACGTCTCTGCACACCACCACACTCTTCACAATCTTCTTCTACTGAATAATTGTCTCTTTCCATCTGCGCGAAGTTGACATTCTCCGTGTCTTCTTCCGGGTCATCTGCATCCACCATCACAGGTTCATCATTTGGGTTTTCCTCTTCTTCTCCATCATCTTCACTCTCATCTTCTGCCATCTCTCCTTCTTCTTCTTCTTCTGGGATGTCGTCTATTCTAATTTGACCTCTGGGATAATAAAGCTTGAGGTTTGAGGCATTGAAAACCTTCTCCGTAGATCCGTCTAAGCTACAAACTTTGTAGGAATTATTTCCATATACCTGAGTTACTTTATATGGACCTATATACAATTCAGCAAACTTCTGACAGAAGCGCGCTGACACATCTGAGCTCTGAGGACGTTTTACCAATACAAGCTCATCAACCCGCAGTTGTCTATGAAATCGTCTGTTCCTGCTTCTGCGTAGCCTCTTGTCTGCCTGAGCCTTTAATTTTTCTGCAGTCTCTCGTATGCATAATTCTGCAGACGGCCTTGGGTCATTTGGACATTGAATTTTCCCGTACCATGGACGCTGTGGGTATTCGTTGAGATGAATAATACTGGGAATCTGTCCGGTACTTTCATGCTTGGTAGAATTAATGCTTTCCATGATAATTGGAACTACATCTGGCCATTTCCAGTGCTCTCTTGGTATGAAGATCCGACAGTACTTTGCTATCTCTCTCATAACACGTTCGCTCGGGTTAGACTCCGGATGTCTCACTGAACTCAACACATGTCTTATCTCCATCCTATCGAGCTCCCTCTTGAAAGCAGGCGAGGTGAACTGTGGACCGTGATCACTTAGTATGCTTTCTGGCTTACCCATTCTCGGAATGATCTTATTTTTAATCTGATGTAGTGCGGATTTCGTGTTGGCCTTTTGTACGGGACACAAAGTTACATACTTAGAAAATACATCCATGCATACTAGAATATATTTCACACCACGACGTCCTGCAGGTAACGCTCCAAAATAGTCAATTGCGAACAGTTTCCTGGGCATTGTGGGCAATACAGCTCTTGGTTGCTGTTTTAATAGGAAAGTGTTAGGTTTGATACGCTGACATGTGTCACAGGTTCGCAAGACTTGTTGAATCATGCGCCTCATTCTTGGCCAAATAAATGTTTCCTGTAACGTAGCTGTAACTTTCTCAATACCCGCGTGTCCAGTGGTATGATGCCCTAACCATATCAAGTCCATCTGGAACACTGGTGGAACAACAATACGAAATTTAGTGTGTTCTTCGTCAATAAATTTATGCAAAAGGTTATTAAAGTAGTGATATTGGGATGCCTTCTTTTGTGCCTCGATGAAACCTGGGGTGCCGGGTTCGAGTTCCTTATTAAAATAATCAATCAGTAATTTGGTTGGTCCATAATTTTTCTGCTCTTGGCCTAAACTTGGTAACTTGTCCAAAATGTTTTGGTCCTCTTCGCCCAACATTGCCAAATTTACAGTAGCCTCAACTTCATCCGGGTTTCGACTGAGTGCGTCTGCCACAGTATTCAACTTGCCTGGGCAGTGTTCTAGTGTCAGATCGAACTGTTGTACAAATAACGACCATCTGTACACCCTGTCGCTACCTACATTGGATTTTAGGATGAAAGTTAATGCCTTATGGTCCGTTCTAATGATGATCGGAAATCCATAAATATACTTCTTCCACTGACCTAGGGCAACTACGATAGACAGCATTTCTAGTTCCGTTGTAGTCCACTTTAACTCATGGTTCCGTAACTTCCTGCTCGTGAATGCCAAATAAGTGATCCTGGGTTCGTTCTCTGGATTTTCCTGATACAGAACCGCTCCTATGCCCACATTTGAAGCGTCTGTTTGAATTATGAAAGGACGGTCATATGCAGGATAGCCTAGCTTCACTGCCTTCGCCAGCATCTCTTTGGTCTTTCTAAAAGCCACATCTTGATCCTCTCCCCATTTCCATCTGTTGTTCACCTTCAAAAGCTCCTGTAATGGTGCTACAGTGTCTGTATATGATTTACAGTGGTCCGAAAAGAATTGACAAAGTCCTAAAAACTGCCTGATATGCTTAATTTTAGTAGGTTTCGGAAAATTTTGTATTGCTGATATCTTCGCCGGATTAGGCTTGATTCCTTTTCCATCGATGACATGGCCCAAAAATAAGGTACTCCTGCTACAAAAATGAGATTTCTCCAGATTTACCTTGAAATTGCAGCGATTAAGATCTGCCAAAAGTCGATCAATTTTGTCCAAATGTTCCTCGATTGTTTTCGAACAGAAAATTATGTCATCGATGTAGATGATAGTAAATGATTTTATGTCTGGACTTAAATTGCCTTCCAATGCACGGATAAGAACGGAACTTGAGTTTTTTAACCCAAAGGGCAAACGTAAGAAGTGATAAGTCTGGTTGTTGAACATGAAACCAGTTAGCATACTAGATTCTGGATGTAATTCAATGTGATGAAATGATGAAGTTAAATCAACGGTGCCGAAGTACTCCATGCCTCCGAACCTCTTTAAAATGTCCTTAATTGCAGGTGCCTGCGTATACTCGGGGACTAGGCGCTTATTAACCTCTCGTGCGTCCAAACATACCCTCACAGAACCATTTGCTTTTGGAACAGCCAAGATCGGACTCAAAAATGGTGTGGGCGATTTGGTAATGACTCCATTCTTCTCCATATCATCTACCAATTCCTTCACCTGAGGGAATATCTTCTCGGGAATGGGATATGGTCTCTGTTTAAATGGCTCCCAGTTGTTCACGACAATTTTGTACTTGTAGTTAGGTATTTTTCCTGGTTTCGATCCGAATACATTCTTATGTTGTTCTAAAATTTCTTTCATTTTCCTACGGGCTTCTTCGTTCACTGGTGCTTCTGCTAACTTCTCTGGTAACAATTTAGAAAATTTTTCATCCTCCTCGGCTTCTAAGTTTAACGTCATGGCTTCAAAATATTCTGCGAGCTCATTACAATTTTCTACAAAATTTACTGGAAACTCAAAAGGTTCTTCTTTTCCCTCGGTTACAGTTGCTGTCCAAATTCTTTCATCTCCAATATTCTCTTCAACCTGGTCTAATCTCAACTCTTCACTAGAATTTTGTGTTCGGAAAATAATGTTATTGTTTCCCATGTCTATCAAGGCATTGTATTCTCCAAGAAAATCTGCACCAAGAATTAAATTAAATTCCATCTTTGGTAGAATTACGCAGGGATGTGACATAGTTAAATTTCCAATTTGAATATCCAAAAGAGCCTGCTCCTTACACACAGCTGTCTTGTCCGGTACAATTCCCCTGACTTTCAATTTTGATATAGGAATAGTGAGTACCTTCATGCGTGATTTCAATTCATTAATTAATGCCTGAGATACCACACTAATCGACGCTCCAGTATCCACCAAAGTTTTTACTCGTAAATGACCAGCTCTAGTATATATTACGGGTAAGCGCTTTACAGAATTATAATTTTGTGATACTTCCTCTTCCAATAAATCCTCGGGTCTTACAATCCAACTGTCTACAGAGACTACGGTCCAACCATTATTGTTCCCATTGGTCAAATCTAGGCTATCTTCTTCATCATCTATTGTGCTTTTTTTTTTGTTGTCCGTCCCTCGGTCCTCATAATTAGGAGCATTGGGATTCAACCTGTTTTCCTGTTGCCTTACACGGTATTCCCTGTACGCAACACTTTCAGCTCCATGACATTCTTCGTTACCATTAGCTTGTATGGCTCCTCTCCACCGGTCTTCCTCCTGCCTTTTTCCTCTCAACTCTTCAACGTATTGTCTTGATTCTTCTCTTCTTTGGTCACGGTTCTCCTGGTAATTGCCTCTTCCTCCTCTAGGGTTTCGCTCCTTCTCGTCCCAACGATAATATGGTCTTCTGGGTCCACCATAATTTCTATACTTGTATCTATAGGTCCTCCCATTATTTCCATTTGGATAGCTATATCCTCGCTGATTTAGGCTGTTACCTTGATAATTATTTCTTCGAAACTGGTCTCTTCTGTCTCTCCGCTGCCAGTTACCATCCTGATGTACAGCACTCCTGTTGGTTTGCTCATGTGTCGCTGTTTGAGTCCCTAAGCTTTGATAATCATTTCTCTTCCTTACTTTCGGTGGATTACTTCCTTCTTCCACCCCTACCGTATGGATAGCCTCAACATGTCTCAACCTAGGCTGGTTTTGACTAGATGTTAAGTCTAACTGTCTTAAAGTCAATTCCGCCTCTGCTGCAGTTTTAGCATTAGCTGCAATTAATGTTCTCTGCACTTCAAGAGGTAGTTGCCGAGAGATTGCCGCTATAATTTCGCTCTCGCTTGGGGGCATGTCTAAATCACGAAATTTTAGCATCTGAGAAATGAAAAAAGGAGAATACTTCGTTGGCGTAGTAGCCGGATATCTACGTGAATACAATTCCATCCTCAGTGATTGCTGCGTAGATACGTCCCAAAACTTTTTAAGAAATGCCTCCTTAAATTCCTCATATGTAGTAAATGTATAACGGAAAGCATTCGCCCATTCAGCCACGGTTTCGCCTAGAAATCTTTCTACTGTCCTTAATTTACGCTCTGGTGGTACCTTGTAATCGGCTAAGAAGTCATCCATTTCACGCAAGAAAGCTTTAGGTGTTCTCTCATCATTCCCTGTAAACTTCCGTGGTTTTTCTTCATTGCTCCTCATAATATTGTAAATAGGAACATTATGTGTTTCATTCGGAGTTGAACAGTGGACCTCCTGACGCGGTAACTGTAAAAGATCGCTCAACGCTACGTTATCGCTAACTTGACTGGGTGCCTTCTCTATAATGGTTTGTTGCACTGTACATTTTAATTTACTGAGTTCTTTATCCGTTCGTAAATCCAACAATTCTAACTTATCCTTCATGTAGGCGATTTCCTTCTCAACAACCTCTATCTTCACTTGATTTTTCTGTGATACCTCTGTCCACGTCTCCAGACTCGAACCAAGTACCTGTAGATCTTCCTTGTTCCTTTCCCGATCAGCCATTATCATGTCTTTGACTTCCTTGCCTGTCTCCGCAATGTCCTCCTTCATTTCCAATCGAATCTGAGTTTCTATTTCCTTCATTCTTTCCTCAGTCTCCTTTTGCTTCATCTTAAGTTTCAAATCAATTTTGTCTTCAGTATTCTGCTGAGCTTCAGTAATTTGTTTACTGATGTCCACGGTGAACTCTTCCAACCTCGTCTCCGTGTCAATCCGTAACTTGTCAATCGCGCCTCGCTGGAGTGTAATCTCTGCCGTAGCTTCTTCTACTGTATGCGATAAGTCTCCCAGCCGCTTATCTGTGCTAGTCATGTGTTCTGTAACCTTTCGGCAATTTCCTCAACAGAATCTCTAATTTTTTCAATTTGCGTCTGTGTTTTAAATTCTACTGTATCTAGCTGTTTCTCTAATTTTCCCATGCCTTCTAGACAGCATGTACGAACGAAGTCAATTTTCCCCTGTAACTCATTAGTCGCCACCTTAAGTTGCTCCTCAGTTTTCTCCGCCGCCTGTGTTAATAACTGTCTAGTCTCTCTGGACTGTTCTTCGCTTTTTTCCGCAGCCTGTTTTAACTGTTCGTCAGTCCTATCTGCAGCTTGTTTAAATTGTTCGTCCGTCCTATCTGCAGCCTGTTTAAATTGTTCGTCCGTCCTATCTGCAGCTTGTTTAAATTGTTCGTCAGTCCTATCTGCAGCTTGTTTAAATTGTTCGTCAGTCCTATCTGCAGCTTGTTTAAATTGTTCCTCCAACTTACTCGAAAGTTCATTCATACGCTCCTGTTCCCTTATCTCGGCCTGCTCTGCCCTCTTGTCCATCTCCTCTAACAACTCCTTCATCGTCAACGCCATACCAAATACGTATTTGAGAAAACGCAGGGATGCTCGCCACTACCTAGTAACCTATACCGTATCTTGTGTACTCCATACGAAAACCATTTACTTTACTGAAAAGCTTCTATGATTTTCGTTAATCATATATCAAGAAAACATGGCCTCAAAACTCGCCATATAGAAGCTTCCTATGATTTGGGATATTTATCTTCTGCCGCGCATAACAAACAAACGCGTTATCATAACTTTAAAAATAAATTACTAATACCGTAGCCCCAAATTCTTTAAATCCAAACATTAGTAATTTTCCTGTCTTTTGGGCTCTAATCTAAGTACTAGACAACAGTACTGGACCATATTTACGATAAATACCTCCGACTCCAGACTAATATTCCAGCATAGGTTTACCAGTCCTGAATCATCAGCACTCATTGCAAATATCATCAACATTTTCTTAAGACTGAGGCGCTCTTAAGTTCCTAGCCTTACTCTAAATCAAATAAAATTATCGTTACTGGCAATTGAAATTTGATCTACACACAAATTCCAGGCTATATCAAGATCAACACATGTCTGAAGGACACGTCATCGACCACTTTACCTCATTAGAGAAATCTTTTTATAGTTCTCTGACTCAAATAGAGTTCCTTTACTACTACGACACGCCTTATTTATCGGCTATGTTCCTCATTCTTCCTAACATAATTTAAATCAAACTTTTTGCCGATGTCCCTAACGTAATGCATTTAGATTTTACTCTGTTTTCTAAACACCCGATTTCCTATGAAATCTTGCCCTTTCATGTCCGCCTACTATCATTCGTAGTACTGAACATGGGACTCTAGACTCAAGTTGTCTGAACGTTAGGTTGCCAGATTCCTAAGTTGCGCCTATGGTTCGAAATTACCTATCTACCTCTCTTAAATTTAATCATTATCTGGATACCAATTATTGGTCTCTTCCAGCTTTCGAACCATGATCCTAATCCTATCTAGCCTTCGGAATAGCTTGTCAAATCACATTCACTCTCGTAAATCTCAATTTGACCTGCCCAAGTTTGTAAGAACAACCTAGACATCTTTGGGTAACACAAAAATACTCCCAGTGGGATACGAACATACTCCAAAGTGTCTATTTGCCCTTAGTTGCGGCGCCAAATATATATGTACCGTACCCAGGGGTAAATACCCTCTAGGACGATGCCTCCATTCCTGTATGAACATCCGACTAACTCAGGGTTGGGCAGAGTGTGGGTTGGTTGTCGATTGGGTCAGGATAAAGTCGAAGTTCTACACAAAAATAGTAATCAATGACAGGAAATGGAGGTATAACACGAATGAGAAACAATCATAGGGGGTAAGATGGATTTATTAACAAATATCCCCGATCAAATCACACGAAAATAATTGAATAAAAAAATAATAACTTGTAAAAAAAATGAACTCAAAGTAATAAAATAAATCGAAATCAGAAACGTTAAATGAGTGATAATACAAATTTGACATAAAAAAGAACAAGTTCAACAAAGAACATTTATATAAATCAAGACTGAGTATCTTCTCATAGTCCAATGTTTATGTTGTATGGCAACAATTGTATGCAAACACTGCCATGTGGTGTTTCGGTATGGAGTTTCACATTATCGCATCCCAACGATACGGTTTCAAAATTAAGTTACTCCCGAGAATCATCAATCTATTTCCGTAAAATCAAAGTTACATTAAAAAAAAAAATTACGACGGAAAGAAAAATAATTAAGACGCACTGGACGCTATGTAAGAAATGCAAAATACTAGGGGCAAATCCTACACTATATTTACAATAATTCAAATCATCAAACTAAACATATATATACATCGGATATCGAGTAAAGTCTTAAATACTACACTGCTTCTAATGTGAATCCCGGTTCACTACAAAAGATCTAGACAGAACTAGATGAACCAACAATACATCAGCACTCGGGCTGTTCCCTTTAAAAACAACGAGACAAGGTATACAATCACAAAATAATAAGGTAAAACCATCCTGTAAGAGAAAAACATATAAATAATCCTTGATGTCATGAAGAAAGCAACGGGCAACATTGCCTCCTTCTGCTGCGTTTGAGCGCTCAACAGCGCGGTCATCCGTCATGTACTTCCGGGTAGATTACGAGCTGTAAAGAAATATTGAACTCCACTACGCTAAAGATTGGATTTTGTCTCCCGTGGCCGCCGCAAGGAAATACTGTCTCTTTCACACATGCCGATAACACAGGCCAGGACTCAACTTGCCATAAGATAACGCCCATCATCAACTACACGGAAACTCCCGTATATTAATCGCTTCTAAGCTTGGGCCATTTAACAACATCAGACTCAATAGTCTGGAATTAACACTGTCCATTCTGATCACAATATACTCAGAAGACGCTAGGCAGACACACACATCTGAATAATTTCTCTCTATCTTGTCAAGCATACAATCGGCCTGCACCAATACATTATAATTAAGCATGCAATTATTATCTCATCATTCCTCATGAATCCTACTGGCCTTTCCACATAACGAGACGCTGTTCAAGTCCTTGGCAGACCATCAGGCAAACAGAATCCAACTCAACTTCAAAGATCTTAATTTAACAACGACGTTCTACGGCTCCTTCTGGCAGCTTCTATAAAACCATGCATCATGCAAAATAGCTATACCTGTCTCTCTGAATAACCGAAATAAAATAAATTGATACGTGTTTGACGTAATATAGAAATGAACCTGTCGATCTAGCCCTTCTAGTCTATATTTAAGGAAAACTCGGAATATCCTACGCTAAGTACTATATTTACAACAATAACTGATCCTATCAATCCCTCATTTTCCCAAACATCTAATCATAAATCAAAATGAAAATAAAATAAACATGCATTAACCTCGTATCCGAATCTACCATAGTGACAAAATTAAACAAATACATGCCGTCAGGCTTACTTTAAATGAAACTGAAAATTCTATCTACACTGCCCTAGTACCTTAACATAACTTACATATCATGCCATATATAATACGTGCATCTTACTTTATGATGACTCTCGGGATACCAGGATAGCAGCTTACATCCCCACTAATTTTGGGATCTACACCATGATAATCACATCCTTAACATGTGGGAATGCGCTTCCTTCCTCTGCAGGTGCATCCATCATCTTGCTGGAAAACAATTCACTGGAACACAGAAGACTATAGTTGATAATCTCTTCACTGCTTAATGCTGCGAGCCGAAATACCCTTTCTTTTACCAGATCAGCTAACACACTGATTCACATATATATAACACACTTCACTATAAGGGTAAAATTACAGTTTTAAAAGCAGCCCACGGTTCGGTACGGAAGTTCCACGCGAATACGCGCCCGTCGCGAAATAGTGAAACACTGGCACGTTTCTACAACACTTGTTACTCAGCGGTCACTACACCGTCTTTATCGATTAAAAGTAAACTCTGTCAAAGCACAGTAAATATTACGACTGCACAATTTGAAGCATCAATGAGAACCAGTTACTATTTCTGGAATAACGCCACGCTAATTACTATCACCAGTCACAGAGTTGGTACATCCGCACTGTTCAAACTTCCAACAGAGTGCCGAGTTAGTACAACCGTACTGCTCAAATTTCAACTACAGAGTAACGCTCTCCAGAGCTTGAGTTACTGAGGAAGCTTCGGTGACGCTAATAATGTTGGGGTTCCCGGGTATCTGAACCAACCACCAATCAGAGAGTTCGTCATGTATGATGATACAATACTTATTGTGATATATTTATAAAACACAGCTCAAACATTAGCAAATCTCTTCCACCAATTTCTATAATACATTTCCAAATATATCTAACTTCAGAAACTGTGGAAAACCGATTGTCTACAGAAACTGACTTTATCCACAGAGCACGTTGGTCATCCTGGAATTAATATTTAGCGCGGTGTAGCCTCCAGGTTTGCCAAATCCTTAAGTTCCCATTGGCTGAAAAATATTGCTTGGTCAGCATGTAATACACGTGTCGATCCTTGCCAGCGCGTCGGTAAGCTTACTTTCTCACGGTCATACGAAAATATGAAGCAACATCCAGCGACTTACAGTCTTGCTCAACATCCGGTATTAACTATCTTGGGATACGATGCTTTAACATATTAGACTGTATCTTTTATTAATAAAATTCACATATTTGGTCAAATAATATTCCAATTATTATTATGGGCCGGTCGGATACGGCTCAATATATCTAAAACAATAAGCATTCAATTATAAATTTCAGTATAATACCGTAGCGAAGCACGGGTATCTTGCTAGTAAGTCAATATGAATCAACCTCCAAGCTGGCCAATACGAAACACACATGGAGAATGCTTCCATCTGGAAAAAAATCCACCGCTGAAAATTGAACCCAAAACATGTTAGCGAACTACTGCTGGATTCTCAAGACAGATATCCCGTAAATTAAAGGCGATATAATTCTACATCTTAATAAGCGAGGACCAGAAATAAACAAGGCTCTAAGCACCAAAGTTACACATTTGGAGATATTGAATGAAATAGAATCTATACGCCAAGCGTAACAATGTATAAAAGGCTAGAACCGCCACAAATGATGCTGTAGTAACAATATCTATCAACTGATGGCATGCTGCATGCTCCACGCCTGTGCCTTATATACTTTAAATTCATTTTCCTCAAAACTATTATTTTGGCACTTAAGCCTCCTTTATTTCAAGTCTTCAATTGTACATTAGAGCAATTTAACGTTTGCTATCTCAGATTTTTGCACTGAGCATTATTATTGTCTGCACAAAGCTTTTCCTTGATATGAGCCGTCTCCTTGGAGGTTGGTAGCCAGGACATAACTATGGCAATCGAATATATCACCAGAGTGGATGAAGTCCAAATAAAGCCTTTCTGCAGTTCACGACACCAAATGGGAAATCGGGCGATCACTCAACTGGTTTCGGAATTGTGTGGGGCTAAGTGGCTCAGATGTTTAAGCCGCTGGCCTTCTGAACCCAACTTGGCAGGTTCGAACCTGGCTCAGTCTGATAGTATTTGAAGGCACTGAAATACGTCTGCCCCTGTGTCGGTAGATTTACTGGCATGCAAGAGGACTCCTGAGGGAAAATTTTTCTGCATCTCGGCGGCTACGAAAATCATAAAGTAGTAGTTAGTACTATAGGAAAAAATTAAAATAAAATTACAGGCCAGTCACCATGACATGCATTGACGTCACGCCATATAAAATAAGTCAATGTAAATCAACCTCCAAGCTGGCCAATACGAAACACACATGGAGAATGCTTCCATCTGGAAAAAATCTTTGGGAAAGCGTTCTTTCTGATTATATTAGACATGTTTGACAAAATTAAAAACTGGTTCGATAGAAGGTAGTTCTGTTTTAGGAAATGTTATTGTACTGAAGCTCAACTTGTAGGATTCCAGCAAGGTATACCAGATATCTTGGATTCAGGAGGTCAAATGGACTGTATCGCGTTGGACCTATCTAAGGCATTTGTTAGGGCAGATCATGGGAGACTACTGGCAAAAATGAGTGCAATTGGACTAGACAGAAGAGATATTTAAATGAAATAGATCTCAGAGAATTAGAGTAGCGAAGCTTTATCTGACCCTGTGATAATTAAGAGGGGAATTCATCAAAGCAGTATTATTGGACCTTTATGTTTCCTCATCTATATAAATGGTATGAGTAAAGAAGTGGATGATATTATTTTGGATAGAGTAATACGTTACAAGGTTGTGAGAAACAGCAAAATGACGTCGATAATTTTGTGAAATGGACAGTAGGCAATGGTATGTTGATAAAAGGAATTAAAAGTCAGGTTGTGAGTTTCACAAAGAGTGAAAATAACAGTTTTAATTACTGCGTTGATGGGGCGAAAATTCCTTTTGGGGATCAATGTATGTACCTAGCTGTTAATATAAGGAAGGATCTTCATTGGGGTGATCATATAAGTGGGATTGTAAATAAAGGGTACAGTTCTCTGAACATGGTTTTGAAGGTATTTAGGGGTTGTAGTAAAGAGGTAGAGTAGAGGGCTTGTACGTCTCTGGTACGACCCCAACTAGAGTATGGTTCCAGTGTTTGGGAAACCTCACCAGGTTTCCAGAACTGGATAATATTCAAAGAAAATCAGCTCGATTTTTTCTGTGTGACTTCCGACAAAAGAGTAATGTTACAAACATTTTGCAAAGTTTGGACTGGGAAGACTTGGGACTAAGCTGTATGTTGCGAGCTGTCAGTGGGAGATGGCGTGGAATGACGTTACTAGACGAGTAAGTTTGAGTGGTGTCTTTAAAATGAGGAAAGATCACAATATGAAGATAAAGTTGGAATTCAAGAGGACAAATTGGAGCAAACGTTCGTTTATAGGAAGGGGAGTTAGGGATTGGAATAACTTACCGAGGAAGATGTTCAATAAATTTCCAATTTCCTTGAAATCATTTAAGAAAAAGCTAGGAAAATGCAGACAGGCAATCTGCCACCTGGGCGACTGCCCAAAATGCAGATTAGTAGCGATTGATTAAGATTCATATTGTGCTGTATAAACCTCGTAAGTTGTTTCCTAGTGAAACGTATCATGAAACATTAGGACAAGGAAAGTGCTGATATATAGCCTAATAAATGACTTCCACGTAATCGATTTAGAAATGCATGATAATAGAGATACATGTGATATCTGATCTAATCTTGCTGATTAAGCATACATTATCGAACACTGGCTGTGACGAGATTTTTGTAGCAGCAATTTTCCAAATAGCACTTTTATCATGATCAACAGCAGTTACTGAAAGTGGCCTTCGGAAAAGGGTCATAACGCTGATAGAATTTTATAACTTGGTCGCTTGATTTGCCCTGTTCTTATCTCTACTGACTACCAATGTTGTTGTATGAGGCTGCTAGAATGAGTTTGCCACTCGATTGGTTTGCGTCCATCAGCGAGCGGCCCGGGAAGTGTTTACATAAGATCGCGCTTTACAACGCTTCTATGGAAATGACGAGGTGTTTCTACGTCCTCATACAATATGCATGAAGTGCCGTGGAACTAGTGTGTACGTTACTGAATCTTTATCATCTTTCAACTTTACTGTATGTTTGATTAAAAACTGCCATTGCCGAGCTCTGATAAAAAAAAACCCGATTTAAATGAATGTTTTACTTGCAATACATCACCGATATGATTTCAATTTGTGAACGGGAATACCTTGGACAACACACTAAAGCTATGTGATAATAATAATAATAATAATAATAATAATAATAATAATAATAATAATAATAATAATAATAATAATAATTGCACCGGAGGTACACTCGCTCCGTGCATTTAAAATGAGCGCCTTATAGAAGGCCATCTGTATCGTGTGCTTCAAACTGTGTAGTGGAAGATGTTTGAACGTATATCGTCAGTTGTCTCTACTATCGATTTCTGTGCAACCTCTGGTGGGAAGACGAAAAATTAACTTTGAAAGAACATTGTAATTTCGAGGTTTTCAGAACTGAAATGTAAATTATTTTTCTTGTTCTTAGGTTACTAACACTGCTATCCCTTCTTTCTTCTTCTTCTTCTTCTTCGTATTATCATTATTCTAAATTTTCGACCAATAAGGAATTTTGTACATTTATTAAATCAACCAGTTAAATTTGTGAGTGTGTACAGGGCTCCGGCCCAGAGAATTCTAGAACCTCGCTCTCCGATATAAAAGCTGGGGCCTTTTGGGCCATGTTGTCTTTTGATCGATCTAGTGAAGAAGTTTAGAGTGTGTTCGTAGAGGATACAGGGAGCTTGTCTTGCCCATCTCTGGAAGGCCCACCAGCTCAAGGTAATGGCGGATATCTTTTAATCATGAAATGGCCTCATAAAGCTAACTTGAGGGGAAGGTTTCAAATTTTTAAAAATCAAAAAATCAATCTTTCAATGTAAATTTTCAAACAAGTCTAAGGACTTTATTCTAACTTAGGTAATAAGGAGTGTGAACCCTCTTTAATTCCTGTTCAACTTAGTATTGGGTTATGATTTCGTAAACTTTAAAATTTCTCTTTTCTAATTTAAAACTTTCTCTCCATCTAGTCATCTTCGTAGTATAGGTTCAGCCCCTGTAACTTCGGGCCATAAGCCCACAGGGTTTTAAGAATTTTCGAGTGAACTTCGAAGGAGTGCAAATATTCGCCTCTTAACATTTTGGTTTATGGCCGACATATTACATCTTTTCCTACCGCCAGGTAGAGTAGGCACTTATTGCCTCTCTAAATGTTCAATTATTCTTATTTAAATGTAACTTTGACAGTCGAGCGAGTAAGACAGTGGAATCAGGTTGTATTTTATCTAAAAGTTAAACTGTGCTTTTCAGAGTCTGGAATGTAGAAAATTTTGGAGAATAGTCTCCTAATTAATTGGGTGGAGAAAAAACGCTCTTTTGAAGCTTTGTAAATTTTGGAGCCCAGTCTCCTAATTTGTTACTGATCGGGTCAGTAGTGCTCTTTGGTAATAGTGTAACGTTTAGTTACCTAACTCATTTCTTTATTGTATCTGATTTCAAATAATTATTGTTTCTAGAGCTGTAGAGCTCCCCTTATGTCTTTCCAACTATGATGTGTTATCGTTTAACATAGTTTAAAATCTGAAAAGAGAAGAAGAAAAGGTAAGAAATAACATTTCAAATTTTAGACTTTTAAATTTCGATTTGATCTCTTCTCTATCCACCCATTCACGCCCGCATCTTCCTACACCTCTGCGTTCCACAGAATCCACGGAGAAAATTATATAATAATAATAATAATAATAATAATAATAATAATAATAATAATAATAAGAATAATAATAATAATAATAATAATAATAATTTTAATAATAATAATAATAATAATAATAATAATAATAGGAGGGGTGGAGGTAGAGGAGGATGGATGGATGGATGGATGGATGGATGGATGGATGGATGGATGGATGGATGGATGGATGGATGGATGGATGGATGGATGGATGGATGGATGGATGGATCTCAGCATGGGAGAGCGAAACTTTGGCCATAGACACCAGATGCACCAGTTAAAGACGGCATATCATTCCTTTAAAAGCATCTGTACCTCCAAGTACCTCTCCAAGAACCTAAAGCCGAAGTAAGAACCTCTGTACTCTACGTCCTCGGAGTGCCTCTTGATGAATCGAAAGGGCCCACTCAGAAAACTAGAAATCAGGAAGATCTTAAGGAGGATGCTAGGACCCATAGGAGAGCAAGATGTTACCTACAGGATAAGGCACAACAACGAGCTCTAGGAATATCAGGAAGGCATACTCACATATATGAGGGAAAGGCGACAGGCCTTCTAACGGCACATGACCCGTCTGAAAGCCTGCAGTCTCATCAACAGCATTCTCACAGCGACAAGTAGGGGAAAGGCTTCCGAGACAAATGGATCACCTCAGTAAAATCAGACCTAGAGAACCTGCAGATCCCATTAGAGCTCACAGAAAACCGATCGCAGTACCGACAGTCCATCCAGCAGGGTGTCTTCCTACTGTCCCTGAAAAGCAAAAAGGGTTACAGAGACCACCAGACCTAAGTGGACGCATGGAAAAAAGCAGGCACACAGCAAGTAAATGAAAGCGTGCTGGGCCCGGAAAAAGCAGAAGACCATAGCTAAGAGTTAAGATGAGCCCCGTGGTCCCTAGTAATCCAAAAAGAACCGAAATAATAATAATGTCCGCCTCTGTGGTGTAGTGCTTATTGTGATTAGCTGCAACCCCCGGGGACCCGGGTTCTTATCCGGTCTCTGCCACGAAATTTGAAAAGTGGTACGAGGACTGGAACGGGGTCCACTCAGCCTCAGTCATCCTTGGAGTCGTTTTCTGGTGTTTCCCACTTCGCCTCCAGGCTAGCGCCGGGATGAAATCTAACTTAAAGCCACGGCCACTTCCTTTCCTCTTCCTTGCCTATCCCTTCGAATCTTCCCATCCCCCAACAACGCACGTGTTCAACATAGGAGGTGGGGCCACCTGGGCGAGGTACTTGTCCTAATTCCCAGTAGTATCTCTCCGACCTAAGGTCTCACTCTCCAGGACACAGCTCTTGAGGTGGTAGAGGTGGAATCCCCCGCTGAGTCCGAGGAAAAACATACCCTGGAGGGTAAACGGACCAAGAAATAATAATAATAATAATAATAATAATAATAATAATAATAATAATAATAATAATAATAATAATAATAATAATAATAATAATCATAATAATAATAATAATAATAATAATAATAATAATAATAATAATAATAATAATAATAATAATAATAATAATTTCATGTGCTTATTGCTAACCTTCAGCAGGCCTTGCAAGTGTTAACGGCATCTGCCGTGAGTGTAAACTACATGTTAGTGTGGTGGTTAATCGTCATTTGAGCGGCTTGTGAGTTTCAGGGACACTACCGCGAATTATCAGCCTGTGTAAGATTATGCTTATATGACCTCAGAAGGTTGGAAGTAAGTGACCTCTTCTGATAATGAATTCATGTGGCTACTACAGCCGAACTCAGCCCTTGTGAGGCAGGCTCACTAGTAAGGGTGAGAGGTGTCTGTCAGCCATATATAGAAACTGCAAAATATTTTAATCGGTGAGTGTTGCGTGTGAAATGAATGAAAACCTACAACCTGTTTTCCAGTCATTGACCTGGCCAGGGGTGGAATGAATGAAGCCCCAATCTTGCGGCGAGAATAGGAATTGTGCCAGCTGCCTGGGCCTGTCGCACTCCTCTGGGGCAATGATTAATGACTGACAGACGAAAAATAAAATGATATTGGAGAGTGTTGCTGGAATGAAAGATGACAGGGAAAACCGGAGTACCAGGAGAAAAACCTGTCCCATCTCCGCTTTGTCCAGCACGAATCTCACATGGAGTAACCGCGACTTGAACCAAGGAACCCAGCGGTGAGAGGCCGACGCGCTGCCACCTGAGCCACGGAGGCTCCAGTGCTGCTTGTGAGTTGAAGAAATATTGCAGAGAGCACAATCACCCAGTCGCTACGCCTTACGGCTCAAAACACACGAAACAGGTTAGATCGAACCTTAGAATTTGAGGCCAGAAGTCCAGGACACTGTGCACTTAGCTATAGAGCCGGACCCTTGTTTTGATGACAAACTTCTTACTTCTTGTGTGTGCTTATTTTCAACAATGTAATGATCATGATCACCATGCCGAGTTCTTTAAAGGGATTCCATGGTGTATTTAGAGTTGCAATGGACGGACAGGAGTGGATAACGCTTGTAAAATAAAAGCGTATGGCTATCAAAGGATCCGATGGATGGTACGAACTTGCCTGATACAACCGCTGAGGAGAGCAATATGCTGGAAGTGTGCACGATTACTATCTAAACAAGCAAGCTGAAAAGGGTTTGAGTCTAAACTTTGCAGTGAATATGTCTCCGGATATCCAAAGCCTGCTTCAGTGACCAATTTATAAAAACAAGTATACCGTGAGAGATCGCAATGGTAGCTATGTAGCTGTATTCCTGTATTGAGGAAATTATTTGATCGGACTCCATGGCCAGCTATCCAAACGATGATTTCCACGGTTTTCCAACTCGATGCTACGTAAATTCTGGCTATATATAATTAAGACAATTTGTTTAGCGACTGCAATCCATCACGAGCAGTTGGTACTACTTATAAACACTGAACTACCCACGTATGAACAAGTATTTTTAAAGTTGCTACCTGTTCCCCATGGTATAACTTTAACCCCTTCTTTACTATAGCCTAATTTGTGACATACCTGTATCAGGAAGTATCAGCTTTCCCTTCAGGCTTGTACCAATATAAGAATAAGGTAATGATAAGTACAGTGTCCTTGGTCTACAGTTCCCATGTAATAATAATAATAATAATAATAATAATAATAATAATAATAATAATAATAATAATAATAATAATGCTCATAGATTAATGAAAGGATTTACACCTGCAGATAATGCGCTAATACTGGGCAAAGATCAAAGCCCAAGAGTTGAACAAGCGTGGACCAAAATAAGCCAATTGGAACCAAGAAGAAGAAAGGTACAGTAATTCCACTCCTGGGCTGACCGGGCAAGTTGGCTGTGCCGTTAGGGGCGCGCATCTGTGAGCTTGCAACCGGGAAGATAGTCGGTTCGAGCTCCACTGTCGGCAGCACTGAAGATGGTTCTCCATGGTTCCGCATTTGCGCCTAGGGAAATGCTGGGGCTCTACCTTAATTAAGGCCACGGCTGCTTCCTTCCCATTCCTAGGCCTTTCCTATCCTATCGTCGCCATATGACTTATCTATGTCGATGCAAGGTAAAACCTATTCTAAAAAGAAACTCCTTGGTGCAATGGTCAGCACTGAGGCCTTCGGTTCAGAGGGTCTCGGGTTCGATTCCTGGCCTGTCGGGGATTTCAATCGGGGCTGATTAATTCTTCTGGCTCAGGGACTGGCTGTTTATGCTTTTCTCAACACTCACCTCTTCATATTCAGACAACATCCCACATTAACTTACCAATCACCACAGAAACACCCAATAGTTAATACATTCTTCCGCATATGGTTGCGTCAGGAAGGGCATCTGGCAGTAAAACATGGTCAAATAGACGTGCTTGACACAGTTCGCACCCGCATCAGCACAGATGTGGGACAAGCCGTAGAATAACCTACATTTTCGTGAACGGGCATGATAATCAAGGGGACATGATAACAAAGTGACGTAACCATTGGCTTCTCACCAAGACGACCGTGATACGACTTCCGGCAAATACCCACGAGGTCGGATACTTTGTTCAATTTTGCTTTACCTCACACCGGCACATATAGGTCTCATTAGGGAAATGGGACAGGAAAGGGCTAAGAGTGGGAAGGAAGCTGCCGTGGTCCTAATTAAGATACAGCCCCAGCATTTGCCTGGTGTGAAAATGAGAAAACACGGAAAACCATCCTCAGGACTGCCGACAATGGGCTTCCAACCCACTATCTCCTGGATGCAAGCTCACAGGTGTGGGCCACTAACCACAAGGCCAACTCGCCCGGTATACCCATGAGTCTTTTGAAATGAGATGTTATGTACGTAGTTTGGATTCCACGCAAATTGTGATGTTTCATGACTATGACCAGGATATCAAAAATATCTTAATATCATCATCATTAGTCGTTGTGCTCATTACTGAGCGTCGTGACCTCATAACTCCATCACTTCCGTGCTGCAACCTTGACAAGATGTCTCCATTCCGAGCGGTTTAATATGACCTGAAGTGGTAGCCCAGTGATCTTCTTTGCCTGATCTATCCATCTGCTTGCTGTTCTTCCTCGTGGTCTACTGCCTTCAATTTTGCCTTGTAAAATTACCTTTTCCAAGTTCACTCCGTCTCTCCGTCTCGTCTTATAATGTGGCCAAGGAACATCTTAATATAAAGTTTTTAAATAACAGTGGTAATTGTTAACACTGAGAATGATTCTATATAGAGCACTGCTGCATATTATTTCGTCGCGGAGTCGTAAAGAAATATAGTACAATAGCACACATCACAATTGCACCATATTTACCAAGAATCTGTCTCTTATAGTTTGAATGTTTCGATAATACAGTTGTTCGAGGCATCA
The DNA here is from genome assembly GCF_040414725.1 of Anabrus simplex. Classification (NCBI taxonomy): domain Eukaryota; kingdom Metazoa; phylum Arthropoda; class Insecta; order Orthoptera; family Tettigoniidae; genus Anabrus; species Anabrus simplex. The sequence goes on from NC_090265.1 coordinate 1,757,610,714, forward strand.
CCAGTCTTTATTTCTACATGCATTGCCTTAGTTTGTACCCCAGGTACTGAGGGCAGCAGCTACAAGTTATTACCGCATTATTCAGGGGAAGTTCGGGGAACAGATTACCCGCAATCTTTGCTAGATTCGCCGGTGCGCTGTAACAGCATGGGCGGGAGCACTTCGAAGCTTGGATTATCATTTTGCTATAAAATGAGTTTCTTGACGCTGTCTTATGACCTCTAATGGAGTCTGGAAAATTTGCAATAATGGTCGACCATGTGCTGTAAGAATAGTTAGGACCAGTATTCCTTTAAACTGGAGACTTGGCATGTTATGTTGTCGGCGCAGTAACCATCATGCCTCAATAGCCCAGGCGAAAATGCACCACACAACTACCGCCACCATCACCATTTGTAAGTTCTACAATTTTTTTCTGGTATTGACCCACGAACTGATCATATACGTCGATATAACTCATGTTAGGAATGCATATGGGCATATGCATATTCATTCTCTTTCTTTCTGAACTGAAAAGCTCTCTGCGTTCCTTCTTGCTTCACTGCCATCACAGCTTGACTGTCACAACAGCATTTAGGGCCATCTAACTTCCTCTTCTAGATATCTGAAAATTTTGTTTAGATTGAAACTTCAGTCTTTTTTCCTGTGCTACTAACGCAAAAGCATTGTCAAAAATGGAATTTTCGGTTTTTATGCCAATATGGTATATCTGTTCATTTGTTTATTGAAGAAGCAATATGTGGTTTAACTGAAAGGACTAAAGAACAAAGATAAATGGGGAGAGAATCCATAGCATTAGATTTACTGATGGCATTTCCATTGTAGCAGACACTGAGAAGGAACTAAATAGAATGTTGACTGTTCTATGTGATACATTGAAACATTGTGTTGTTTGAGTCATCAGTCCATAGACTGGTTTGATGCAGCTCTCCATGCCACCCTATCCTGTGCTAACCTTTTCATTTCTACATAACTATTGCATCCTACATCTGCTCTAATCTGCTTGTCATATTCATACCTTGATCTACCCCTACCGTTCTTACCACCTACACTTCCTTGAGAAACCAACTGAACAAGTCCTGGGTGTCTTAAGATGTGTCCTATCATTCTATCTCTTCTTCTCGTCAAATTTAGCCAAATAGATCTCATCTCACCAATTCGATGCAGTATCTCTTCATTCCTGATTCGATCCATCCATCTCACCTTCAGCATTCTTCTGTAACACCACATTTCAAAAGCTTCTATTCTCTTTCTTTCTGAGTTAGTTATCGTACATGTTTCACTTCCATACAATGCCACGCTCCACACGAAAATCTTCAAAAACATCTTTCTAATTCCGATATCAATGTTTGAAGTGAGCAAATTTCTTTTCTTAAGAAAGCTCTTCCTTGCTTGTGCTAGTCTGCATTTTATGTCGTCCTTACTTCTGCCATCGTTAGTTATTTTACTACCCAAGTAACAATATTCATCTACTTCCTTTAAGACTTAATTTCCTAATCTAATATTCCCTACATCACCTGCCTTCGTTCGACTGCACTCCATTACTTTTGTTTTGGACTTATTTATTTTCATCTTGTACTCCTTACCCAAGACTTCAACCATACCATTCAGCAACTTCTCGAGATCTTCTGCAATCTCAGATAAAATAACAATATCATCGGCAAATCTCAAGGTTTTGATTTCCTCTCCTTGGACTGTGATTCCCTTTCCAAATTTCTCTTTGATTTCCTTTACTGCCTGTTCTATGTAAACATTGAAAAGCAGAGGGGCCAAACTTCAGCCTTGCCTTACTCCTTGAAACATTACCAACTCAAAATCAATAGTAAGAAAACCAAAATTTTTGTCGTGAACGAAAGTGGCAGGGCAGAATAGGAAATCCTAAAACAGAACAAATGCAACATTTCTGTTACTTACTCTATTACTTAGGAAACGTTATGACTGAAGACAATAGATACACCAAGGAAAAACAAAGAAGAACACTCTTGATTAACAGGCCTTTCAAAATAAAAGACGTATTTTAACAAATACCCGTATAAGTTTACAATCCAGAAAGGCTTTTGTAAAGTCCTTAGTCTGGAGTGGAGTACTTTATGGTTGTGAGAGCTGGACTATTGGAGATAAACAAAAGAGATTCATAGGAAGAAACTGAAATGTGGATTAGGGGAAAAATGACGAGGACATGCTGGACTGAAAAAAGACGAATCGAGATGTTCTAAAGGAAATCAATGAACAACGGAGACTGATAAAAAGGGCCCGGATTCATATGCATTAAAAATCCAAAAATATGTATGCACATATGCACTAAAATGAATCAAAATGCACTTACCAAACGCATTATTTAATTTCAACTCAGTGTTAAATTGATAAACATGTTTCATTCCTTGAAAATGATGGATGGAAGTAGGTTATCTAAGCTACAGTTTTTTCAATGTTTTCAGGGATCAATGACTTTCTGTTGTCGGACAGAATTAATTTATACGCTGAAAATGATCGTTCTACGTCGAAGGACGTAACTGGGCAACACTTGTGCACTGGTAATGACTGCTCAGAATATTCTTCTGGCAAAGACTGCCTGATTCCACTTATGTAGTTGCTTATGGATTGAATCTTCTTCAGTCCTGGGTTTGAGTCCAACACCGTACTGAGTTTCCTTTTAATTTTTTCTACAGTTACAGCGTATTGGTAGGTGTGCTAGGTACCAACTGATGAGCCCACCCTAGCACACAAGGGCGAAACGCTGGCAACCAAGAATGAGTTAGCTGGAAAATTTATAATGTCCAATAACGGACCATTTATATTGGTATTTTAAATTTACTCATTCAGGACAAATATTTCAGATTCCCTATGGGAATCAACATCTATATCATCTGATGGCCAAGCAGGCATCAATTTTTTGTGATGAGACAAAGTCTCTTAGTGCATTGGCACTGCCGGTGGCTCCAGTTAGCCTACGCAGTGGCTTCCACGGTATGCACTAGCCAGCGTATTGGTAGGTGTGCTAGGTACCAACTGATGAGCCCACCCTAGCACACAAGGGCGAAACGCTGGCAACCAAGAATGAGTTAGCTGGAAATTTTATAATGTCCAATAACGGACCATTTATATTGGTATTATAAATTTACTCATTCAGGACAAATATTTCAGATTCCCTATGGGAATCAACATCTATATCATCTAATGGCCAAGCAGGCATCAATTTTTAGTGATGAGACAAAGTTCCTTAGTGCATTGGCACTGCCGGTGGCTCCAGTTAGCCTACGCAGTGGCCTCCACGGTATGCACTAGCCAGCGTATTGGTAGGTGTGCTAGGTACCAACTGATGAGCCCACCCTAGCACACAAGGGCGAAACGCTGGCAACCAAGAATGAGTTAGCTGGAAAATTTATAATGTCCAATAACGGACCATTTATATTGGTATTTTAAATTTACTCATTCAGGACAAATATTTCAGATTCCCTATGGGAATCAACATCTATATCATCTGATGGCCAAGCAGGCATCAATTTTTTGTGATGAGACAAAGTCTCTTAGTGCATTGGCACTGCCGGTGGCTCCAGTTAGCCTACGCAGTGGCCTCCACGGTATGCACTAGCCAGCGTATTGGTAGGTGTGCTAGGTACCAACTGATGAGCCCACCCTAGCACACAAGGGCGAAACGCTGGCAACCAAGAATGAGTTAGCTGGAAAATTTATAATGTCCAATAACGGACCATTTATATTGGTATTTTAAATTTACTCATTCAGGACAAATATTTCAGATTCCCTATGGGAATCAACATCTATATCATCTGATGGCCAAACAGGCATCAATTTTTTGTGATGAGACAAAGTCTCTTAGTGCATTGGCACTGCCGGTGGCTCCAGTTAGCCTACGCAGTGGCCTCCACGGTATGCACTAGCCAGCGTATTGGTAGGTGTGCTAGGTACCAACTGATGAGCCCACCCTAGCACACAAGGGCGAAACGCTGGCAACCAAGAATGAGTTAGCTGGAAATTTTATAATGTCCAATAACGGACCATATGAGCCCACCCTAGCACACAAGGGAGAAACGCTGGCAACCAAGAATGAGTTAGCTGGAAATTTTATAATGTCCAATAACGGACCATCTATATTGGTATCGAAACTGATATATCTATATACAGTTTCAGTTTCAGATGTGCGCTTTGCTTCACGAACACGCGCAGTATGACTATTATCAATACTTTTAACTACACCTTTCACATGTTTGGAATTCTCCTCGTAGAACGATATTGCGAATAAACAAGTTCCCCATCTTGTTAGAGCAGGTTGCGGCGGAAGAGAAACCTGAGGCAGATGAGTTTTGTACAACTGTACACGAGTCTGTGCTTTTAGGAACATAGTTTTTTCCCACTTTAAAATACGTTTTTTTTGCTAGCTGTTTTACGTCGCACCGACACAGATAGGTCTTACGCCGACGATGGGACAGGAAAGGGCTAGGAGTGGGAAGGAAGAGGCCGTGGCCTTAATTAGGGTACAGCCCCAGCATTTTCCTGGTGTGAAAATGGAAAAACACGTAAAACCATTTTCAGAGCTGCCGACAGTGGGGTTCGAACCTACTATCTCCCGAATACTGGATACTGGCCCCACTTAAGCGACTGAAGCTATCGAGCTCGGTAAAATACTTTGTACGTATCTTTTCTGCAATACGATGCCATCCATGGGCTTAACATGTAATTAATGCGGTTTGAAAAAAAAAACTCGAAGAGACGGACCGGTTTTCATCATATACGAATCAGCATCTGTGACTAAAAGGCGCACTTTGTAACAATCACTCTCCGATTCCCTAGGCTACAGAAGTCGCAGGGAACCGTTAACAAATCTTGCTGCAGTAGCGTGGTTGGAACTTTTCTCGCACTTTTCACGAAGGTAAATGAGGTTTGCCGGGTTCTTCTAGACATAAATTACCCACTATGAAGTTCGCAATGTATCGACCACACGAATCGGTTGTTTCATCCACCGACATCCAGCCACAGTTCTCTCCCATATCAGATCGTATCGAATCCACGACAGAACCGTGCATTGAAAGTAAATTCATCTGGTAGATTCATCTGGTATCCTTTGAGTAGCACAGTACTTTTCGAGAAACGAGCTTAGATGTGGATTATTCAACGTTCATACGAACGTTTTACAAATATCAGCGGAAAATGTACTAACTTCACGCTGTGTTTCCACGTCGGTTAAAAGTAGAGTTGCGTATTCTTATTGTTCTTTTGATCCGAAATATGAAGTTGTTTTCTAATGTTGTTCAGTTAGAAAATTTTTTATCCCATTTTGCACTCTTGTCGCACACTTGGCAGTGCACTATATCACCCTCGCTTTTATAGTCACTATTGCCTGATATCCACAGTTTAATAAAAAAAGACCTAGAACTCTTATCTTTTGGCATTTTTAAATCTTAATTTACGAAGAGCAAGTTAGCAGATGAACGCACTTGTTTAAGCAAACATTGGGAGGCTACTGTAAGAAGAAAGGAATGTGAGAAAGTAGGAAACAGCTGTTGTGAAAAGGATCATTATTCGTATACCTGCTTGTACTGCGACGCTGACAGCATTTTCCTCGATCAGGGAAGGCTTCTCGTGTTGCGAAGCGATGTTCAACATATTAATTACATTAGATTTTCATTTCGTTCAGAAATCTTAGATAATCGATCACGCACAAGAGAAAAATCTCTATATATAAAATAACTTGGTTTCAAATCGGTTGCAAATTTCGAACCTGTGAATGACAGATTGTATATACTCACAATTAAAAGCGCGAACAAAACCTACGCTCTAGTTAACGCACATGCTCCTACAAACGATAAGAACAAGTCTGATCCAGACGAAGTTGATAATTTCTGGGACCTAATGGATGAAAAATTTAAAAAAAATCCCCAAACACCATGTCAAGCTTCTTTTGGGTGACTTCAATGCCCAACTAGGTCGTGAACAGAAGTACAAGAAAGTTATAGGAAATTACCCTGCTCACAACAATCCCAATGGCAAAAGACTGGTGTCCATTTGCGAAAATCACAACCTGGAGGTCATGTCGACCTACTTTCGTCATCTACCCAGAAAGAAAATGACTTGGCGTTCTCCCGTCCAAACTCTCGGAGAGTTCCAAATTGATCATGTTGCAATCTCCAGGAGAAACAGCCCTGAGATTATGAATGTCAAGGTAAAGAAAGGCATCAATGTGGCCTCAGATCATTATGCGTCTCTTATCAAATTCAAACCAATTCCCGCAAACACAAGGAAGACAACCAAACAGATCACACGCTTCGACAATGATAAACTTCGGCAAAGGGTCGAGGAGTTCCAGGAGAAGGCTAGACCAAATGACTGTGACTTTAACAACGCCAAAAGTCTCCTTGTTGAGGCCGCCAAAGACGTTGCAGAAATCAAGAGAAGCAAAAACCATGTCTGGTGGAATAGTACCTGCGAATCAGTCCTCCAAGAAAGACTCAATGCTTGGAAACAGTACTACTCTATGAAATCAGAAAATGATTGGGAAACCTACAAAAACCAACGTGCCCAAGCAGCTGGGGTGTTCAGAACTGAGAAACGTAAATACGAAAAATCTCTTACTGAAAAGATAGAACAAAACTTTAGGAAGAATGAAAGCAGAGAGTACTACAGAGCCTTCAAACGCAAACTCACTATCTATATACCACCATCTCGATGCTTTGAGCGAAAGGACGGCACACTGGCGACGTCAGATGAAGAAAATTGCAGCATTCTGGCAGACTACTGCAATAATTTACTTAATTGCTCTAAACCGTAAAGCCCCATTGAGACCAAGGAACCCTTACTCGGGTACCCAGATTCCAGACCACCCGACAGAGATGAAATCAAGCGCCACATTGCCCGTCTCAAAAATAACAAACCGCCGGGGGAAGACTCAGTAGTAGCAGAACTATGGAAATATGCCCCAGAGGAATCACTTGATATCTTGCAAAAGCAAATAGAAGAAATTTGGAACAAGGAGACCCTACCCGAAGATTGGAAAATAGCTTTGATCCATCCATTACACAAAAAGGGCAGCATGAAGAACATCAACAACTACAGAGGAATGTCTTTGCTACCCGTGACTTTCTTGCCATCCTGGAGCGTTTGGAAGCACAAGTCGAACATCAAATAGGTGAATACCAAGGAGGGTTCAGAAAAGGTCGCTCAACAGCCGAGCAGATCCAACATCTCAAAACGATCATCAGATATTGTACACTAAGGTCCAAGCAGTCTGTCTTTGTGGACTTTAAGAAAGCGTACGACTCCATTGACCGGGAAGTCCTGCTAAACATCTTAAATGAATTCGGAGTTGATTTGAAACTGCTGGCATTAATTAGAGCCACCCTGACCGATACAAAATCCAAGGTGAATTTCCACGGATGTCTCTCGCATTCCTTTGACATCAAAACAGGAGTCCGACAAGGTGATGGGCTATCCCCGATACTCTTCAACTGTGTTCTTGAAAAGATCATCAGAACCTGGCGGATGAGATTACAGGAAACCAACTATAGTCCATTGAGAATAGGAACCAAATCCGAGGGGATCGCAACAGACTGCTTAGCATTTGCCGATGATATTGCTGTTCTCTCAAACGACATAGAAACCGATAGAGCTCAAGTTGAAATTTTAAAGGAAATTGCCGAACAAACTGGTTTGCAGATATCGTTTGAGAAAATAGAAGTAATGACTAACATCAAAGAGGTTCCTCCAAAACTCCATACAAAATACGGGGACATCACCCGAGTAGACAAATTCAAATACCTGGGTGAGATCATCATGAAAAATGGACTGGATAAAGAAGCACTTCAGGAGCGAGTACGCAAACTGGAAATAGCCTACCAAACATCCCGCACAATCTACAACAAAAAATGCCTTTCCCAAAACACCAAGATACGTTATTATGAAACCGTTCTGAAGCCAGTAGTTCTATATGCAGCCGAAACCCTGTCTCTAAATGCTAACAAAGGACTCCTTGAAGAACTGGAGAAAAAAGAACGCAAGATTGTGAGAGGAATCTTGGGATCAAAGTACAGAAATGGAATCCATCAAAATAGATCCAACGAGGAAGTCTACAGTAAAATAGAGAAAATTACCGACACAATCAGAAAAAGACGGGCACGATTTTACGGTCATCTGAAAAGAATGGACGGAAGAAAGTTAACTAAAGAAATCTTTCACCTTTTTGATTCAAACCCCAAAACCACAATTCCCTGGTTTAGAAATACCAAAGAAGACCTGAAAATGCTACATATCTCAGCTGAAGATGTTCTTAACAGAGATCTCTTCCGCAAGAAAATATTGACGAACGGGCTAAACCGAGACGAGCAACCGAAGAGAAGACACGGTACCCCTTGGACAGAGGAGCGTAAGCAGGCCCACTCACAAAGAATGAGGGAAATTTGGGCTCTAAAGAAGGCCAAGTTCAGTGTCAAAAGCAACAAGACTTAACGTGGTCCTTGATGGCCCCAGCGAATTATATATATATAAAATAACTTGTCCTGACTGACTGACTGACTGACTGACTGACTGACTGAGTGACTGACTGACTGACTGACTGACTGACTGACTGACTGACTGACTGACTGACTGACTGACTGACTGACTGACTGACTGACTGAGGGATTCATCATCGCCGAGCCAAAACTACTGGAAATAAAGAAACGAAATTTTGGGGATACATTGATATTCCTCCTCTGCGAACCATGTGACCTTGCCGCGGTGGGGAGGCTTGCGTGTCCCAATGATGCAGATAGCCGAGCCGCAGGTGCAACCATATCGGATGGGTATCTGTTGAGAGACCAGACTAACAAATGGTTCATCGAAAGGGGGGTAGCAGCCTTTCGGTTGTTGCAAGGGCGGCAGTCTAGATGATTGACTGATACGGCCTTGTAATAATACTCAACATGGCTTAGCTGTGTTGATACTGCTACACGGCTGAAAGCAACGGGAAACTACAGCCGTAACCACCTCCCGAGGACATGCAGCTCTCTCTGTATGAAAGATGTACTGATGATGGCTTCCTCCCGGGTAAAATATTCCGGAGGTAAACTAGTCCCCCATTCGGATCTCCGGGTGGGGACTACACGAGAGGGGGCGATCATCAGGAAGATGGATACTGACATTCTGCGAGTCGGAGCGTGGAATGTTAGGAGTTTGAATCGTTGTGGTAGGTTAGAGAATCTGAAAAGGGAGATGGATAGGCTAAAGTTAGATGTAGTTGGTATAAGTGAAGTACGTTGGCAGGAAGAACAGGATTTTTGGTCAGGCGACTACCGAATTATCAACACAAAATCAAACAGGGGTAATGCAGGAGTTGGTTTAATAATGAATAAGAAAATAGGGCAGCGGATAAGCTACTACGACCAGCATAGTGAAAGAATTATTGTCGCCAAGATAGACACCAAACCAATGCCCACCACAATAGTGCAGGTCTATATGCCTACTAGTTCAGCGGATGATGAAGAAATTGAAAGAATATATGAGGAGATAGAAGATTTAATACAATATGTCAAAGGTGATGAGAATCTAATTGTGATGGGAGACTGGAACGCAGTGGTAGGCCAAGGAAGAGAAGGTAGCACAGTAGGAGAATTTGGATTGGGACAAAGGAACGAAAGAGGAAGTCGGCTGGTTGAATTCTGCACTGACCATAATTTAGTCCTCGCCAATACTTGGTTCAAACACCACAAACGACGGCTGTATACGTGGACGAGACCTGGAGACACTGGAAGGTATCAAATAGACTTCATTATGATTAGGCAGAGATTCAGAAACCAGGTGTTGGATTGCAAAACTTTCCCAGGAGCAGACGTGGACTCTGACCACAACTTGTTGGTCATGAAATGCCATCTGAAGTTGAAGAAATTGAAGAAAGGAAAGAATGCAAAAAGATGGGATCTAGACAAGTTGAAAGAAAAGAGTGTGATGGATCGTTTCAAGGAACATGTTGCACAAGGACTAAATGAAAAGGCCGAAAGAAACACAGTAGAGGAAGAGTGGAGAGTCATGAAAAATGAAGTCAGTAGGGCTGCTGAAGAAATGTTAGGAAGGAAGAAAAGATCAACTAAGAATCAGTGGATAACTCAGGAGATACTAGACCTGATTGATGAACGACGAAAATACAAGAATGCTAGAAATGAAGAGGGCAGAAAAGAATACAGGCGATTAAAGAATCAAGTGGATAGAAAGTGCAAGGTAGCTAAGGAAGAATGGCTGAAGGAGAAGTGCAAGGATGTCGAAGGCTGTATGGTCCTGGGAAAGGTAGATGCTGCATACAGGAAAATCAAGGAAACCTTTGGAGAAAGGAAATCTAGGTGCATGAATATTAAGAGCTCAGATGGAAAGCCACTTCTAGGGAAAGAAGACAAAGCAGAAAGATGGCAGGAGCATATCCAACAGTTGTATCAAGGTAACGATGTAGATAATTTCGTTCTGGAACATGAAGAGGCTGTTGATGCTGATGAAATGGGAGACCCAATTTTGAGGTCAGAGTTTGACAGAGCTGTGAGTGACCTAAATAGGAACAAGGCACCTGGAATTGATGATATTCCCTCTGAATTACTGACTGCCTTAGGAGAAACCAGCATGGTAAGGTTATTTCATTTAGTGTGCAAGATGTATGAGACAGGAGAAGTCCCATCCGATTTTCGGCAGAATGTTGTTATACCTATTCCCAAGAAAGCCGGTGCTGACAGGTGTGAAAACTACCGCACTATTAGTTTAGTATCTCATGCCTGCAAAATTTTAACACGTATTATTTACAGAAGAATGGAAAAACAAGTTGAAGCTGAGTTGGGGGAAGATCAATTTGGCTTCAGAAGAAATGTAGGAACACGTGAAGCAATCCTGACTTTACGTCTGATCTTAGAGGATCGAATCAAGAAGGACAAGCCCACGTACATGGCATTCGTAGATCTAGAAAAGGCATTCGATAATGTTGATTGGACCAGGCTATTTATGATTCTGAAGATGATAGGGATCAGATACCGAGAACGAAGAATTATCTACAACCTGTATAAAAATCAGTCTGCAGTGATAAGAATCGAGGGCTTTGAAAAAGAAGCAGCAATCCAGAAAGGAGTGAGGCAAGGCTGCAGTTTGTCCCCTCTCCTTTTCAATGTTTACATAGAACAGGCAGTAAAGGAAATCAAAGAGAAATTTGGAAAGGGAATCACAGTCCAAGGAGAGGAAATCAAAACCTTGAGATTTGCCGATGATATTGTTATTTTATCTGAGACTGCAGAAGATCTCGAGAAGTTGCTGAATGGTATGGATGAAGTCTTAGGTAAGGAGTACAAGATGAAAATAAATAAGTCCAAAACAAAAGTAATGGAGTGCAGTCGAACGAAGGCAGGTGATATAGGAAATATTAGATTAGGAAACGAAGTCTTAAAGGAAGTAGATGAATATTGTTACTTGGGTAGTAAAATAACCAACGATGGCAGAAGTAAGGAGGACATAAAATGCAGACTAGCACAAGCAAGAAAGAGCTTTCTTAAGAAAAGAAATTTGCTCACTTCAAACATTGATATCGGAATTAGAAAGATGTTTTTGAAGACTTTTGTGTGGAGCGTGGCATTGTATGGAAGTGAAACATGGACGATAACTAGCTCAGAAAGAAAGAGAATAGAAGCTTTTGAAATGTGGTGTTATAGAAGAATGCTGAAGGTGAGATGGATAGATCGAATCACGAATGAAGAGATACTGAATCGAATTGGTGAGAGGAGATCGATTTGGCTAAATCTGACAACAAGAAGAGATAGAATGATAGGACACATCTTAAGACACCCAGGACTTGTTCAGTTGATTTTTGAAGGAAGTGTAGGTGGCAAGAACGGTAGGGGTAGACCAAGGTATGAATATGACAAACAGATTAGAGCAGATGTAGGATGTAATAGTTACGTAGAAATGAAAAGGTTAGCACAGGATAGGGTGGCATGGAGAGCTGCATCAAACCAGTCTATGGACTGATGACTCAAACAACAACAACATTGATATTAAGATGTAGGTGCTCGCTAAGAGAGGATTTTTGGACATTCCGTCGCTAAAGGGGTGAAAAGGGGGGTGACATTTTAAAATGAGTGTATCTATATCTCAAAACTTTGAAAGTTTAGAGATGAAAAAACTGGTATTTAGAATCTTCATTAAAAATAAAGAAAGCCGTACTTTTTTGTTTTCGGAGAATCCCAATAGGAGGGGTGAAAAGGGGTGAAAAAGTGGTTGAATGCCTTTAATGAGGATACTTTTATCTCAGAATTTGAAGGTATTACAGACTTGAAAACTGGTGTTTGGGATCTCCTTTAAAAATAAAGAAACACTAATTTTCTTGTTTTTCGAAAATACAATTAATGGTGTGTAAAAAGGGGGGGGGGTGAATTTTTAAAATGAGTGTATGTATATCTCAAAACTTTTAAAGTTTATAGATGTAAAAATTGGTATTTAGAATCTCCTTCAAAATTAAAGAAATATGTGTTTGTTTGTTTGTTTAATTTCGGAAAATCCTAACAGGAAGGGTGGAAAAAGGTGAAAAATGGGTTGAATGCCTTTAATGAGGCTACTTATATTTGAGAACCTGAAGATATTACAGACCTGAAAATTGGTATTTGGGATCTAATTTAAAAATAAAGAAATACCTATGTTTTCGTTTTTGGAAAATCCAAATAATGGGGGTGAAAAAGGGGGGTGAATTTTTAAAATGAGTGTATCTACAGTTTAAAACTTTCAAAGTTTACAGATGGTCTTTAGAATCCCCTTTAAAAATAAAGAAACATGTATATTTGTTTTCGGAAAATCCCAATAGGAGGGGTGAAAAAGGGGTTGAATTCCTTTAATGAGGATACTTATATCTCACAAAACAGAAGATATTACAGACCTGAAAATTGGTATTTGGGATCTCCTTTAAAAATATGTTTTTTTGCTTTTGGAAAATCCAAATAGTTGGGGGGGGGGGGGTATGAAAAGTGGGTGGATATTTGAAATGAGTGTATCTATATCTCAAAACTTTAAAAGTTTGTACATGAAAAATGGATATTTTGAATATCCTTTAAAAATACAGGAAGAAGTATTTTGTTTGTTTTCTGTAAATCCCAACAGGAGGGGTGTAAAAGGGTGAATAATTGGTTGAATGCCTTTAATGAGGATCCATATATCTCAGAAACTGAAGATATTACAGAACTGAAAACTTGTATATGGAATCTCCTTTAAAAATAAAGAAATACGTGTTTTTTTGTTTAGGAAAATCCAATTAATGGCGGTTAAACAGGAGTGACAAATTGGGGTGAATTTTTTGAAAGACTATATCTACAGAATATCTGAGAAACGCAAAATCTTACAGAAGTAAAAAGTGGTATTTATAATATCCTGTAAATGTAAAGAAATATAGGTGATTTGTTTTTGGAAACTCCACTTAAAGGGAACTAAAAAGGGGGTGAAATTTTAAAATGAGAATTTCTATAGTATATCTCAGAAAACTTAACATGTTACAGAAGTGAAAAATGGTATTTTTTATCTCTATAAAAATAAAGAAACGTGTATTTTTAGTTTTCGGAAATACCACTTGAGTAGAGGGGGGGGGTAAAAGTGACTGAAAATGGAGTTCAATTCTTTTAATTAGCGTTCTGATATCCCAAAAATGAAGATGTTACAGACGTGAAATTTGATATTTGGAATCTGCTTTAGAAGTGATTAAACACGTATTCTCGGAAAATCTACTAAATCGGGGGGGGGGGGGGGGGTGAATGAAGTGAAAAATTTATTGACTTAATTGTATGAGAATACTTACATCTAATAAAACTAAAGTAGTTACAGACGTGACAATTGGTATTTGGATCTTCTTTAAAAACAAAGATAAACGCGTTTGGGCGGGGTGGGGGGAATCATCTTGCGGGGCGGGAGTGAAAATGAGTTGAATTCCTTTCATGAGGACACATAAATCAAAAACTGAAGAAGTTAGAGTCGTGATAACTGGTATTTGGAAGATCCTTTACTATTAAACAAGTAAGTATTTTCTGTCGGAAAATTATCTTTGGGGGGGGGGGGGGCAGTGTGAAAGGAAGTGAAAAAGGTATATTATTTTTTATGGGGATACTTATATTGCAAAACTGAAGGTAATAGATGTGAATATTGGTGTTTGGTATCTCCTTTAAACATAAAGAAACACGCCTTCTTTTATTTTTTTGGGTGGGGGTGGGGGTAAATAAACTTAATGGCGGTGGGGTGTAAAAGGAGTTGAGACCAATTGATTTTACTGTTCATAATGTACTTATAAGGAGCCTCCGTTGCTCAGGCGGCAGCGCGCCAGCCTCTCACAGCTGGGTTCCGTGGTTCAAATCCCGGTCACTCCATGTGACATTGGTGCTGGACAAAACGGAGGCGGGACAGGTCTTTCTCCGGATACTCCGATTTTCTCTGTCGTCATTCATTCCAGCAACACTGTCCAGTATCATTTCATTTCAATTGTCATTCATTAATCATTGCCCCAAAGGAGTGCGACAGGCTTCGGCAACCGCCATAATTCCTATTGTCGCCGCTAGATGGGGGCTTTATTCATTCATTCCTGACCCTGTCGAATGACTGGAAACAGGCTGTAGATTTTCGATGTACTTACTCTGATCATAAACCGATAATTTTTATTCTTTCCTGGGTTCGTTTTCAAGAGCCATCTTTTCCTTCGGAGAACGTTCTTAGATTACAGGAGATTCCCCTGGCATATAGATAAAAATTGAAGCACATTTGAAATTAACGTTAGGAATGAGATTGACCGTCCAATGTTCACCTCTATAATAAGGTCAATAATGCACGGAAGTATGTCATTCGTATCGCCAGAAATCCCGCACACTTTCCAGCTCGCGACAATGGTGCTGGTCACATTTTCAGCAATGACAATGGCAGCAGATGTAATTTACCGCCAAGTAGCGGTCTTTCATCTTGCTGTGGGGTCCAGAACATCTAATAATAATAATAATACTAATAATAATAATAATAATAATAATAATAATAATAATAATAATAATAATAATAATAATAATAATAATAATAATATTCTGGACCGTCTTCAAATGTGCGTACCGCGCTGGAAACGGGTCCTGGACTGGTAATGACTAAAAATGCAGTCCGGCTGCGGGTTCAGTACCGCCAAGACACCCAATACGACACCACGGCAGATCTCCTGAAGGATTTGATCCATATTAAAAATGCTTATAGGAAAAGATAGCACAGGTTTAGGGACCCAACCGATCGGGTGGAATACCTGGACCTAGCTCGGGAAGTACGAAATCGATTGCTGGAAGGAAATATTAAAAAATGGGAGGAAACTGGCCGTAATCTGTTAGAAAACGAGTCAGATCGCGATTTTTGGTGGATTCTCTCAGAAAACGAGTCAGATCGCGAATTTCGGCGGATTATATAAAAAACAATAAGCATTCAATTATAAATTTCAGTATAATAGCGTAGCGAAGCACGGGTATCTTGCTAGTATATCTATATATGCACTAACGTTCAAAATATGCATTACCGAGCTCGATAGCTGCAGTCGTTTCAGTGCGGCTAGTATCCAGTATTTGGAAGATAGTGGGTTCGAACCCCACTGTCGGCAGTCCTGAAAATGGTTTTCCGTGGTTTCCCATTTTCACACCAGGCAAATGCTGGGGCTGTACCTTAATTAAGGCCACGGCGTCTTCCTTTCCAGTCCTAGCTCTTTCCTGTCCCATCGTCGCCATAAGACCTATCTGCGTCGGTGCGACGTAAAGCCAATAGCAAAACAAATGCATTTGCATATGCGCATGTGCATTTTTAAACAATTCGGACCGTACTGATATAGGATATGGAAAGAAGGAAGATAAAACTTGTAGGTCATATCCTGAGACATCATGACTATCTAGTAAACATTTTTGAAGGAAAAATACTAGGAAAGAAAGGAAGAGGAAGACCAAGGAAGACGTACTTCGAGTATGTGAGAGACTTGTAGAGACTGCATGGAAGTGAAGAGAACAGTAGAACTTAGAGGATAATGGTTGCAGCGACAAGGCTCAGTCCTTAGTGTACGATGATGGTAGATATTTACTACGAAGAGGATAATGGCAAGGCCCACTATGTTTCTGGTGCCCGAAGAATATGCTGCTCCCTAAATATTCTCGTATGTTCAGTGCCTAAATATTAGGCAACCAAGTGATCTGTTCCCTGAACTTGCTAATAAATAAGAGTAACATTTGTCCCTTCTTTATACTACATTCACAGATGTAAGTCACTTTCAATTTAGAGGCCATTCAAATACAGTATGAATTTCAGCGAACTCGTCAACATTTAAAAGTGCCTCCTGAAAAATAGAGTTCTTTCACATATCGGGTCCTGTATTAGTACCACCGATTTTCACCCTTAATGTTCCGGTTCCATCAAAGTTTTGCCTGTAGAATTTCTTTAGCTGGTCCACGGAACTAATCAAACGGTCAAAAGCAATGTTGAACCAATGGAAGCATCTGAATGTTCAATCAGCTGAATAACGACATGTCCACCCTGATCGAATCTTGTATTGGCTATTTCACAGTAGTTTGTGCGCTGCACAGTATGGCTCTACATGAATGATGTAGCCTTTTGGATTGGTCGTACCCATAGCTTGAAATCAAAGCGTATTGGTTTACCCTTAATGAACAGCTTCAGACCATGTCACTCACAGTAGGGTATAATAGAGTATTTCCACGGATAATTCCCTCCCCTTCGCTATCAGTTTGAAAGCTTCCTTCAAATAATCAAACCAGGGACGCACTTTATACGATCTCTCCTCATCCACATGATTGCTGTAACTGAAATGTACATATTTTATATCTTTCTTCCTTTCTTTCTTACTTTCTTTCTTTACGTAGGCTCTTGATTAAATGTTGTATTTTACGTGGCATGACCAAGGCTATGACCCCTGCTGTCCTTTCCGACCATATATTCTCCTGCATTTGAAATGAAAATGAAAACCTAAAACCTGTTTCCCAGTCAATGACCGGGTCAGCGATAGGATAGGAATTTTGACGACTGCCGAGGCCTATCGCACTTGTCTGGGGCAATGGTTAATGACTGACAGATGAAATGAAATGATATTGGAGAGTGTTGCTGGAATGAAATGTGACAGGGAAAACAAGAGTACCCGGAGAAAATCCGCCTCCGCTTTGTCCAGCACAAATCTCACATGGAGTGGTCGGGATTTGAACCACGGTATCCAGCATTCAGAGGCCGGTGCGCTGCCGCCTGAGCCACGGAAGCTCCTGCATTTGATATATGACAAGTTACTTTATTTGCAATTAAATTTAAAATTAGGTCTTTTGTACAATTTTTGCTACTTGTTTAATTTCGCACTAACACATTGAAGGATTTCAGTTACGCAAGGATGAGAAAGAGCTAGGGCTTGTGAGGTAATTAATGTGACATTTACTTTTTTACGATTTGTTTTTCGTCGCACCGATACAGATAAATCTTGTGGCGACGATGGTATAGGGAAGACCTAGGAGTAGGAAGAAAGCAACCGTGGCCTTAATAAAGGTAGAGTCCCATCATTTGCCTGGTGTGAAGATGGGAAACGACGGAAAAACATCTTTAGGGCTGCCGACACTGGGTTTCGAACCTACTCTCTCCCGGATGCAAGTTCACAACTGCGCCCTCCTAACCGTACGGCCAACTCGCCCGTGACCTTAATTAAGGCATATCCCAAACATTCGCTTGACGTGAAAATGGGAGACCACAGAAAACCATTTTCAAGGTTTCCGACGATGGGATTCGAACCCATCATTTCCCCAGTGTAAGTTCAAAGTTTTGCGTCCCTAATCGCATGGCCAACTAGCTGTTTTTTTTTTATAACTAATGCGATCTAGTAAGTAATATTTTAGTGTAGGTTTAAGTATAGAGGAAACATCAGTCACAGACAGTGGACACTTACACTGACTGACAGAGCAAATGCAACACCAAGAAGGAGTGGTTCGAAAGGGATGAAAGTTGGGGAAAAACAGAGACGGCAAGGACGAATAATTGATGTTTATTTCAAACCGATATGCAGGTTACACAATGCGCACGGCATCGACTCAGTAGGATGTAGGACCACCGCGAGCGGCGATGCACGCAGAAATACGTCGAGGTACAGATTCAATAAGAGTGCGGATGGTGTCCTGAGGGATGGTTCTCCATTCTCTGTCAACCATTTGCCACAGTTGGTCGTCCGTACGAGGCTGGGGCAGAGTTTGCAAACGGCGTCCAATGAGGTCCCACACGTGTTCGATTGGTGAGAGATCCGGAGAGTACGCTGGCCACGGAAGCATCTGTACACCTCGTAGAGCCTGTTGGGAGATGCGAGCAGTGTGTGGGCGGGCATTATCCTGCTGAAACAGAGCATTGGGCAGCCCCTGAAGGTACGGGAGTGCCACCGGCCGCAGCACATGCTGCACATAGCGGTGGGCATTTAACGTGCCTTGAATACGCACTAGAGGTGACGTGGAATCATACGCAATAGCGCCCCAAACCATGATGCCGCGTTGTCTAGCGGTAGGGCGCTCCACAGTTACTGCCGGATTTGACCTTTCTCCACGCCGACGCCACACTCGTCTGCGGTGACTATCACTGACAGAACAGAAGCGTGACTCATCGGAGAACACGACGTTCCGCCATTCCCTCATCCAAGTCGGTCTAGCCCGGCACCATGCCAGGCGTGCACGTCTATGCTGTGGAGTCAATGGTAGTCTTCTGAGCGGACGCCGGGAGTGCAGGCCTCCTTCAACCAATCGACGGGAAATTGTTCTGGTCGATATTGGAACAGCCAGGGTGTCTTGCACATGCTGAAGAATGGCGGTTGACGTGGCGTGCGGGGCTGCCAGGGCTTGGCGGCGGATGCGCCGATCCTCGCGTGCTGACGTCACTCGGGCTGCGCCTGGACCCCTCGCACGTGCCACATGTCCCTGCGCCAACCATCTTCGCCACAGGCGCTGCACCGTGGACACATCCCTATGGGTATCGGCTGCGATTTGACGAAGCGACCAACCTACCCTTCTCAGCCCGATCACCATACCCCTCGTAAAGTCGTCTGTCTGCTGGAAATGCCTCCGTTGACGGCGGCTTGGCATTCTTAGCTATACACGTGTCCTGTGGCACACGACAAGACGTTCTACAATGACTGTAGGCTGAGAAATCACGGTACGAAGTGGGCCATTTGCCAACGCCGTGTCCCATTTATCGTTCGCTACGTGCGCAGCACAGCGGCGCATTTCACATCATGAGCATACCTCAGTGACGTCAGTCTACCCTGCAATTGGCATAAAGTTCTGACCACTCCTTCTTGGTGTTGCATTTGCTCTGTCAGTCAGTGTATTTAAAACACGCCGCAAAGTGTATCTACTGCAAATACCGTGTAGGCATAATAAATCTGGCGTGGGAAATATTTATAATACTAACAAGGAACTGACACCTGTTAATGAACAGGAGAACTGCACATCACAGGAATTGCAAGAAACCTTGATTTGGATGCACAAATCGATTGCTGTCGCATGTCTATGGATGCACGTCTCCCGCATGTTCAAAAAGCTTAAGTTCGTCCGGACGCCTTAATGCATGCACAGCAGTAAATTTATAAGGATAAGGATGTAGCTCCTTTTTGATGCGACAATTCCCACTTCCACAGATAAACAGCGTTCATATTTCGTCGGACTTCGTTCCAAACTTTCCTTCACTCGAGCAATGTTTTCTGGTGTTCGAGCTCTCTTTGATTAGTTACAGTTTTTATTCGCTACAGAGCACGTTTCGCGCCAGTTTGCCTCTAAGGTGTGCATTGCAGACTTTGCTGAAGGTTTTGTCAAAACACTTCCAGTCTTAAAACTATTGCGCAAACAGTTCTACAGACGTTCTCCCCGAATCGAGCTTCGCATAATATTAGACAATAAACACGTGCTGCTTTGTCTTGAGCTCCATTATGTGTTTCATTCAACTGGCCACTAAACACGTATGTTCTTCTCATTCACTCACATGTAATGACAGAGTGTCGAACGAATCTCCGATTACCCGACTAATTTTGCTCGGTTTGAACGCGAGATCTGGAAGGACGGAGCCCTATATTCTACGCATGATCCACAGAGGGAACATGGGAGTATAAATTAGAAAGAACAGAGTTAAAATACGAGTCTGCTGATTTTGTCTGAGGATGCATTAAAACCCTGTCTATCGAGTAAAAATAAAATTCATTGTGAACTGAGAGGAAAATTTGGACCAAAATACGTTGAATTACTGTACTCTACTACACGTTCGACATGCTGTTGATAGTGTTATATCTCGACTGTTGATTTTGTTTGCTAGGAGTAGATTTGATTGATTTTCGGTGATGTTACCATAGCTCCGTTCTAGGACTAGACGTTGTGTCTCTAGGCACACCCCCAGAATTTTTCTGATTAGAATATTGGAAAACAAACTTTCATATTTAGAAATGCAAATGATGAATTTCTAGCCCACTATCTCTTCAATGCCAGTTTTTACAGTATTCTCAAAAAGTAACTAACTAGTTTGGTAAGCTATGCATGGAATAAGTTAGAGATGAAAACACCAAGATGTTAACGAGAGCTAGAATATTCTATCTCATCAAAGTTAAAATAAGAAATTTTATATCCGTACTAGCAATTGTACCCGTGCTTCGCTACGGCATTCCAGATTGTATACGGATATCGAAGTAAATTACTGTACATGAAGTGAATAATAATTTTTAAATTGCATGTAAATTGGCGTTATCCGAGAAAAAGCATAGGGAGGCCCGCAGATGATGTTTCCAATGTAAAGTGCGAGTTGTGGAGTTGTGATGATAACGACAGGTGCACTTGTCTACCACAATTCATTGTGTTTTAGAAACGTTGAATAGGGTGAAATTTGTGTAAGATTTTCACACAGTGAATTACTTTTCAGATACTTATGCGACAGCTTCAAACATAGAATTTGGCTCACATATGGCTACTGGGTAGGCCAATATTCGTGTAGAATTTGCTGATCCCATCTTTCGTATAAGTAAATCAAACCATCAATTA
This sequence comes from Anabrus simplex, assembly GCF_040414725.1. Classification (NCBI taxonomy): domain Eukaryota; kingdom Metazoa; phylum Arthropoda; class Insecta; order Orthoptera; family Tettigoniidae; genus Anabrus; species Anabrus simplex. Next base: position 1,757,631,749 of record NC_090265.1, read on the forward strand.
TATGTGTACAAAGTGCAAAGTTTAGGTGAATCAAGAAAGAGAAAAATTTGATGTATAATGGATAGAGATACGACAAAAGTTCATAGGACCGAAGTTGTAGATCACTCCAAATAGAACAGAGATTGTGCCATCCGTTTTGTGATACGACTTACCGTTTAGCCACGAAATACATCGAAAGGAAGGACTGCACCGTCATTAAAATTGCCTCCATATTTCGATATTTTTTTGGGGTAAAAATAAAAAATTTAAACATCTCGTAAATTTTCCGTCGGTTACATGCTAAAAGCTATAATTTTGCAAAATTTCAATTTTCTAACTCGTCTGGGAGATTGTGCTGCGATCTTGATATGGGAGAGTGGGTTAAAATCAGGACTTTCAGGAAACTTTTAAGCCCATAAAACCTGTAGATTCTGGATAAATATCACCGACTGTGTTCTTATGCAGGTTTGAAACTACCAGCATGTACCCCTCAGAGAATTATGATAATTTCAGATTTTTCTAGGGATCCTGAAGTCATCAGCTTGTCTGGTACCAAGTTTCAAATTTCTAAGATGCCTAGAATGGTCTCACTAATTCACGTCTGTTTTCATTTTTATGCCTTAATTTATATATACAGTATATAATATAGTACAGTATATATATAGTACAGTATATATAGATCGCGCCAAACAGACTTCCATTTATTAGTGTGGATTATATTTCACCCGCTTCCCTAGTGGTCCTAGGGGCGTCTTACTCCCACAGTACGTTTTCCAGGCAGTAAGTTATAGTTGAAAGTCATACTGGAACATACACACGTCCATTATCTCAGTCATTTCTGACAATTTATTTTTTTCACCCTTTCTCACCCCCTATGCCAAAGGGGGCTGAAGTTAGACTTTAAAAATCCGCAACGTTACTATTCATCTCAGCGACCCGGAAAAGTGTGGAATCGGCAGTATATTCGATTATTATTATATCTCACTCCCCGCTCCCCCACCTTAAAGGGGGCTAAACTTTGAGCTTTAAAAAATCGGAATGTTACTATTCATCTCAGCGACCCCGAAAATAATGGATTAGACACTACTTTCGATGATTTGTATATCTCAGTCCCCTTGCCCCCCGCCCCCGCCCCTAAGGGTTCCTGGGGTGTTTTACCCCCATGTGGTTTGTCTCCTGATACAAAAAATTCGGAGTGTCACTATTCATCTCAGCGACCCCGAAAACTATGTATTCGACACTATTTTCTATTATTTCTATATATCACTCTCCCATGGCAAGAGTTCGTTTGATATTATTGCAGTAAGTGAAACATTTCTCAAACCTTCAGTACCAGATTCTGCCGTCTGTCTCGATGGGTATAATATTTTCCGTAATGACAGAATAAACAGAGCCGCTGGTGGTGTTGCAGTTTACTTGAAGAACAGCATAAAATGCAGTGTACTTAGCAAATCTCCTGGAGAGTACAATAAGAAACCTGAGTACATAATCCTTGATATAGCCCTTTCAGACACTAAAATTCTTTTCGCTTGTGTATATCGTCCACCAAAAGTAGGGTTCATGGATACATTCTTGAACGATATGTATTCTCATGTTATGAATTATAAATATGTATTCGTTGTGGGAGATGTTAATGCTCGTTTCGGCACTGGGACGTTTGAAAGCAATAACATACGCGATGTGCTCAACGCTTGTAACCTCGACTGCCTTCCATTCAATCCAACCTTTCATACTGCCACTTCCGATAGCACTCTTGACATAATCTCATCCAACTGCAATGAGTTGGTAGTAGAATACGGACAGGAACCAGCTGCCGGTTTTTCTGGTCATGATTTGCTATATGCTGTATTCAATTTATCCACGCCAAAACAGATTCCGAAAACAATTTTTGTTCGAGACTTCAGTAAATTTGACGTAAACAAGTTTCGTGCTGACGCTGAATTACTACCCTGGAATGTGTTTTTCCAGTCTAATGACATAGATCAAAAAGTCTCTCTCTTCAACAGCTTTGTACTTTTTCTTTATGACAAGCATGAGCCCCCAAAAAGAATTCTCGTAAAACACCAGTCAACACCATGGTTCAATAAGCGTATTAAGGAATTGATAAGTAAACGGGACAGAGCTAGGAAGAAATTTATTAAAACAAAACTTCCAGATGATTACGAGCAATTCAGGGTCTTGCGTAATGAGACAAAAGAAGTCATTAGAAACGCTAAAGTGAAGTATACGTACAACATCTTCCGTAACTGTAAGAGCACCTCAGCTTCTTGGCGTGCTGCAAAATCACTTGGTATTGGAGCCAGTCACTCTCAAGATAGCCAGATGCCTGTTACTCCATCCGAATTAAGTGAATATTATATGGCATCAGTCTCTAACTTCAACTCTCCGAAAGTATCAGAAACTACCAAACATTATAGATCTGTCACTCCAAGTAACAGAGATAAATTCTATTTCATGTACGTACACCCTTCACAAGTAGAAAAAGCAGTCAGATCAATTCGAACTAAAGCTAAAGGTCCAGATAATATCTCAATATCCATGATTTCTAATTGCATTGACATATTTCTTCCTGCCCTTGTGCATTTATTTAACTTCTCTCTACAGAATGGAGTGTATCCCTCAGAATGGAAGCGTGCCAATGTACGTCCTGTGCCCAAAAAGAAAATCCCAACAGTCTGTAGTGATTTTAGGCCTATCAATATCCTCTGTGCACTTAGTAAGGCATTAGAAAGAATTGTTCATGAGCAGATATGTGAATATATGTCTAAATATCACATCCTAAATCCCTACCAATCTGGCTTCAAGAAAGGCCATAGTACTACTACGGCTCTGCTGAGAGTTACGGACGATATACGTGCGGCCATCGATAAGAGACAGCTTACTATCTTATGTCTCTTTGATTTCTCTAAGGCATTTGACTCTGTTAATCATGAGTTGTTTCTTGCAAAGTTGAAGTCAATTGGTTTCTCGCAGAGTGCTCTATCTTGGTTTGAATCATATCTATCAAGTAGATCACAAAGAGGTACATTTGTTGACGGACGATCCTCTACCTGGGAATCAGTAAACTGTGGCGTACCACAAGGATCAGTCCTCGGTCCTTTATGCTTTTCTATTTATATTAATGACATTTCTGAAGTCTTTAAAAGTAGTACTTTCCATATGTATGCTGATGACTTACAAGATTACTTCCACTTCAGTCCCACTAACGCTCCTTCTTGTATAATGCATTTCAACCATGATATCTCTCGATTGATCGAATGGAGCGCAAATCATAATCTCCAATTAAATGTGGCTAAGACCCAGCTTATTTGCATAGGTTACTCAAAACTCCTGAAAACTGTTGACCTCAAATCCCTCCCACCAATAAAAATTCTAGATTCAGATATCCATTATAGTGACACCGTTAACAATCTAGGACTCATTTTCGACAGAACCCTATCCTGGTCTGATCATACGTCAAATGTGATCAGAAAAGTTGTGTCATCCATGCATATTTTGAAACGTAACGTGTCATGTACACCACCTTTTATGCGGAAACTACTTGTTCAAAGTCTTATATTCCCCATAATTGACTATGGATCAGTCGTATACAACGACTTATCCGAAACTTTGAACATACAACTACAGAGGGTGCAAAACGCATGTGTTCGTTACGTGACAAATGCCAGGCGTGATGAACACATAACACCCTATTACATTCAGCTGCAATGGTTGAAACTCCATGAACGACGGGAAATCTCAGTAGCCGTTGCTACGCACAAAATTCTCAAACTGAAGACCCCACCCTACCTATATAATGCATTTAAATCTATGGAGTCAGTACATAACAGAGATAATAGGTTTACAAAAACTACCCTTCAAATTCCCCTTCATCGTACCACTAAATTTAACAAATCTTTTGTTTGCACTGCATCCCGTATCTTCAATGTCTTTAACCTTCACCGTTTCGCAAATGACAGGAACTGCACCCAACTAAAGCAGTCCTTAACATCTATCTTCCTGGAGGAGTACGCAAGGGGCTGAGATCAGGTATTCTTGTGTCCAATAATAAGAAATATGTATATTTCTAAGAAAATTGTTTCTGTTTTTTATATTCCTGAGATTCTTGTAGCCTAAAATATTAAAAAATCGAATGATATGCTTTTCTACTTCTTATATGATTTATGTTTTAACTTTATTGGAATTGGTATCTGTATTTTAATTTTAAGTTTAATTTTAAGTTTAATGTTTAATTTGATATTTTAATATTCTAAAATGTAGTTAGTATATTCATAAATTTGTATTGTGTTATTAGTAGACGCTACATAAAGGGGCTTTTCAGCCTCAGTGGCATGTATATCATCATTATCAATAAATTCAAATTCAATTCAATTCAATCGCCCCCACCATGAAGGGGGCTGAACTTGGATTTTAAAAAATTCCGGAGTGTCACTGTTCATCTCAGCGACCCCGAAAAGTACGGATTCGATGCTATTTTCGATGATTTTTATATCTCAGCCCCCTCGCCCCCCTGCCCCTAAGGGTTCCTGGGCTGTCTTACCCCCACGTGGTTTGTCTCCTGATACTAAAAACCCGGAGTGTACAATTCACCTCGGCGACCCCGAAAACTATGTATTCGACACTATTTTCGTTTAATTGTATATATCACTCCCCCCCTCGCCCCCACCCCAAAGGGGGCTGAACTTGAACTTTAAAAACATTCGGAGTGTCACTATTCATCTCAGCGACCCCAAAAAGTATGTATTCGACACTATTTTCGTTAATTAGTTTATCTGACCCCCCTCGTCCCCCCGCCCCTAAGGGTTCCTGGGCTGTCTTACTCCCACGTGATTTGTCTCCTGATACTAAAAATCCAGAGTATACAATTCACCTCGGCGACCCCCGAAAACAATGTATTCGACATTATTTTCGTTTAATTCAATATATCACTCCCCCCTCGCCCCCCATGCAAAAGGGAGGTGAACTTTGACTTTTGAAAAATCGGGAGTGTCACTGTTCATCTCAGCGACCCCGAAAACTGTGGATTCGGCACTTTTTTACATTAATTTTTATACCTTGCCCCGCCCTGGCCCCCCACCCCTAAAGCAGCTACGGATGGCTTACCCCCACAGTGCTCGTCTCCAGATAGTAAGTCATAAGTGTACCAAGTTTGGATGAAATTGCTCCAGTGGTTTAGGAAGAGATGTGTCATTTACACACACACAAACATGCATACAATATCCATTTTTATATATAGTAAGAAGAAGAAGAAGAAGAAGAAGAAGAAGAAGAAGAAGATTATGCTTGCTTAATTATTACATAGAGAAATTTTATTTTGAACACTGCAGACATCTAAACTTAAACTGTATATCCGAACAAATTATTCGAATCCGAGGAATGAATATTACTTCGCTCGCGACATGCCCAATCATGAGAATGGCTTCAATAATATTAGTCATCAGTTTCAGAGTCGTGTTCTTTGCAGAGGGCAGGATTCTTATTCTTAAGAAGGATAATTGGTGCCACAATCGTCCGCTCTAAGATGTTCGAGGGTACTCCAGGTGACTCCAAGTCTTTCGAAGCTCTGCCGTGTAGTCGATAGACTTGTAACTTTGTAGAACATCGGGTAATTCTTGTAAAAGTTGCTTGTTGAAAGGAATGAATGACATGATATATGATAGCAAGAATGAAGAGGGTGAAACCCGCCGCCGGCACATATGCCACTCCTCTCGACTTAACGTCCCGATCCGACAGACGAATCATCATCAACACCGTCATATGCCCTCACACCATATAAGACAAAAACAGCTTCCTACGTCCTGGACGTAAAATGGCTCCTTGAATATTGTGTTCTCTACCTATCTTATGTACGTTGCCTAGCGACAGCGACTCTATGCATTTAATCTTAGTGTCAGCACGTTGGATTGTCATATCCCAATGCACGTTTTCCGATGGTTTTTCGTTCATAACTCATCAACGAAAGCGAAAATGAAAATTCCGGCTTCGAGGTGCATTCGGACCCCCTTCCATCTACCTCTGTTCAAAATTTCAGATCTCTGCGTACTGTAGATTTTGCTGGGCATCGCGCACAGACAGACAGACAAACACTTCCTTTTATAATTATAGAGATTCCATTAAGTACCTACAGCAAGTACATCTGAATTTGTACTACTCTTCTTGGTACCTTGTTAAGCTCACTGTACCAGAATGAAGTGATTCTAGAGGTTTAAATACCGAGCTCAATAGCTGCAGTCGCATAAGTGCGACCAGTATCCAATATTCGGGAGATAGTAGGTTCGAACCCCACTGTCGGCAGCCCTGGAAATGGCTTTCCGTGGTTTTCCATTTTCACACCAGGCAAATGCTGGGGCTGTACTTTAATTAAGGCCACGGCCGCTTCCTTCTCACTCCTAGCCCTTTCCTGTCCCATCGTCGCCGTAAGACCTATCCGTGTCGGAGCGACGTAAAACAACTAGCAAAGAAAAAAAGAGGTTTGAATAAAATGTATGATTAGGTTTTCCTTAAACATTTTTTGAAAGGGAATTCTTATGTAAGTCTCTCTCATTCAAACAGGAAGTTTTTATTATGATTTTGGTTCAATGGCTTTTGTTATTTGTTTAAGAAATTGATGATTAATGCAATATTTTACGGCCCAAACCATTACACATCACTTCGTAAATAACAGAATGCAAAGGATGAAAATTGCGCCAATGAAGTGTAAATAGTCACTAACTCCTGTTGAAATGAAATGGCGTATGGCTTTTAGTGCCGGGAGTGTCCGAGGACATGTTCGGCTCCCCAGGTGCACGTCTTTTGATTTTACTCCCGTAGGCGACCTGCGCGTCGTGATGAGGATGAATGATGATGAAAACGACACAAAAACCCATCCCCCGTGCCAGCAAAATTAACCAATGATGGTTTGAATTCCAGGCTCTGCGGGATTCGAGCCCAGGACCCCTGTGAACAAAGGCCAGCATGCTAACCATTTAGCCATGGACTAACTCCTGTTGGATTGTCACAAAGAGATGAATATAACGTTGGAAATGTGAAATAATAAAGACTATTGCTTCCAGGATGGTGAACTATGATCGCAAATATTTATGCCCAATGTTTATGTGTTTATATCTTTGGGTTCATGAAACTTTTGTCCGAATATTTAATTTAAGTTCGCTCTTTATTCAGAAGGTCGTTTGGGACCTCTGGTGACGGGTTTGAAAGCCGCTGGCGCCACTGTTATCATCTTGAGCACGCCAAAACAGGGACTGATTCACGTCAGTTCTAAGAACTTGCGTGTAGACTTTCGTGACATTATCTGCAACGATTCCGAACCGGATTGAACTTCACTGGCAGGGCTGCATAACAGCACGATACGTTGCTAAATATAGCTATTTTGCAATTCAAGGAATGTGGAATGAGTGTGATTTCTTGATGTCAATGAACGGGATCAGTGCTGTATTGAATAAAGGAGGCTAAGTCCGACTAAGATTAATTCCAGAGGTGGGAAAAGAGGCAAATCCACCAGCAGTCACCAACCGTAGACCAGAAGTGGTAAGGAAATTGAAGGCCCTTGTCTCAGCAGGTAACCTTGCCACCCAAAGGACTATCCCACGTAATTTAGGGATGTTTGTTTCAAGAGTTAACACCATAATCAACACCTGAATTGCCAGTAGAAAAGCGGCATGAATGCTGAATTCACAAGCTGTTGCCTCGTCACATTTCGGAACGACACACTAACACAAGAAAGCTGTATGAGTGCTATCTGGCAGGGGTCATATGAAAAAATGTGGTACAATAGGCGAAGCATATGTGTTCCTTAGTGACTGCAAGAAAACACGCTCGATTTAATACCGCCCTAGCGACAAATGAAAAATACAAACATTGTATAAAGAATGCCGGGAAGGTATCTCCAAGGAGTTTCACGATCACCTCTAGATACTGCTACAATGGGAAATTAACCATTTGCCGTGTCGCTAATAATGTCGAGATGAAATCTACATACTATCAGCAAGCGGGTATAGTACCCATTTACAACATAGATATCCCAACGGTGTATGGGAGGGCAAAAAATCAGGTATGGGTACATCAATATAAAAAATCCAGCCACACCTCTCGTTCGACTCGTCTGTTCTTAGAGAGAATGGAGATGGTAATTGGAATCCGTTCAATTCCTTTTACTGACATTCCGGTGAAGGCACCCGATGGGTCACCCATGGACTTCTAAAATGTTCCATAGGAAATGGTTGTCCATGCACTATCAATGGGCTCCGGAAAGCCTGTCAGGAGGAGTGGTATAAGATGGACATGCTAGCTCTGCGAAACAGTCTGCTGCAATTTAAATTACGTTGTCGGGCTATAGCTGAGCATGATCGATGGCGGAGACATGACTTTCCATAAGCTAATTACCCTTCAAACATCGTCCCCAGAGATCCCGAATGACCTCCTGAATACCAATGTATACAAACGATTTGTAACAGGAGCTTCCGTACATTAGGTTTATCGGAGAGCATGGGTTGATGCCAGTTCGTGTACGGTCCATGACATGAACCACAGAGAAAAGGGTATTTCAATATCTTCTTTAAGTCTTTGTTTATTCAAGTTAGGCAAGAAATGCATCACCTTTTACACATGTGAAGTATGGATTTGAGAAAGTCCAAACAGTGGTTGGAAGTGACGGACCGACGAACAACCAATCAATCAATACTGATCTGCATTTAGGGTAGACGCCCAGGTGGCAGATTCCCTATCTGTTGTTTTTCTAGCCTTTTATTAAATTATTTCAAAGAAATTTGAAATTTATTGAACATCTCCCCCTTGGTAAATTATTCCAAATCCTAACTCTTCTTCCTATAAATGAATATTTGCCCCAGTTTATCCTCTTGAATTCCAAATTTATTTTGATATTGTGATCTTAACTACTTTTAAAGACGCCGCTCAAACTCAGTCGTCTACTAATGTCATTCCACGCCGTCTCTCCGCTGAGAGCTCGGAACATAACACATAGTCGAGCAGCTCGTCTTCTTTTTCTCAAGTCTTTCCAGCCCAAACTTTGCAACATATATGTAACGCTACTCTTTTGTCGGAAATCACCTAGAACAAATCGAGCTGATTTTCTATGGAATTTTTCCAGTTCTTGGAACAAGTAATCCTGGTGAGGGTCCCATACACTGAAACCATACTCTAGTTGGGGTCTTACCAGAGACTTGAACGCCCTCTCCTTCAGATCCTTACTACAACCCCTAAACACCCTCATAACCATGTGCAGAGATTTGTACCCTTTATTTACAATCCCACATGTGATTATGTGGGAAACGAAGTGGGAAGAAATGTGATTGCAGCGGGAGATCTGAATTTTTCCTAATGCCAATTGGGAAGGAAATTCGAACGACAGGAAGCATGACCAACAAATGGTAAATAAGCTAATATGGGAAGGACAGCTGATTCAGGAAGTGATGGAACCAACTAGAGGGAAAGATATCCTGGATGTGGTGCTTGTGAAACCAGATGAGGTTTATAGAGAAACCGAAGTAATAGAGGGCATTAGTGACCATGAAGCCGTTTATTTCGTAGTTAAAAATAAATGTGATAGAAAGGATGGTCATAAAATTAGGACTATTATGCAGTACAATATGGCTGATAAAGCAGGCATGAGGCAGTTTCTAAAAAGTAATTATGATCGGTGGAAAACGGTAAATAAAAATGTAAACAGATTCTGGGGTGGGTTTAAAGCAATTGTTGAGGAATGTGGAAACAGGTTTGTACCTTTAAAGGTGGTAAGGAATGGTATAGACCCACCTTATTATAATAGAGAAATAAAGAGACTAAGAAGGAGGTGCAGATTGGAAAGAAATAGAGTTAGAAATGGCTATAGAAGTAAGGAGAAATTGAAGGAACTTACTAGGAAATTGAATCTAGCAAAGAAGGCAGCTAAGGATAACATGGTGGCAAGCATAATTGGCAGTCTTAAAAATATTAGTGAAAAATTGAAGGGCATGTATAGGTATTTTGAGGCACAAACAGTTTCCAAGAAGGACGTTCCGGGAATAATTAATGAACAGGAGGAGTGTGTATGTGAGGATCTTCAAAAGGCAGAAGTATTCAGTCAGCAGTATGCAAAGATTGTTGGTTTCAAGGATAATGTTCAGATAGAGGAAGAGACTAATGATAAAGAAGTATTAACATTTGCATATGATAGCAATGACATTTACAATAACATACAAATTTTGAAAACTCGAAAAGCGGCTGGAATTTATAAGATTTCTGGGGATATACTAAAGACAATGGATTGGGATATAGTACTATATCTGAAGTACTTATTTGATTATTGTTTGATTGAGGGAGCTATACTAAATGAATGGAGAGTTGCTATAGTAGCCCCTGTGTATAAAGGAAAGGGTGATACACATAAAGCCGAAAATTGCAGGTGTTTGACACGCGTTGCATGTAAGCTTTGAGAAAGCATTTTTTCTGATTATATTACACACGTTTTCGAAATTAATAACTGGTTCGATAGAGGTCAGTTCGGTTTTAGGAAAGGTAATTCCACTGAAGCTCAGCTTGTAGGATTCCACGGAGTTACAGCAGATATCTTAGATTCAGGAGGTCAAATGGACTGTATCGCGATTGACCTGTCTAAAGCATTTGATAGGGAGGATTATGGGAGACTACTGGCAAAAATGAGTGCAATTGGACTAGACAAATTGTGACTGAATGGGTTGCTATATTTCTAGAAAATAGATCTCCGGAAATTAGATTAGGTGAAGTTTTATCTGACCCTGTAATAATTAAGAGGGTAATTCTCAAGGCAGTATTATTTGACCTTTATATTTTCTTATATATATAAATGATATGAGTTGAGAAGAGGAATCAGATGTAAGGATTTTTGCGGATGATGTTATTCTGTACAGAGTAATAAATAAGTTACAAGATTGTGAGCAACTGCTACGTGACCTCGATAATGTTGTGAGATGGACAGCAGGCAATGGTAGGTTGATAAACGGGGTTGAAAGTCAGGTTGTGTGTTTCACAAATAGGAAAAGTCCTCTCATATTTAATTACTGCGTTGATGGGGTAAAATTTCCTTTTGGGGATCATTGTGTGTACTTAGGTGTTAATCTCTGCATCGGCGTCCGCGGTATCCCGCGTTGCCGGACTCCTTCCCCTCACCATGGATCTCCTCTCAGCACCATGGCACCACGTTATCCCACGGCGGTTGGCAGGTCTTGAAGGTCCGACGAGGATCGGAATTGAACTTGAGAGTCTGACACCTGATGATCGTTTACGTGCAATTGTTGATTAAGTATTCAATTCCACTTCAGTCCCATGATGGGAGTAAAGAAGTGTATAGGCATCGCACAGAATGTCAATGTGATCTGGTAGGACACTTCCTTACTGCACTGCACATTTCGCGAATTAGTACCTCCACTGAATATTACTACCAAACACAGTATCACAGTTCATAATGAAAAAAGACGATTAACACAGTTCAATATAAATGAAATGATTTTCATTCGATGCATTGCTCTAGTGCACCAAGCATACTTAGCGAACACAGTTCAAAAACCTCCAGTCTATTCTGTCACTAAAACGCAGTATCATGAAAAGAAATTATCTTATTAAGGCACAGTTTTAGGGACATAAATACTGAATGGTCTACATCAGAAAATAATGCCTGTTAAATGTAGTTTAACTCACTTCCATTCGTGATCCGTAGCAGATTCTACTTTCATATTTTGAATTAAACTAAATCAAACAAAAACTGTTATTTAAAAAGCTGTTTAATATAATCCAGAATGGTGTGACAATATTTGGTGAATCGGTGATAACAATTTGTTCAAAAAAATTGCTTCCCTGAGAACTTTAATATGTTGATTACGAGATGATTGAATTTCAAATTACGTAATACTTTCTTCATCCTATGGAATTCCACCCGTGCTTTCTCAATTCGAGTTTTTAATTCTTGATACTGGTCCCAACTCTCATTTAGTGAACAGCCTGAATAATATATCCTCTCTACTCTTAGTAGTTGTTCCCCACTGACATAGATCGGTTTATATATGTCACAGCACTCACATATGGCTACAGCGCGGATTTCCACGCCCTATTAAATTTCATAAAATGCACAATAAGCTGGAAAATATGCACTATCATAATTCAATTCTTTTTGAAACACTGTACAAAAACTTTCTCCAAATTGTCTTGATTTAACCTCATCCATTTATCTGTCAGCACATTATTAAGCACAGAAAATTACCATTCTGCGTAACAAAAAGTGACAGGTGCATACTTAAATGAAGATATTTGGGACAAAATGAGTCCAAATGGTACGCCTTTAAATTTTCACCACACTATGTCTTTTATAAGCTTGACGAATTCAAAATCAGGATTTGAACGGATCACTTTGTTCTACCTATCTCTAGCTGCCACAGCTACTTCTCCGTGCGATGATTGCAGACACATGAGTATCCTCAATAACTGCTAAAGATAAAAGCTGCGATAACAAATACGTTTGACGAGTGAGAGTTCCGGGTAGGAAATTCAATGATAACAACGGGAGATTCAGTGCAAAACCAATGTTTGTAAGCTGCTATCTCAGTAAAGCGGCGTCACAGAAGTGAGATACAATTTTTGTTTTGTTCGTCTAACATAGAAGAATAAAATGGGCCGTCATTTAGTAATGCACAATTTACGGTTCAATTTACAGCAGCTGGGGCACCTTATTCAAGAAAATTTCAGAGTTCGACGTGGTGCCTTCCAGCTTACGTCAATGTTTACTCAAGCGACAGATAAGAAAGTGCTTGGTTAATTGGTTTATGGGATCTCTACCTTATGTACTAACTTTGGTTGTTAGATAGGATGCAGGAATAAATTATCTCCTCTCAATAATAGACTTGCAGTATAACGTGCAAAAACGGTCCCGAATTCTGCAAACCAACATTCATAAAAGACACTCATGCAAGTTAACATTTTACATGCGCCAATAAGTCAGAAGAAAAGTCATATTATGCAACATTAAGTCCAAGTATTCGATATTAAATACAAAGTCTTAAAAATAAGCATTTTGCATGAATTTTATCCTAAAAGGGCCAAAGCATGCAAACATGCACGGAGAAAGAACAGTTATTTGGAATCATTAAGTCATAAAAACAATATTTGCAAAGTTTGAGAAGTGTAACTAGGTTATTTAAAACATGCATGAAGATACGGCTCTACTTATGACCATCATTTTGGTTTTGACTATGTTATGATGTATTCCATATCTTTCACTGATACTTACTACTCGATAAACTATTCTTTGCAGTCTTTCTGCACTACCAGTGAGTACCATTGTGTCGTCAGCATATCTGAAGTTGTTATTAATTACCCCATTTATATAAATGCCATCCTCTACACCTTCCAGAGCCTCTCTGAAAAACTCCTCGGCGTAAATATTAAACAATAATGGAGACAGTATACATCCATATCGAACTCCTTTACAAAAGTGAAATTCATCTTTTGTTTGGTTCTCTATTCGAACTTTAGCTCTTTGACACCAGTAAAGATAAGCAAGCATTCTTTTTTATCTCTTACAGATGTTCCCAGAATATCCAGAAGCTTCCCATGTTCGGCCTTGTCGAAGCAAACATTCTGTTAGACGGACACGATGTATTACACGTTCATATATTGGAATTTACAAAGAAGGTGTACAAGAATTGTGCTTTAGTACTAAAATAACGTGGAAAAGTAATTAATTGGACACATGTTCATGGTCATATCTCAATGGACATAAAGACTGTGCACATATAAAAGAGGGCCTTCCGTCTGTATTTCAAACAATGGTCAAAGTAATTTATGATCACTCATACAAAGAAGCAATTGATTGATAATCAAGCACTATAGTCTGTAATGAACTCGCTATGTCTGCCAATTATAGACGGAATTCCTTCGCACCACCTTATGTTGAACACCAGTGGCGATCACCACCTTCCTTCTTAACCCGTTGATGTATCACTGAACCTCAAGGACATCTTCTGACTTAATTCCTGTCCAGCTTTGCCTCATGCATCGAATCTTCGATTTTGTTCTGTGCTGTGTGTGTCATAACCACCCCCCTGGCCCTCCTCTCCCCGACTCGACACTACATACTACCTTGTAAGGCTTAGTCACTGAGACGCGTTTCGGCTGCTGCAGAGAGAGACATAGGGAGAGGATCATCTTCATTATGCAAATGTAAATTTCTAATCAAATTCTGGACTTTTCCATACTAGTACGCACCATGAGGTAGTGTGAAGATGAACTTGTATTTTTGAATTTTGATGTCTTAGGTTATCGAGTGTTTGAAATCAATCTTGGAATTGATTAGAGCCATGTAATACTGTGAAGATGTGTTGTGTAGCTAAAGATTGTAGACTGGTCATTCTATGTATTCGTGCAAATGGATTGTTTTAATCTATTTTCTCAATAAAAATTCGTCCACTCAGTGTCTTATGTTAAGCCTATCTCCTCGATTTGAATTTATTATCTATTACTTTTCCTCTTAACATATTTTCATTTAAGGGTATTCTACATTATCTTTGAATGTTTCATTTTTACCTAGCAGGGTCCTATTCTATCGTTTACCTTGTGTCCTAAATGTGTTTTCTGTATGTTTGTAAAATTTGGTTAGGAGAGATCATTTCTATGTATTCGGTCGGTCCTTTACAAATACCACTCAGATGATCTATAAGCAATGGTTTACCGTCACATTTTACCTGTAACAAAAGACAAAGACAAAGACACCTCCGTACAGGCCATGAAGGCCCTTTAGGAGTGGAAGGTAAAGGCTTCCACCATTGTTAACCGCGACACGTGATGGGGTAGAGTGATTAGCTCTACGCCCGGCCGCCTTTGCCCCCAGGAATTAATCTGGTACTCATTTTTGGTGTAGGCTGAGTGAACCTCAGGGCCATATGCACCTCCGGAAGTGAAAATCTCGTTTCTGAAATTTTACGACTTCCTGACGGGGATTCGAACCCACGTCCTTCCGGGCGAACCGAGCACGCCTTTACCGCCTCGATCAGGCAACCCCTTTCTATCTGTGACAAGTCTTGGTAAAATTCTTCTATCAGTTGCCATGATAAGAAATGTGATGTTCTATACGTTTACTTCTTTACATCCCACTACCTGCCTGTACTTGTACCTAATATATTTAAATTATAAACTGAATTTTTATATTCTCCGAAACCCTCTTATCTCCTTGCAATCCCACTATCTGCATATTATCTTGTACCATCCACGGTTCTTCTCTAGTTGTCTAGCTTTTTATCATTTTTCTGTGATCTTGCTTCCTCTGCGAATCCATTGTGCTACTGAATTATTCTTGAACTGTACCCAATTACTCTTCATAAATATACACCAATACTTTCCAAGTCAAGGCTCACACTTTTTGAAAATGACACGAATATAAATGATGCAGCTTTCACTAAAATTTCAGGAAATCAATGCACTCCTTATCGCTTCGTTAAGCAAATTAAAAAGTTTCAAAATAACCACCTAAATGAGGAAATAATTTTTAACCACGGTATGGCAAACGTAAATCATTCCCTCGAACTTGTTTCTTAGCAGATGATACACCATTTGAAATTATTTTCCCAGGCGGAGATCTATAAAATTTTAGTTTATGTTGTTAGGACTGGGTATCTCTTGTGACTGCTCGTGACGCAATACGATATCACCAGAATGCTAGCCTCGCATCCGCGACGCAAATTACATGCATTCGCCTAATCAGCTATAACATCATTCGTTTTTTACTTACGCTATTATAACAAGTAAGACATTGACGACATAACTTGAAGATTTTGCCACACATTTCTCATTAACAGGAATTGACTCACTCAAGGTGAGGGTAGCTATAAATTCAGCTGTCCTTTACTCAACTCCCTGTGGTCTCAATTGCTATGTAAATTCGCACTCACTCGCTGTTGCTTTTAGTTTCTGTGAATACCTTTCATTATCTTCAACCAATTATTTATGTATTTATTTATTTAAGGATCGTTTCAGCCTCCTATGGGTTACGATTAATCAAATTCCTTGACTGTTGATATTCTTTCTTTTTACGCAAATATTTCTTCATTCTCAGGCTCGCTTTTGCTCGTTCCTCATCCGAGAACAGCCTTCTCGTTCTTCTGGGTCTCTTTACGAAACAGATCCGTCACCTCCGGAATTTTCCTTCTGAACACTGTTCGGTTTTTAATATCTCCCTCTTTAATCCCACATTTTTAAGATCCTGATGAACTTCTTTCAGCCATGTTACTTGAGTCTTTCTTCTTTCCTGGAAGATGAGGATCTTATTTGGTAGGCGTTCCGGTCCCATTCTTCTCAGGTGTCCATAGAAAGTCAGTCGCCTTTTTCTTATCGAGGTTGAAATGTTTTCGCATTTTCCATACAGCTCTTGATTTGATCTCAAACGGAAGGTAAACTCATGTCCTGTTGCTTTCTTGGGTCTCAGAATTTTCCTCAGAAATTTACGCTCTTTCTTTTCCATTTCAGTAAACCTTTTCCGAAAATTGTCTCTGTTGCATAGAGGCATTCAGGTTACACCACGGTATTATAGTGTCTGAGTTTGGCTTGATAGTTTATAGGAGAGGGATTTGGACTTATAAGTCTCCCGGTATAGTTTGATGCAATCTCCATCGTCTTAGCTCTTTCTTGGATAGCAGGCTTCTCGTTGTTGTTAGAAGCCAGAATCTCTCCTAGATATTTGAATTTGTGGACTCATTTTATGTCACCATACTTGGTCTTCATTGTCAAAGTTGGTTTCTTGGAATGTATGTTCATGTATTTCCTTTCCTCAGAGTATATTTTCAGTCCTGCCTTTAGTGCTGTTTCTTGAAAAACCTCTATCTGTGTATTGGCAGTCTCTATATTTTCAGCGATGAACACTAAGTCGTCTGCAAATGCAAGACATCGAAATTTAAGTCCAGCCTTTTCGTGTCCTATCTTGATTCCATTCGGGATATTTTGCTGACTCATTTCTTTCCGAAATTCAGTTAATTTTTATTTTTCTCTTTTGAAGTGTAATTGTGCAAATGAGGTCTGGCAGGAAGATAAATCTCTCTGACAATGATAGGTGGCCGCCGAAACTGTGTGCAGCTCGGAATTATTAATACTTTCTTATGGTTTTGTTTCTATTTTTAACTTTGAGAACTTAATATTTTCCAAAATGAACATAAATTTTGCGTGTTTGGTATGTAGTGATTTTTAAAAATGGCTGTACTTTAAAATATGAAAAACAGAAACTTATTTAGTTTTCCATAATCGCCTGATGCTTACCAGCTAAGTAAGTAAATAATCTAATATATATATGAGCATGTTAACAAAGCTTTCTGAGTAATATGGTGTGCTGTTTGTCTTACTTTTCTCTAAGCGTTCTTAAATGTTAAACAACAAATGTGCAGTGTATAAGTAAATGGTCTCCCATTTAGGGAAAAGCACTCGACACTTATATGGTTAGCCAGCCGCGTGGTGTAGGGGTAGCCTGTTTGCCTCTTACCCGGAGAGCCGGGTTCGATTCCCGGCCAGGTCATAGATGTATACTTGGATCTGAGGGCTTGTTCGAGGTCCACTCAGCCTACATGATTAGAATTGAGGAGCTATCTGACGGTGAGATAGTGGCCCCCGTCTAGAAAGCCAAGAAGAACGGCTGAGAGAAATCATACAGCTAACCACACGACACCTCGTAATCTGCAGCCCTTCGGGATGAGCACCGGTCGCTTGGTAGGCCAAGGCCTTTCAGGGCTATAGTGCCATGGGTTTAGTTATTTATAGGGTTAATAGGTTTTAAAGCTATTTTATAATTTTGATACGCAGTGTCCTGATGAAAGTACACTGGAATGGAAGTCAGAAAAACTACTTCCTGAGAAATTATTGTACCTTCTACAAAAATATCGTTTCCAGGAATGATATCAACATATACTTCCGTCCCTCGTTTTAAAATTTCTTTGCGTACGGATTTAGTAGTCCCCAGATGCTCTGTTGCAAAGTAATAAGAAGAACTCAGCTCATGAATACAAGAAGGCATCTTGAGCTGGTGTTGAAACAAGGGGATATTTCATATTGCAGAGTGTGGAGGGATCCGTTTGTAGAAGATTGTTCCATCTGTGCGGATGACTAGAGCAGCGGTGAAAACAAGTCATCTTTGTAACAGAAAACAAAGAAATAGTCTTCGGTTGCCTTCCCACCAAGCTCATTAGAATAAAGTGTAGCTTCTTTACTTACCGGACACGTGTTATCCCTAGAGGGAGGGGGAATAAGAAGTACGTGCTTTGAAAAATGTAACATTTTTGTTCCGTATCTTAATATCTAAGTTAAGCAGAAGCTTTGTAAATTCAAACTAACTTTCTGTCCTAAATTCCTCTTTTGAAAACGTTATGTTTTACAAAACATAAGAGAGAGTCTCATATATAATTCACCATCCTCCGTCTACTTTCTTCCATGAGAGCAACCAATAACGTGATGTTCTTTGCCTTTTCATTGTCAGATTCAAAGAAGGCAAATTCTGAGATAAATGTACAGTTTCTATCTATCTTTATTAATCTCGGTATGTGTTGTATACGATAACACTATCATTGTTAGGATATAGAGGATGTACTTGAAAACTCTTTTTAATATTTTCAGAAATAGAAACATATTTATTTAAAGTTAATTACAAGTTGGACCAGTCCCTTTGTATGTAATGTATCAAGTAATGTACAACAGCTAATTAAAAGATTGCACCAAAGAGCGTGAGATACATTTTCCTTCTGAGGATAAAATATCATTATAAACTAAACATCTACAGGATTAGAATATTACTTTTACCATTTCAGAAACTTAGACTATAGGCTACTAAAAAGGAAGAGAAGACATAAGAGACATGCTGAGGATGAATTAAGAATAAAAGTGAACGTCTAAAAATGTACCCAGGAGATTATTATACTTCGTACTTTTGAATTAATTTGGTGAAAATTCACTTACGTGGATTAATAAGTGGATAGGCAGTGGTATTTCAGACATTTTGTCTTGAGTTCCGACACTACTTTTCTGTATTTCGTACAGTTTAAGGCCATTGTATAATTGAGAGGCAGAGACAATGAACGACTTAACTGCACTTTGCCGTACAATGCTGTGGAACCTGAAGGGTGTTAGCTGTAAACCTAGTGTCCTCACCATGCACTTCACTCATCTGAACAATGGAATTGGTCAAATATGATGGAGCATTAGATTTTAACATTCTCAGCAGTAAGCAAGCAGCTGAGTATGAAGTCTACTCCTGAGTTTGAACCAATATGCGGCTTTGTAGTGAGATGTTACGTGAAAATCTTTATGAATATTGAAGACGAACCGCACACAGGCAATCTGAACTCGTTGGAGTTTGGTATTATAATTCTCTGAGATATCGCTGTAAATTTCCATCGCAGAGTTAGGCGACATCTAACATGGGTCATCTATGAGCGATTGGCCTGCCCATTCGTCTGACCTTAACCCTTTAGATTTTCGGCTTTGTTTACATGTGAAAACAGTGGGTATGCGATCCTCATAAATGATATAGATACACTACGAGAACGTGAGTTCAATGCCTGTGATGCAATCCGACTACTCCCAGGGGTGCTCCAAAAAATGTATGATTCATTGCGATGTATTGTGGAAGGCTGCATAGCAATGGATGGTGCTCACTTCGATCGCATGTGAAGAGTAGATGAAAGACATGGTAACCACTAGTGGGCGGATCTTTACGACATGCCATATTCTATCGCTTTATATTATTTGTATGGAAAATACAATTTAAGCATGATTTTTTTACGGTGACTATAATTATGAAATTTTCGCGGGTCATATGAAGTCATCCCCCTGTGGGTGGGGGCGGTAGAATAACATCCACGGTATCCCCTGCCTGTCGTAAGAGGCGACTAAAAGGGGCCTCAGGGGCTCTGAACTTTGGAGCGTGGGTTGCGACCACGGGGCCCTCAGCTGAGTCCTAGCATTGCTTCCACTTACTTATGCCAGGCTCCTAACTTTCATCTATCCTATCCGACCTCTCTTGGTCAACTCTTGTTCTTTTCCGACCCCGACCCTATTAGGTTTGCGAGGGCTAGGGAGTCTTTCATTTTCACGCCCTTCGTGGCCCTTGTCTTCCTTTGGCCGATACCTTCATTTTTCGAAGTGTCGGACCTGTTCCTTTTTTCCCTCTGATTAGTGTTATATAGAGGATGGTTGCTTAGTTGTACTTCCTCTTAAAACAATAATCACCACCACCACCTCATATGAAGTCATATTTTGACTCTTTTAACGCTCTTTGTCATTCTCCGGTAATTTTTCATATTATGGTCATGTTTCCCTGTGAGTTTTCGTGTGTTGTCATATTTTTGTCATTATATTCCATTTTCGCATAGGCCCTACCTGCTTTCAGTCGTCGCAAAGACGGATTTTTCACACCTCCTAATTGTTGTGTGTAATTTCTTACAATAAACTTCTTAGAAATATATATTGTCCGCCTCCGTCGTGTAGTGGTTAGTGTGATTAGCTGTCACCCCCGGAGGCCCGGGTTCGATTCCCTGCTCTGCCACGAAATTTGAAAAGTGGTACGAGGGCTGGAACGGGGTCCACTCAGCCTCTGAAGGTCAACTGAGTAGAGGTGGGTTCGATTACCGTCTCACACATCCTGGAAGTGGCTTCCCACGGTTTCCCACTTCTCCTCCAGGCAAATACCGGGATGAAATGAAATGTTGTATGGCTTTTAGTGCCGCGATATCCCAGGCCGGGTTCGGCTCGCCAGGTGCAGATCATTCTATTTGACTCCCGTAGGTGGCCTGCGCGTCGTGATGAAGATGAAATGATGATGAAGACAACACATAGAGGAGAATCGGGTAATATGGAATAGTCGGGCAATATGGAATACCACAATATCTTGCCTGTAAGGTACTCCTCTCAGGTGGAAACTCGTCGAATTACGGTAAATGTTCTCATGATGCTTTGTATTCAGTTTCGACATGCTCGTGAGTGAGGTTAGTGCGTGGAGCAAGAATATTTGTTTTTCATACTTGAAAAGTTTTTGCAGGCAATTCTTTTAAAGCTTGTATTAATTACCAACACTAAGTTTAGTCCTGGGAAATCCAATGTTACATATTGTACAAGAGTTGCTTATATTGCTGCACCAGTGTAACTTCCTTGTTGTGCAAAGTTAATGGCATGACGAATCCTTTAATTCAAACATGTTGTGTCGGGATATATGGAATACTGTTTTAGTTTCAAAGTAAAATGAGGTTTAAAATTAATTAAAATTAATTGCATTAATCCTGGTATATTATAACATTTAACTGCCTATAGATCTCAGTTTCTGCATCTGTGACGTTTGTCACTGAATGAACAAGTGACCGTAAAAAGAAAACTCTACATTATTAGTGTATACAGATTATCATTTAAGTTAATTACCAATTTTATTCTTTCGATTTTTTAAAATTTCTGTACGTCCACCTGTAAGAACGTTCCTTAAATATAACTGAGAGAATTTATTGAAGCTGTATTTTAATTTACATATTATTTACCCTACTATTCCATATTAGCCGACTATTCCGTATTACCCACCAAGTGCAACTTTTTGAAAGAAATAATTTTGACGTGAAGACATTAACAATTTACAGTTTAAAAATATAGAGAATCTTGGCTAATTATTTGAATTTTCAAACCATATTTATTTATATTTCATAACTGATTTCGGTAAGAAGTTATACTGCCAAAAGTAAATGGTATTCCATATTACCCGATTCTCCTCTACACCCAGCCTCCGTGCCATTGGAATTAACAAATTAAGGTTAAAATCCCCGGGAATCGAACCCGGGACCCTGTGAAGCGAAGGCCAGTACGCAGACCATTCAGCCAACGAGTCGGACAATGCCGGGATGGTACCTAACTTAAGGCCACGGCCGATTCCTTCCCTCTTCCTTGTGTATCCCTTCCAATCTCCCATCCCCCCGCAAGGCCCTTGTTCAGCACAGCAGGTGAGGCCGCCTGGGCGATGTACTGGTACTGGTACTAGTCATCCCCCAGTTGTATCCCCTGACCCAGAGTCTGAAGCTCCAGGACACAGCCCTTGAGGCGGTAGAGGTGGGATCCTTCGCTGAGTCCGAGGGAAGAACCGACCCTGGAGAGTAAACAGATAAAGGAGAAGAAGAAGAAGAAATATATATTTATGTGAATTCGGAGGGTAAGCTGTATAGAAAGAGAAAGATGCGTAGAAAGCGACAGAATAGTGAGCCTCAATTGAACTCTAACGATTTGAAGAACTTCAAATATGGCCCAATAACATCCTGCGATGTTGAGCGGTCTTTTCCCCCTTACAAGTCAATGTTGCGTGAAAATAGATCGTTCCTAGTTGAAAACTTTAAAATATATATAATTTGGTATTGTAATTCTCTCTGATCGCTCATTATAATGTGACATTTATTTCATTTTGTGCATAGTCGAGAGTTACCTCTGTAATGAGTAGACCTGGGATTTAAAGGCAAATGCCTATTTCGTTCCTTACGAAATAACATGATTTTTTTAAAAATATGTTGACGTTTCATGATAAATCCCTTACATTAATAGAGTTTTATAGTGCCCTAAAATGCCTATTTGGACCTTTAGAGCCTGTTTTACTATTTTAGTGCATAAAATGCCTATTTTCTACATTTAAAATAAAATTCAACTTCTGTAATTTTTACAATCACACAATGGACATCCCTGGAACGAGCAGAAGAGCAGAGGATGGGTTTTCACAGAAATGTGGTCTTCCCAGAAAACTGTCACCAAAGAAATGCTGAGTGAAGGGTGGAGGTGGAGGATTAGCTCAGAAAAACAACGAGCAGGTAGTAAAGGATGTACTGTGTCGAGTGACGGGGTGAGGGGGAGGATTATCTAGGAAGAACAAGGAGCAGGTAGTAAGAAGGGACATACTGTATCAAGTCACCAGTGAAAGAACATCTGTTTAAGTGAATATAGTTCATCATGACTAAAACGAAATCATCTAAGAGTGCGCTTATACAACAATGGCTTGTACAATTTCCAGGGATGACTTTTGATGGCAAGATTATTTTCTGCCAGTACTGCAATAAACAGGTATGTGCATATATCGTAAATTTTATATTAATCTAAAACTAAGGTTTTGATATTGGCTCCTCTAATTAATTATAGAGACCTAGTCCAGGCGACCTTGGTTTGATTTCCAGTGCCGGCAGTAATTTAGAAATCTATGAGGTCTGGAACGGTGTTGACCCAGCATCATGAGGACATTTGAAAAGCTACAGTGGGCAGGGGTCACGGAGGCAAGGCAATAAGGCTGAGGGATGTATCTTGCTGAACACACGCCACCCTATATCTGCAGGCCATGAGCGGGGCAGCAACCGTTATTGAAAGCCAAGGCCCTTCGGGGACTGTAGTGTTCTTGTTCTTAATTGATTTTAGAGTAATAATGGCTTAATTTAAATAGTTCAAAATTAAAAATTTTGTTCAAAAGCTCACCTTTTCTATTCCTCATCTTAGTCTCTAATTGACATCACTTTATTGTGTTTTAGATTTCACATGAGAAAAAATGCCACCTTCAGCAACATGCAATACTGCCAGTCACAAAGCAAAAGCAGCCATGAAATGTAACATTAGACAGACTCTGCTCACACAAACTATATCTCCTACATCCGATAATGGTTTCTATGCTGATATGTGTAGAGCCGTAGTTGCAGCAAATATCCCCTGGAATGGTGTGCATAATCCGGTTTTCAGAGATTTTTTACAGAAATACACCAAGCAGCACATCCCATCAGCATCTACATTAAAGAAAAACTACTTAGATATTTGTTACAATGAGGTCACTTTGTCAATCAGGGAGGATATTTGGGGGTCTTGCATATGGTTGTGTGTGGACGAAACCACAGACTCTTTGGGCAGGTACATTGCTAACCTTATAGTTTGAAAACTGGAACCCAATCAGGCATCTACCACTCACGTTCTTTGCTCTAAGCAGCTTGAGAAAGTCAAAAGTCAAAGCATTGCATACTTCATCAACAAGGGGTTGACATTGTTGCATCCTGGGAGTGTTGATGATTATAAAGTTCTTCTCCTTGTCTCCGATGCTATTTCCTACATGATTGCCACTGCAGCTCTCCTCAAAATTTTCTATCCTTCTTCAATTCATGTTACTTGCATCGCCCATGCCTTGCATAGACTCGCAGAAACAGTTAGGACCGAGTTTCCTGCAGTAAATACTCTCATTTCAACAATGAAGAAAGTGTTCTGTAAGGCTCCATCAAGAATAGCCATCTTTCGAGATAAACTCCTCTCTATTCCCCTTCCACCACAGCCAATCATCACCCGTTGGGGTTCCTGGATGGAAGCTGCCGGGTATTATGCAGAACATCTTGAGGAAATCATGACTGCGATAGAAAATTTGCCTTTAACGGACAGTGTTCAGAGAGACATTGTGTATATTCAGGCAAATTTTTCTAATCTTCCAGTCACCATTACAAAAATACAATACAAAGGAAATAGTCTCAAACAGCAATTTTCTGTAATTGAGGAAGCTGAGAATAATATACAAAGTGCTAGGGGCAAGGTAGGGGGATAAAATAAGAGACAAGTGGTCTAGTGTACTGCAGAAGAACCCAGGTTATTCAGTGCTGAAAAGGGTACACCAGGTAATGGTTGCGGAAAAGGTAGACTTACCAAGTGAAATTGAATTGAAAAATGTAGGTAAATTTTCTTATGCCCCTCTAACATTATTGTGAGTGTAGAGCGCTCTTTTTCTGCTTTCAAAATGATTTTAACAGACAAAAGACAGCCTGACTGTGGAAAATTTGGAGAAGATTATTGTTATGTACTGTAAAGCAAACTACGAATGGAACTTCTTTAGGAATATTCCTCACAAATAATAAACACATACTCCATTCGCGTTTACACCGTTATTGGATGCCTACAGTGCTGTAATTGTGTACACTGATTTTAGTATTAAGGTATTAAATCAATACTGATAATGATATATCATATAATCCATAACTTTTTTGACACGACTTTTTTAATATTGTTTTTGATAAATGTCTTTTTTATTCTGTCTTAATTTTGCAGTTATTTCGGTTAAGAATAGGGATACCACGTTTGTTAAAGTAAAAAATATCACGTTACAGTTTAAGTGTATGTTGTAATATTTTAAAGTCTATTTCCTGCCTATCCACACATTTTAAAGACATATTTTAAGTGCCTATTTTCTCTTTTAAAAGCCTATTTACTTTCTTTAAAAGCCTATTTTAGGCACCTAAAACTAACTTTTTTAGGGCCTAAAATCCCACGTCTAGTAATGAGTAATTCAATACATTCAAAATATAATAATGAACTTAATATTTTTATTTATGTTATATCATTGTGAATGTTCTAGATTTTAAAGTATATTTTCAAAATAATGTTAATTTAAAGAGCAGTAAGATTTTGAAGATTTCGAAAATGTTACCAATAAATTTTAAGTCATATTTATTGTCATATTTTAATACAATGCTTGATATTTCTAACATTTCTTGGGGATAAACATCCGGGACCTAATGATCATTGTTGGTACTAGTAGCAGGTGATAACTGAACATATTTGATTTACGACCAATGTTTATGGGACCTTTTTGACTTCGTCTGTTGCGTGCTGACCCTTCTGTAAGTATCGGAACTTTTTTTTCAAGGACACCCTTATATCCGGGAAACGCAGTCATTCTCTCACAAAGAGAACTACATCGATGGAATGGCGTATGGCTTTTAGTGGCGGGAGTGTCCGAGGATATGTTCGGCTCGCCAGATGCAGGTCTTTTTATTTGACGCCCGTAGGTAACCTGGGCGTCGTGATAAGGATGAAATAACGATGAAGACGGCATATATATCCAGCCCCTTGCTAGCGGAATTAACCAATTATGGTAAAATTTCCTGACCCTGTCCGGGAATCAAACCCAGCACCCCTGTGACCGCTAATAATTTAGCCATGGAGACGGACACTACATCGATTATAGAGAAACATGGCTCAACACTCTGGCTGCGTTAAGTAGGTACAGAATGAAGCGAAGGTCGGCTTTGAAGGGGAAAAATATATCCGATACACGTCGTTACGTTGAATTGATTATATCTGCCAAAATACTCATTCTCTACTGTACGGGAATTTTTGAAGATTGTTTATCGTCAACTCAGAAATGGGATTCTCGTTTACTGAATTACTAATACCTGACTTCTTTCAAGATACGATCTTTCTTCTGTTAGCTTGAGTCATTTGATAGGTAAATACTGATCTTATAAGTACGTCAAAAGAAACGAAAAGAAAAGATAAAAGAAGAGAAAAAGAAAATATCCATCACCGTATAGGCCTTGCAGGCCCTTGGATGAATAGAACGTAAAGATTTCCGCTATCCATAACTTCTGCGGCGGCTGCCATCCCGAGGCGATAAAGGCGTGCTCGGCTCACCAGGAAGGATGTGGGGTCGATTCCCTGTCAGTAAGTCGTAACCTTTAAGAAATGAGATTTCCACTTCCGGAGGTTCACATGGCTCTGAGGTTCACTCAGCCTACACCAAAATGAGTACCAGGTTAATTCGTGGGGGCAAAGGTGGCCGGGCGTAGAACTAACTACTCCACCCCAACAACTGCCGAGGTTAAGGATGGTGGAAGCCTTTACCTTCCACCCCTCCAGGGGCCTTCATGGCCTGTACGGAGATGACTTTATAACTTCTGCACTAAGTTGGATAGGGTGGGCAGGTTCATGCATGGCTACCATAGCTCCCAAGAATGAACCTGGTACTCATTTTTGGTCTAGTCTGAGCAAATGTCAGGGCTATATGCCTCTCCGGAAACGGAAATCTCGTTCCTTAATTTCTCGACTTTTTGACGGGGAATCGTACCCATGTTCTGCCGGGTGAACCGAACATGCCTTTGCCGCATTGGCTAGACAGGTCTCCTTTCAGTCCATCAACAAGTAATGAAGACTGCGAGGGCGATCGTATTAAAGTAATATTAATATAGTCATCATTCAGAAATACATAAAAATTAAGATCGAATCCTTTGTTAAATTATAAGAAACGAAATGGAATCAAATAAATGTGAGAGATAAGGTAATTGACATATATATATGATAATCATATGAGGAAATTTAGTGTTAAAATTTATATATTTCAACAAAACTGACTTATTTCTCTCACGTGCCGGTTTTGACACCAGTTCAGTGTAAAAATCTACATGATCTCATTTATTTACTGTCTCATTTTACAAGGTTAGATTAACGAGTTTGCTTCCGTGTAATGTATATTAATGAAGTTTTTCTTACACTTCTTCATGTTCTCCTTCCTTGTCCACTCAATTTTCCATTACAGCGTCTGGGTTTAAACTTCGATTCGTTTTACCCACTTCCTGCTATGCTTTGTTAATCCCTTTCTTTTTCTCTCCCTCTCTCTCTTATTCCTTTATCTAGTTTGCTTCCATTCTGTGCAAATGAAGGTTCACAGGCAAACACATGAAAAATGTTCCATTCGGAACGAGATTAGAATTTTTCAGTACTTCATTGATAATATGTGCCCTAGCAATAAGCATTTCTATTTATGAATTTGCATTGGGTTTGACAGAGTACCTAGAATAGCGTTGTATAGCTGAAATCATAATCATAATTTTTGTAGTTATATCAAAACATGTCATTGACTTCATGATTTATGCATTTTACCTGTTTATTTTCCACTCCACACAGCCAAAAATAACCCTGAACCCCTCTCCATAATATTTGAAAATAATTGTTTTTACATGTATGTCTCATTTCCCGCCTTGAGGATCAATCAGAACAGAAAATAAATGAGCTAACGCCAAAATCACCCCCACCTCCCAACATAATTTCCAATGGCTAAAAGTTTGTCCTACCGGACGAGTTTTTCATGTCCGAATATTTCTTTCCTTTGTTATAGTCGATAATTCCGTACTACTACTAATAATAATACTCTTATGGTTTCAGATACCATTTTACATAATTTTAACCGATGCTTTTTACGATGCGTGCGGGTCAATTTCAAACTTCCTATTTGCTCAACCGAATGACACAGGAACTGTGATCCTGCTGAGCGCTCCACGGCTGTTTTAATTAATTTTGTCGCGCAAGCAACAAATGTGTCACCAGATACATTTTATTTGGAATTCGAAATAACTGTTTTCCGCCTTTCAGATATCCAGTTCCAACTGCCGGTTTGAATCCACGATCTTGGGACCTGAAGGCCAGCTTTTTACAACTGGTCTGCGGAAGGATCTTATTTAATTCCATAAGGATTGTGGTTAATTGCTAACAATTCAATAGTCGTTGTTTCCGGTTCCACGAAACCTCCCATGATGATATTTTCTGGCTGCCTTTGGTGTAAGGCGAAAAATCTTGTTGAGGGGAAATCACATAGGAATGTTTAGAGAAAGAGCGGGGCCTGTCTCCGTTAATATTTTAAGCTATGTTTATAACCGTTGTTTCTTTCAGACATGAAGATCTAATAAGACTATGTATCGTAAAATCATTCCTTTAAGACATGAACATTCAATTTTGGGGATGGCCAACCCTGTTGCAGCAGCTGACACTGAAGGGGCAGCCGACAGCAAGAACAAGACCAGGCCAAAAGGATGAACCGAGGAGGAAGCAGCTATGATTTATGTCGGCAGACAGCACACGATATTGCACCCTTATGATTACTCGCTGCTTCGTGCTCTCTTGCTTCATAGCAACACGCTCCACAGCACAATTCTGACCAGGAAGCGCTGTCAAGCCTTCCGTTCTAAAATGACCGCAATCATGAAGACATCATGTCGTTAAAGAAAGGAACGTAACGGTTCAAATAAAAGAAACCACACACCATGTATACAAAGTGAAAAAATGAATATTTTTAAAGGCTCTACTACATTACATTACAATTATTTTAGTTCTTTAGCATAACAACTATTCAGTGGCGGTTCATGACATTTTACTCTGGCAGGGCTGTACCGCCAATACTTTCCCCTCCCCAATCGGTGAAGTTATCACTGACCATCACCACGATACTTTTAGATGAATAGTAATCATAATCATAATAATAACAAAAAGAAAATCCACAGCCTGCTTCCAGTCATTCGACCCAGTCAGGAATGGAATGAATGAATGAATGAAGCTCCCAGCCTGTCGCACTCCTCTGGGGCAATGATAAATGACTGACAGATGGAATGAAATGTTAACGGAGAGTGTTGCTGGAGTGAAAGATGACAAGGAAACCCGGAGTACCCGGAGAAAAACCTGTCCCGCCTCCGCTTTGTCCAGCACAAATTCCCTCATGGAGTCACCGGAATTTGAACCACGGTATCCGGTGGTGAGGGGCAGGCGCCTGAGCCACGGACGCTTCTGTACTAACTACAGTATAATGGCATTTATGCACACACATTAACAGGCTAACAGCTAATTCAATCCTGACTACTATGGCACTGCACTGTTTCACAGATCACAATCACAAGTGATAATAACGCTATTCATGAAAACAAATAATCAGTGCACTTCCGAATTTATCCTTCCTTACTCAAATTTCAAAGCATGAAACCGTATTTAACATTTTGACCACCCTACAAATAGTGCCGTCAAGTTATGGTTACGTTTAGAAACTTTATTTTAGCTCCTTTATAGAACGGAATTGTTTAAATAGTATAATGAAATTCTTTGTTTTGTAAAATGTATTGGAATTAATCTCCTACAACAATTAATGTAATACGTGGGGAAAAAAGCCTGCGTACACTGTAAAATGGTTGGCCATGTTACTGAGGGCTCCGCCGTTTAGCGCTTACACCCGCCTGCACTCTTCTTTCCTCTGACAAGCCCATATCGTCCTTCCAGGCTCCTTCCGCACCCCGCACATTTGCTAAGTCTAGCGGCCTTCTTAGGGCTCTCCTGTCACAAACAGAGCGCCTCAAGACTTGCTTGCTGGAGAGCAGCCATGGTCTGAAAGCCCTTGCCGTTTCCCTGAAAATATAAAAGCGAAATGTTTACAGCCGAAATAATAAGGGTAATATTGTGTGTATGTTGGGTATTCAGCCCGAAGGCTGGTTTGATCCGCCAACAGCTGTCATAAATAGCCTAGGCGTCACTGAAGAAGCGTACTAGAGGAATGAGGAGTGAGGTAGTTGCTTTCCTCACTGAGCCAGCCGCTGCCATTACATATCAGTCTGCCAAGCCCACTGAAATGCATGCACCAACCGACCCCATGAGCGATATTTTCACACCATTCATAACAGGGACTGGCTGCATAAGGAATGGTATTACTAGCATCACTCATACCTCAGTCACTTTCATATTGTCAAAGCCAAGAATAAGACTGAGACAAGTCAATGAAGGTAACAAATTTGATATAGCCCATACCAGAAGACATAGTGCACTGTAAACACTACATCTCGCCAGCAAAGACATAGGGTAATATTGTATAACTGAATATCACACCACAGAAGTTCGACTTCACTAAATTTGTCCATATCTGTATGCAATCCATTACAGAGTGGAATAACGTTAAATGTTTTTGAAAAGAGGGTGAGGCGACACCCAAAGCCGTCCATGCACGAATCACCACTGCAACCTTTAGAAAATTTTAATTAACAATAAGATAAAGGAACAAAAGGCGAAGGTTGGTATTTCTGGTACACTTACACGTCCATTCCAGTTCCTTCCCAAAATGGAAAGAAATCAAGATAATTTGATCCTCAAATTAAAAATGAAGGAATTAAAAGATTGATTTCAAATGCATCCTAGGTCCGTCTGTGGGTAAATACAACTGTGTCAGCCTGCAGATTTGAATATCGCAGGTTGAGGTAGTCAGATTTTTGAAGGCAGAAATAATTCCATTCTGCATTCCACGTTATACAATGATGGCCTGTCAACGATCTCTGATGACTTATCCGACAGTTTTTCTTCTAAAATTAGCCAGTGGTCACCCAAATTTCCAGTTCTCTGATATATGGTAGAGTGAAACGAAACCTAGAAATTGATACCCAGTTAGCCAAAGTGACGTTAAATCAAAATGCCTGACACTTGACTGCATATAAGTTATTGTTATTATTACCCCATTCGGGGATTGAGAACTTTCTCGAAGCCATCGCGCTGTTATTATGTCTCATACCCTAGAGCGTTAATGATTGCAACGATAAAGCCCTGAATGAATATTAAACGGTGAGCTCAACAAAGCTTTGTGGGAGGCTCCAATTAAAAAATAATAGAATGCTTTCCTTTATGCAGTAAATTCTACACGTTAGTTGTTTTAGTGGTAGGTTGAACGTAATTATGTAAATATTGCTAATTGATTAAATCTCCTCTGAACGTCCAGTAGAAACAATAATGGGAGTCGTTTGATTCAATCACTTGCAACTATTATACACCAATTACTACTCTCCAGCATCTATTAATGGAAATAATTGCATCAAATTCACGATTGAGATAACTGCATTTACATTCACACCATAGATGGTCATTTTGCACACCGTTTTCCAGGGCTGAATTTCAGTTTTCATACTCGTTCATTACTCCAACAAGAATCTTCTCATACTGGATTATTTACGAGGTAGGAAATTTGAGTTTACAGTAACAAAATTCACTGTTAACGTTACTACTAATCAGTCTGTTTTATTTCTTCAACATCGATGTTTTTATTCTTTTTCTCATACGTCTGTAAATCAGTGGTAGAGAAGAGATCCCGTAGAATCCCAAGATTGCCGGTGAAAATCGTCAGAGGTCGTATAGAAGTTGAGCTCGCGTCCTATCTCGTGCGATATAAAAATAATTTCTGGGGAAATACCTTTGAGATCATTTAAAAATTTTTAATATCTCTAGAATAAAACTTTAATAGCAGTTTTAATTTCTTACTTAATTCAACCTAGAAATTCCATCCAGGTTGCTGTTTTTATTATTATTTATTATTGTTGTTGCTGTTGTTGTTTAATGGGGACCAACATATAGGTCATGATACCCTTTCCGTTTTAATTAAAGGTGCAAATTGATGGGAAGATGAATACTTTGAAAAACCTTTCTGCTTAACTGTAAGCTGTTCACATTTGCAGGTGCTGAGAACATTAAATTAGATAAAATAAAAGAATGGACTATTTCCTACAATAATATCGTATATTCAATGTTCCTTGAAATACTGTAAGAATGAAGAATATTGATAGATAAACATGAATATAATCCAATAAATATGATGTACAAATTTGAAAAGAAAGATGAGATGTGTCTGTACATTGCTCAGAATTTAAAAGGAATGGTATTTCTGTATCGGTTGTGTCCACAATAAAAAGGAAATGCACTTCTTAAATTGTCCGTCACATCCGTCTGTATGTACGGGTATCGCAAGGAAATGGCTGAAGACAATATCATTATAATCGGTGTGTAAAGTCGAGGAGGAAGCTATTACATTCTCGGCTAAAAATAATTATATTCACGCTGAGTGAAATGGTAGTTTAGGGGAAGGCTTAAATTATAATCTTCATGTATTTACGTTATTAATGGTCGTATAGACAAATACTAAAAAACTGAAGTTATACAGAATTGAATTCGATCATTTATGTCTTATACATTTTTACCATTTCGATTTTTGTTGCTAAGTCCTTAACGGTTCATGGCGTGGGTTACTGTAGTCACGTCCTAGTTCGTAAACCAAGGGCAATGGCTGAGTGGCCTAATAAGTGGTCCTGAGAGTCTGGATACCAGGTGCTATGGAATGGGAGTGGGCATCTCGGACATATTCTGAGTCAGGGCCCTCCTTGTGCTCAGGCGGCTAGGACTAGACAATTCGCCGGTGGTCCATAACCCGTTAGAGGAGAGATCCTCACTTGAACTATGTGCAAGTAGGGTAGCATCCTGCTTCATGAATGTACCTAGCTCAGGACATTTAAAGCAACCCTCGGACCAATGGGAGTGACGGAGTCCCACTCCCATTTGACAGGCGAGGGACTCCTTGGAAACAACGAGGCGAGCGAAATGGAACTCGATGGGGAGCTATCAATATTAATGGGGCTTATGGAAAAAAGAAAGTAGAACTGGCTGTGTCAGCAAAGAGGGTGCATCTGGATGTGCTAGGATTAAGTGATATTCTGGTAAGGGGAGATAACGAGGAAGCGATAGGAGATTATATATTGTACTTGACGGGTGTTAGAAAGCGAAGGGCAGAGTCGGGGGTAGGGCTCTTTATCACGAATACCATTGGACGCAACATAGTTTCTGGTAGGCACGTAAATGAGCGAATGATGTAGGTAGATTTGTCAGCTGGAGGAATTAGGACAAGAATTGTGTCCGTGTGTTCACCATGTGAGGTTGCAGATGAGGATGAAGCTGACAAGTTTTATGAAGCATTGAGTGACATCGTGGTCAGGATCAACAGCAAGAATAGAATAGTGCTAATGGGTGATTTCAATGAGAGAGTTGGGAATAGAACTGAAGGATACGAAAGGGTGATTGGTAAAAGTAGGGAAGATATGGAAGCTAATTGGGAATTGGAAGCGTTTGCTGGACTTCTGTGCTAGTATGGGTTTAGCTGTTACGAATACACCTTCAAGCATAAGGCTATTCACAGCTACACATGGGAGGCTAGGGGTACCAGATCCATAATAGACTATATCTTAACAGACTTAGAATTCAGGAATTCTGTTATTATTTATCGTATGATGAAAGAAGGAATATCAGCTATTTACAAAATATGTACAAAAATACACACACTCTCAAGTTCATAACATTATTCACAATACTATGTCCAGATGGTTAATCCACTCAACGGCTCCTTGTGTTAGGTAGTGGAGATCCTCCATTGAGCCTCTAAACGCTCTGAGCACTATGTGATCCATGGTTTGCTGTTCTTCACCGCAGTCGCAGTGAGGAGAGGACTTCCATCCCCACTTGTACAGTATTGCCCCGCATCTTCCTTGGCCGGTCCTTATCCTTATCCTACCACTGTCGTCGAGGTGAATGAAAGCCTGCGGGCTTCTCCCAAGGAGTTTTAATTAAGTAATGATATGTCAGGGAGTTTTGGCTTTGCCACTTATTGTTCCATGTATCTAGTATTTTGAAGTTATTGTCTTGAAGGTTGATTGCTGTTCGCCACGATGGTTGTCTAGACTTTAATCGCTGTGGTAATGATACTGGACAATCTGAATGTATTGGTAGCAGTGGGTTGCTTTCAATTTTCCTCCATGTGTTCAGCAATGACTGAGATCTTCTTAGGGGTGGGGGTGGAATGTTACTTAGAACCGATAGCCAGTGCGTGTTGGTAGATTGAATACATCCTGTGATGAGGCGCATTGCTTGATTGAGCTGCGTGTCAATCATTTTGGTGTGAGCACTGTTCAACCATGTAGAACAGCAGTATTATGCAACTGAGTACGAAAGAGCCAGAGCTGTGGATCTAAGGACTGATGCATTAGCACCCCAGGTATTCCCCATTAACTTCTGTAATATTTTGTTCCGGGTTTTAATTTTAGCTGCTTCATTCTTGAGATGCAGTTTGTATGTCAGTGATCTGTCCAGGGTCACCCCTAGGTATTTAGGGTTACTGCTGCATTGGAGAAACTCATCTCTGAAACTGACTGTAGGATTGTAATTTGCATGTTTTTTCCGCAGATGGAAAGTTGATACTATTGTCTTTTGAGGATTCGGTCGAAGAGAATTATGTTTGAAGTATTCATCTAATATCTTCAGATCGGCTGTTAATGTTTCTTCAGTTTCCGGGAAGCTTTGGTCCTGGGCTATCAAGGCAATATCATCAGCGTAAATAAATTCCTTGGACTTGGTATTTGGAAGATCGTATGTGTACAAATTAAAAAGGAGTGGAGCCAGCACAGAGCCCTGTGAGAGCCCCTCAGTTATTTTGTGCACCCTACTTGTATAGTTTTCTGAAAACACTTGGAAATACCTATTGCTCAGCATATTGCCTATTAGAGTGGTTAGTTTCCGGCAAGGGACGACACTAATGAATTTGAGCAGCAGTTTGTCATGCCAAACGGTATCATAAGCAGCAGCTAGATCTAAGAAGACACCCGTGCTTATCAGCTTCATCTCAAAGCCATTTTTGATATGAGTTGCTACTGCTAGCACCTGTTCCTCACATCTTCTTCGTGGTCTAAATCCACCTTGTTCTATAGGAAAAACCTTGTTGATGGCTGAGGAGATTCTATTGTGGATCAGTCTCTCTAACAGCTTGAATGTGACACTAAGGAGTGCAATAGGGCGGTAGTGTTCAACTTTTGAAGGGTCTTTGTTTGGCTTTATTATAGCAATGATCTTAGTTTTCTTGAATAGTGGAGGCAGATAACCTGTTTCTACTGTACAATGTTGGAAAAGAAGGTGCTCAACCATCTGACAGTAGCTGGACCACAGTGTAACAGCAATTCGGGGCATATGCCATCAAAACCTGCTGCCTTTCCAGGCAATTCGTTAGGAATGTACGAGTTTCCGGCGATTTTTCGATGATACAGACCACTATCTGATCTGTATTGAACTAAGTATCTCTAGGTCTAGGGTAGAGAAAGTGAAATCTGTCTGCAAACGACTAAGGGTAGAAAATCTCCAGGACGAGGAAATTAGACAGAAGTACATGGATATGATTAGTGAGAAATTTCGAACAGTAGACAGTAAGAAAGTTCAGGATTGAGAAATTGATTTGGTGGCATACAGGGATGCTGTAGTAGAAACAGCAAGGGAATGCCTAGGAACAACTGTGTGTAAAGATGGGAAAAGGCGAACATCTTGGTGGAATGATGAAGTGAGAGCAGCTAGTAAACGTAAAAAGAAGGCTTATCAGAAATGGCTCCTAACAAAAGCCGAGGCAGACAGGAATTTGTACGTAGATGAAAGAAACAGAGCGTAACAAATAGTTGTTGAATCCAACAAGAAGTCGTGGGAAGAGTTTGATAATAACCTGGAAAGGCTAGGTCAAGCTGCAGGGAAACCTTTCTGGACAGTAATAAAAAATCTTAGGAAGGGAGGGAAAAAGGAAATGAACAGTGATTTGAGTAATTCAGGTGAACTCAGAATAGACCCCAGGGAATCACTGGAGAGGTGGAGGGAATATTTTGAACATCTCAATGTAAAAGGAAATCATCCTGGTGGTGTTGCGAACAGCCAAGCTCATGGGGAGGGGGAAAATGATGCTGGTGAAATTACTCTTGAGGAAGTGGAAAGGATGGTAAATAAACTCCATTGTCATAAAGCAGCAGGAATAGATAAAATTAGACCTGAAATGGTGAAGTACACTGGGAAGGCAGGGATGAAATGGCTTCATAGAGAATTAAAATTAGCGTGGAGTGTTGGTAAGGTACCTTCAGATTGGACAAAAGCAGTAATTGCACCTATCTACAAGCAAGGAAACAGGAAGGATTGCAACAACTATCGAGGTATCTCATTGATTAGTATACCAGGCAAAGTTTTCACTGGCATCTTAGAAGGGAGGGTGCGATCAGTCGTTGAGAGGAAGTTGGATGAAAACAAGTGTGATTTCAGACCACAGAGAGGCTATCAGGATCAGATTTTCAGTAAGTGCCAGGTAATTGAAAAATGCTACGAGAGGAATAGGCAGTTGTGTTTATGTTTCGCAGATCTAGAGAAAGCATATGACAGGGTACCGAGGGAAAAGATATTCGCCATACTGGGGGACTATGGAATAAAAGATAGATTATTAAAAGCAATCAAAGGCAATTATGTTGACAATTGGGCTTCAGAGAGAATTGATGGCAGAATGAGTTCTCGGTTCAGGGTACTCACAGGGGTTAGACAAGGCTGCAATATTTCACCTTTTGCTGTTCGTAGTTTACATGGATCATCTGTTGAAAGATATAAAATGGCAGGGATGGATTCAGTTAGGTGGAAGTGGTCTATGCTGACGACTTGGTCTCAATGGCAGATTGTGCCGAAAACCTGCAGTCTAATATCTTTGAACTTGAAAAGGTGTGCAATGAGTATGGTACGAAGATTAGCCTCTCGAAGATTAAATTGATGTCAGTATGTAAGAAAATCAAGGAAATTGAATGTCAGATTGGTGATACAAAGCTAGAACAGGTCGATAATATCAAGTATTTAGGTTGTGTGTTCTCCCAAGGTGGTAATATAGTAAGCGAGATTGAATCAAGGTGTCGTAAAGCTAATGCAGTGAGCTCGCAGTTGCGATCAACAGTATTCTGTAAGAAGGAAGTCAGCTCCCAGACGAAACTATCTTTACATCGGTCTATTTTCAGAAAAACTTTGCTTTACGGGAGCGAAAGCTGGGTGGACTCAGGGTATCTTATTCATAAATTAGAAGTAACAGACATGAAAGTAGCAAGAATGATTGCTGGTACAAACAGGTGGGAACAATGGCAGGAGGGTACTCGGAATGAGGAGATAAAGGCTCATTTAAGAATGAACTCGATGTACGCATAAACCGGCTACGGTGGTGGGGTCATGTGAGGCGAATGGAGGAGGATAGGTTGCCTAGGAGAATAATGGACTCTGTTAAGGAAGTGTAAGATAAATGCAGTTAGACCAAGAAGACGATGGTAAGACTCGGTTTCTAACGATTTAAAGATATGTGGCATAGAACTAAATGAGGCCACAACACTGGTTGCAAATCGTGGATCGTCGCGACGTTTAGTAAATCCGCAGAGGCTTGGAGACTCAACGCTGAAAGGCGTAACAGAGTATAATGATAATGTATATATGTATGTAGTCCAAACAACACCGAGCCACGAGAAGATGGGTAAACAGAATTTAATGAAAATCGGTATGTAAAGTCGGGGAATATGGAACTACAGTCTAGGCTATAAATAATTTTATTCACGCAGGATAAAATTGTAATTTAGAGGAAGGCACCTGAAATTTAAATTTTAAATATCTATGTTATTATTCTATCAAAATGTACTACAGATTAAAAGTTATAGAGAATGTAGTTTCCGATCATTTATGTCTTATTCAGTTTTACCGCACCGAGTATGATAAGAGTAGTGGTGATTGTTGTTTTAAGAGGAAGTACAACTAGGCAACCATCCTTTATATATATTACTAATCAGAGATGATAAATGGAAGGGGTCCAACACTTCGAAAATTGTAGATATCAGCCTAAGAAAGACAAAAACCACGAACGGTGTGAAAATGAAAGACTCCCTAGGATTTCACACGTAATACTCTCGGGGTCAGAAAAGAACAAGATTTGACCAAGGGAGATCGTAAAGGAACGATTACTTGAAGAGTAAGAAAAGAGAGAGTCATCAGAGAAACAAAATCTCCTTTAACAATGCATGCCCTAATATCATAGAGGCGGAAGAAAATTAAATGTTAAGGCCTACAATTTAGAAAGCTCATCAAACTGATCAGGAACAATATTATATTAACATTTTTTTTTGTGAATTTCTTTTGTCTCCTCTGTTGCCAAACACCTCCGATAGACCGGATTACTGTTGTGTGTGTACAACAGCCTGCCTGAATATTGGCGGGAAGTAGCTGGGGAGTTAGGCAACTTTCTTCCTTAGCATAGCATTCCTCTGGTTCATAAATTTCCTGATACTATTACGTAACACACTGTTTCGTCATAGTTTTCCAGTTATTGGATCCTTACATTGAGGCACTGATTGGAATGAGCAGTGTGTACATTTGAAGGAATAATGGCAGAGGAGTGATCACGGCTGTCTATGGCCTGATCAGTCCAGCTCTGGAAATTTGGACTGTTAGGTCGGCAGCGTAGTACCGTTCATACTGAGAAAATGTGCGTTATTTCATTGGATCGAGTACTTCATATGATAGCATTGATTTTAATCGCTACTTTCCTACTGACTTCATTGTAATGACCTATGTTGATTTCAGTTGGGAAAACCACAAAGACAGTATTTCTGAGGATGTAAAAAGGCAGGTGGCGAGTGTCTGCCATTATAATGAAAACTGCCCAACATGATTGACTGGCAGTAGGCACGTGGGCCTGCCATCTTCGTGAAAACTCACCAACAGATAGTAGGAAATGGGGCCTGTCATTACAATGAAAATTCCCTAACCCTGTCTTCACATGAGAAAAGATGTATGGTGACTTTCCTGTCGCGTTTCTGCGGTGACGTTAAGAGCTATGCAATTTAATATAATCTTAGTCACAACATGTACACTACTTAACCTAGAATTTTGTATACAATATAGAATTCCGTAGCGAAGCACGGGTACATAAGCTAGTTTTAAATAAATTAAGCGCATCCAAGAGACTCATTGTTGCTTTTCGTATTATTTTTCACTTTCACACTGTAATATTGTAGCATTCACTGGGTGAAACTACACTTGTTCTTGGTTAAATTAAACCAGTAACTTCACTAGTTCTTGGGGCAAGCAAAAGGTTTCCGTAATCAGACACTTTTATCCACGAATATCTCTTCTTTTTTTCCAATGTTTTA
This sequence comes from Anabrus simplex, assembly GCF_040414725.1. Classification (NCBI taxonomy): domain Eukaryota; kingdom Metazoa; phylum Arthropoda; class Insecta; order Orthoptera; family Tettigoniidae; genus Anabrus; species Anabrus simplex. The sequence continues at coordinate 1,757,671,093 of NC_090265.1, forward strand.
AGCTTGTAGAGACGCGACCAAGCTCGACAGCTGCAGTCTCTTAAGTGCAGCCAGTATCCAGTATCCGGGAGATAGAGGGTCCGAACCCCACTGTCGACAGCCTCGAAGATTGTTTTCCGTGGTTTCCCATTTTCACAGCAGGCAAATATTGGGGCTGTACCTTAATAAATGTCATGGCTGCTTCCTTCCAACTCCTAGCCCTTTCCTGTCCCATCGTCGCCTATCTGTGTCGATGCGACGTAAAGCAACTTGTGAATGAAAAAGTAAAGGTTCGTACACACTTGGGAGCATACTGGGAGCCCCGCGGCTCAACTGAAATGTACGAGCGGTTCACGAACACTGCTTGAGCCATTTGGGCGCGAGCAGGATCAGTCTGCGTCTTGTTTCCATCAAAATATATCTGCTGAGCAAGATACTCTTCTTTTCCAGTAGTGCGACTACTTTTCTGTTTACCGGGCGAGTTGGCCGTGCGCTTAGAGGCGCGCGGCTGTGAGCTTGCATCCGGGAGATAGTAGGTTCGAATCCCACCATCGGCAGCCCTGAAGATGGTTTTCCGTGGTTTCCCATTTTCATACCAGGCAAATGCTGGGGCTGTACCTTAATTAAGGCCACGGCCGCTTCCTTCCAACTACTAGGCCTTTCGTATCCCATCGTCGCCATAAGACCTATCTGTGTCGGTGCGACGTAAAGCCCCTAGCAAAAAAAAACTTTTCTGTTTGCTCCTTTCCCTCCAGTGTGACCACAAGTAAGAAATATTTTTTGTCTTATATTCATCCGCGTGACGTCCAATTGTTGTACCGATATCCCATGCAACCACTTTCACATTATTTTTTAAAATGATCCCCATTTTCCGGGCCCCATACAACATAATGTGATCGATAAGTGTCTATTAGCGTAAGCACATCTTCATCCGACCAGGTCACCTTTGTGGCAATATGCTCCCTGTTCACGTTCACACTTACGAGCACGTTCCATTGTCGTCCACAATGAGCGCGAGCATCCCTTTGTGCTCGCTTAGAAAACCTACTGCAGTCGGCTCAAGAACGAGCAACTCAACGAATGCTCGCATTACGCTCAGAACCCCGTCCACGCTTGCGAGATGGTAGTGTAAGTGGCTCACAATATGCTCGCAAGTGCGTACGCACTTTAACGCACCCTGCATATGACAATCTAATAGCAACAATACTGAACTGCTCAGTTCAGATGGACTCAAACGGAACGTTAGATGTATGAGCCATTCAGACAGAATACCTGACTGATTTACAGTGGTTTGCAATATCACCTTAAACTTGCTCTATCCTGCTGGATGATTTCACCTGAGCAAGTCAGTGCTGTATGGTATCTATTAGAGTTCCTACACAACGTACACATGGCATTACCTTTGTTAAGAATGCTATGGAGCTTACTATTGTTGGGTATGTTATCGAGCATTATCCTCTACTAGGTGCTTTTGAATTGTATGATTCGAAGAATTTCTCCGTATGCGGTAACAGTTGGCACTCAGTGACGTATTCATATTGTTAAGGGCTTGATATTTTTGTCGGAGCACATAGGTGTACAGAAAATTTTTTATTTGTGAAGGTGAAAATACTCAGTTCACTTCTAATTTCTTTTTTCGCTATGGGCTTAACGTCGCACCGACACAGATAGGTCTTATGGCGACGATGGGATAGGAAAGGCCTAGGAGTTGGAAGAAAGCGGCCGTGGCCTTAATTAAGGTACAGCCCCGGCATTTGCCTGGTGTGAAAATGGGAAACCACGGAAAACCATTTTCAGGGCTGCCGATAGTGGGATTCGAACCTACTATCTCCCGGATGCAAGCTCACAGCCGCGTGCCTCTACGCGCACGGCCGACTCGCCCGGTAGTTCAATTCTTATATACGGTGCATGTGGTAATTGATAAAGACTGCGGGCGCATTACAACATAGACCAAAAAATTAGGGGAACTTGTTTTTGAACGTATGCCATGCTCCACAAAACAGTACCTCTCATCCAGGTATATTAGTAACTAAACCTTTATTCTTTACCGTTGAAGTATACAAAAGAAACTCGCTGGATTCGCGTTCATTTTCCGAACACAAACAAAAATGTCCAATTAGGGGCGAGAACAATGTGATAACAGTCCTCCAGGATGGATGTTTATCACAGATGGAAAGCTTCAGTATGGTTTATGTCCAACACGAGCATTTATCACAGCTTGGCACCTACGTGGCATGCTCCGTATAAGTCGACGGAGGTCACATTCGGGTATCAGGTCCCATTCTCTAATGAGTGCCTGTTCGAGGTCTTGGAGAGTCTGTGGTGGAACAGGATGCCCACGAACACTTCTGTTAAGCCTATCCCACACATGATCGATGGGATTAAGGTCGGGACTCGCAAGACCCTGGCATTGTCGTGCATAAGTACGAACTCAGGGCCAAAACCGTATGCACCAACCAACACATGCTGTAGCAGTGTCTGCTCGATGTACCCCGCAGCGGTAAGATTACAACGGACGACGACAAGATGCAAACGACCATCAATGCTGATGCCACCCCACACCATTACAGGACCTTGTCCAAATCAGTCGCCTTCCTGGAAACAAAAAGGCATTTACTACTCACCACGGAGTCTATATACACACTGACGTCCATCACGCTGTGTCAGGGGAAATCTTGACTTCTCTGTGAACAACACAGGTCTCCATTGGCTAAGTTGCCAGTTGACGTGGGTACGGGCAAACAGAAGGCGAGCTCTGCCATGTTGCTGCGTTAAACGGAGCACTCGAACAGGACGTCTGGGTCTTAAGGACCTGTTGCTTACTATCTGGTCAGACACCGTGACTCTACTAACCCTCCTGAGGTCTTGTTGCAGTTCTCTGGCAGTTGCTGAACGACGCCGCAATGCACAGATGGTCAGATTTCGGTCATCCTATGGGGTTGTCATGCGTCCACGACCGTGTCCAACGCTCCTTGTTAACTGGTCTGTCTCACTGTATCGATTGCACAACTGGTGACGGAGACGCGTTGACATACACAGCAACACGACGAATTGTCCATCCTTCCTGCATCAAAGTGACGGCCCTTGCGACTTGAACCTCGTTAAGATGTCTCATTGGATATGGGTTGACGTACGTGCTCAAATGACCACAGTAGTCTGTGTACCTCACGACGACACACGGTGGCACCGCTAATCACTTTGTTTTGAGGGGTCACCTGACATTTTAATGCATGGCTACGCCTACAGATGGAGTATAACTTCGATTTGACATACCGTGAGTAGCTAAGGTCTCAAGGTATGCTGTACGACCAATGGAACCCCATCTACCCAATTAACATTTACATACTAGACGTTACAAGACATGTTCCCCTAATTGTTTTGCACTGTGTATTTTCACTGGGGCTGCACGATCATTGTTGGCGTGGACAAGATTTTGCTTATATACCTCACTATAGCTCAGTCCATGTGAGGGAAACAGTATTGCTCTTATGGAAACAGGGTTGCCACATCGAACGGCTCTGTTCAACAGTATCATGGGAAAACGGTGGCAATTAAATGTGTGAAACTCAGTATTTAAGTTCGAGGTAAAAGTTAGAAGAAACTAAGCTGAAGGTAATATTCAGTAAGTCTAGGGGATTTCTGGGGAGTTGGTTAGGGGTGTTAGAGGAGCTAATTTTGATGTTCGCAGGATAATAGCAAAACAGCGGAACGTAAATTTGTGAAACTCAGTTTTTAAATTCAAGATAAAAGGGAGAAGAAAATACGCTGAAAATTAAGCACAGTTTACGATTTACTTTGTTTCCTCCTCAGCCTCATCCATAGAGTAAACAAATCACTGTATTAAAGAAATCACACATGTAGGCTAATTAATCACACAATACTCACCTTACAAAAGAGAAGACCACATTGATATAAAGTCTAAAATCAAGATACGCAACATATAAATAGAGTTTTTCTTTGCAGTAGTGATAAGCTGCCAGGATTCACTGAGTAGCGGTTTACGCGTTACATGTACCAGAGCGGCACAGAAGTGAAACGTACGAAGGCAACAAAGCGATGGCTGTTCCCACCATTGTGCTTCCTCCCTGGGAATGTTTTTTATGAAATACAAAACTTCAGTAGTTATTTTAATAACACTCGGGCATGATATGCCTCATCGTGTCTTCTTTCTTTCATAATACAATATAATATTCCTTACACATAACGAATTATGGACGTCTAAGAGGGGGTGTGTTCACTCGTTGTAAGTGCAGAAGAGCAATACTGTTTCCCTAACGTGGAATGACCTATAGCTGCAGCAACCGTCGTTGACGGGACAAACACATAGCATGTGCAGATACTTTCCCCCAATATTCAGGCATGCTGTTTTAGTCGGGACGTAGAGTAATATCATCTTTCGGAGATGAGTGGCAGCAGAAGAGACTAATCACACCACGACAATGGTCATTGAAATGTTATTGTTGATTTCTTTATGAACTTTCGATATTGTAGCTCTTCACAATTATAAGGGGCGATCAAAAAGTTTCCCTTCGACGGCCAGTCAGGAAAAATCGCCTGAGCATTGAGGCACTCATCCTACCGACGCACCAGGTTGAAGTTCACCGTGTGGTAAAACACGGTGTCCTGCTGCGTGAAGATGTCTGTAACCACCTGCTGCATACCCTCATCCGACAGGAAGCGTCGACTCTGACCCTGATGTCGAGATCCATTGCTAGCGCACGAATGGCTATGCGCCGATCCGCCCTAATCGCCTCATCCGCCGTCCGCTTGTTCTTGTCCGTAATGAATGCGTTTGGCCTCCCAGATCGACCGGTGTCTTGTGTTGAAATGCAACCCACACGGATCTTGGTGCGCCATTCAATAACAGTGGTTTTCTACAGACATGCTTCCCCATACACAGTCTTTATTCTCCAATGGATGTCCACCGGTGTTTGTCCTTCAGGAGCCAAGAACACAATAACAGCACGTTGGTCCTCTTTGGACACATTTAGTAATAACGTCGCCATAGTTCATGTAGCCACATTTAATGCACTCACCTCGGCACGACCCGACTGCCACACTAACCCCTTGCTTATATATATATGTATATATTATGCCTTACTTTTTAGTTGCGACCTTTACCAGCATATCTGTCTTACGTTTTTGAAATATTACCTGTGCATACACATATGTAAATATTACTCCGGTCTCTTAATTCTAAGTATCGGGTCGCAAGTCACACAAAGATTCCAAACTGGAATTGTATTCACGAGCATAAGTTCTAACATATGGCATATAATCATTTCTCAGGGTAAAACACACTTCGTTGTTCCTAAATGCATTAAATAAATCGCGGATTCCGTTGAAGAGTCGCCATCCGTTGAAATATTTATAATATATCCTTATATTAAAAGAAGTTATCAGATCCTCACCTAATATTAAGCGTAAGCTAGCTCAATAATTCCATATGCTATCCTACTACTACCTACTTAAGGATTATAAATGCAAAATCAAATCTATATACAATTTATTAGCATGCTAATGTATAATTACAATGAATCATATATATTCATTGGCAATAAGGAAAGGAAAATCGTAATATTTTAAGTATCATCCCCAAAGTGCTTGGATTCCGGAATAAACATATTTGAAAAAACGTTCAAATCTTCAATACATTTGCTTACATAATTGATAATAACCAAATTATACCATATCTTCCATGATTAAATTCGTATGAGGGGAAAAATAGGGATCAGACCTTTATTAAATCAAGGAGGAGTGGAATATCTTTCATTTAATGTTGTTTGGAATTTTCTTTGGGGCATAAGTTAAGTTTTATTTTGGTTTACGGTCTATTTGACCAACAATTTAAATATACGTTTGGCTTCTTGTTAGTGACTTTCCACGTTACGAGATAAGCATTAGCATTTTTAATTATGGGTTCAAAACACCCATATAGTTACCAAAAATTCCTATCATAACCCAAATGAATAGATTAATTCAGTACATCACCATCTGTACAACATAAACCAACTAAATCTAGTACGGAGTGCCATAGATTTGACGGTACGTCATTCTAATCTGTGAAAATCGTGCCATACAGTGCAAGTCATGTGCTAAAATATTTACATACATATTTCTTCGCTGTGCCATAGTTTCGATAAAGCAGACCGTGCTTCGTGTAAGCGCTAACATGCTGACCTTCAAATACGTAAATGTGCGAGATTTCATTCTACTCCTAAAGATATATATATCGTAATACGTAACAAACACGTAACCTCACCATATCCTCTTCCGAAAGTTACAACGAAACAAAAACAGCATGGATCGAAACATGCATTCAACTCAACATGGCCTATATTCATTACTTGCAGTGCTAACCAAAATCTAAATATATTACGTAACACAGGAATCCGCATTTCATTTATCTATCCCATTCTTTAACAACGAACTGAAACATATCTCCTCATTCTACATATAACATGCCACATTAACATTTCATTTCCTCTGTAAATATATATATCTTCATATTTAAAATATATCATCACTCAATTCCACTAAAATAACCCCTGTGTTACGGACGCAGTATTCAATAACCTGACTATTCTTTATACACTGCAACTTCGTAATATCAAACAATTCTTTACCATATTATTATCATACTGGCCATGGTTGGTATCCATATTGACCTGAATTTCTAGGTTACGTCTTATATCTCGCTTATATTTATACATCCACAACTGGTTAAACGCTTCACGGTCTATACGTATTAATTGGCACAAAACATGCATAAATACTCAGTCAGATCTAGTTACCAATAACCTTAACATTATCACATTAGCATTGCAGTTATATATAGCACAAAATAGCACTTTTCATCGGCTAATGAATCGCATTTGTATTCATATATCTTCTCATTGGCACTTGATCTCTTATATCTAGCACTCCTGTACACCTATAAATATTTTTCACTAATTGATTTGAAATTCATTACGATGCAACTCGTAATACTTATCTCGTAACTGGATTTCTGCTGGCTCTCAGCTGGACTACGGCATCATGGAACAGGCAATCGCTGCGATCCGAAGACTACGTCATCTGCGGCTTCATCTTGGGTCTTGGCTTGAGCTAATCAGTCTTGAGCAAAACATTTCCTCTGTTTAAGCTGAGTCCATGTCACCAGTCATCATGCAATCATAAAAGAACAAATACATGGTAGAGTATATAGTATGCTGGTGAAAAATAGGCAATTCAATTCCCAATACTTGTTGTTGGAAACTCGTGTTAGACGAAAATATTCTTTTCTTTAAATTTATAATGTTCTCTAATTTGGCCTATTCCTTGTTCTTTCTTTTGCTTAAACAGCTATTGCCTCCCTCCTGGAAACAATAAATTTTGCCGTTATGGTACTACTTTCGGCAACGTGTAATTCAGCTGAAGCTTTCTTTCCCCGATTCTGACTTCAGATCTCACAGTGACGAATATTTCCTTCAAATATACTCCTTTTCCGTATTGTATTCTTGCAGATAGAGTCTTCTATTCCGTTAATATATCAATATTTCCGTATGTGACGTTGAGTTGATCTTTTAATAATCTTATTATAAGCCGTGCAGCTTCCCTTGAACTTGTACCTTTTTTTTTAGTCACAAAGTAGTCAAGAATCGTTCTCTTTCAAATTTTTCCGTCCGTCATTATTTAACTCTTGAAATTCTTTTCCCTTGCGGCCGGGCGATATCGATTTATTCGATCACTACTCTGTGTACTTGCACCTGAAGTTATTGTCCGCCATCTTTGTCCACTGTATTCATTACATTGACGGCCGCTAATGTAACGTAATGGTACAATATATATATATATATTTTTTGCTTACGGGGCCCCCCGTAGCCCGCTCCCCCGCCGTGACCATCGACTCAATCTACATGGCCTCCGACATGCTATTAATTTCTAAGAAGAAAATGATAGCAGGGAAGAGTGATAAGTGATACAAGGAGTATCTGCCGGTTTCCGAGTTAGACTCGCTATCACGGCAAGAGTTTGTATTGGTTAGGTAGTTTTAAGGTGTGGTATTGAAGGATAAGGGGAAAACCACATAGGCAGAAAGAGAAATGGCCTGCATGTAAAATCTGACATCTTGTGATAGCACATGCAAGGATGTGGGCTGGAAAAAGGTCCAGTGGTAGTGTTAGTTGAGAAGAGGTCTCATGCACCAGCTAGCCATGAACCATAGTCTCGCCGTTCCATCTGCCAGGTGATCAATCAATCAATCAATCAATCAATCAATCAATCAATCAATCAATCAATCAATCAATCAATCAATCAATCAATCAATCAATCAATCAATCAATCAATCAATCAATCAATCAATCAATCAATCAATCAATCAATCAATCAATCAATCAATCAATCGATACTGATCTGCATTTAGGGCAGTAGCCAAGGTGGCATATTCCCTACCTGTTGCTTTCCTAGCCTTTCCTTAAATGATCGCAAATAATTTGGAAATTTATTGAACATCTCCCTTGGTAGGTTATTCTAATCACTAACTCCCCTACCTATAAACAAATATTTGCCCCTATTTGTGAAGCTTATTTCCAAAAGGTACCAACTCCAAAAAAATCGAAATTGAGATTATGATGGAAAACGTACGTTGGTAGGTAGCTCCATCGTATGAAAGAAAAAGAAATAGCCAAAACGACCTAAATCCATATCAAACAGGGCATTAAAAATCTCGTTTGATGCCAATAAGTACCAACTCCTGTGGCCTGAATGTGCCAATACATACCGTATCCATGCAGCCAATGAGAGGCCATTTCTGGGTCACGTGAACAGCAGCAAAATGGCCACGCTATGTTTACATGACGTGAAGTGACAGTTTTCTTACGAAGTTGATTTTGTTACTTTGTGCTATTTGTTTTTCAAAAGTATGGAATCAGTTATCTCAGATGGGTATCATACTGTGATACTCCTGAAGAAGTAAATAAAGCAAGGAAGAGGGTATTAGCTCCAGATAAATGGAAGAAGACGGTTAAAGTGCAAAAATACGAGAGTAAAGCGAGTGTTAAACCAAAAATTGCTTGTTTCCACAATGTCGGTGAGTTTTGTAGAGCCCGTGATTTAACAGAACAAGAAATAGTAGCGTTTCATGGTGCCTTCTGGGAGAATTAAGATGCTGTTTCTCAAAAAAATTTGTTGTTTCGTACATGATGTTGTATCACCAGAAAGGCACAGGCTTAATCAAAGGACAGCATGTACGTGTGTTTCGAAGAAAATGACGATTAAATATAAAGCTAGAAGTGATAGTGGTGTTGTCAGTGTGTGTAGGGATACATTTTTAAGCCTCCTGAATGTCAGTCGAAGGAAAATTGAGAATGCTGCTAAGGAGAAGAAAGAGAATTCCTTTAGTTCAGTACTGGTACTTAGCATTATTTTCATTGTTTTGTTCAATTTTATTTAATATTATTTAAATAATCTATGCCTTCACTGTAAATACCTTAAATCTGACTATTTTATAACTAAATACAGTCAGTTTTATAAAAAATTCTGATGACTGCAGTGAAATTTATGTCTTTCAGGTGAAGATATTTAGAGTTTCAGTGCCAAAAAGTACCAAATACATCATTTTCTTTGAATATTTCATAAACTGCAAAAGCTTCAACAGAAATAATTTGTAAAACAATGCATTTATTCTCTCTGAACGTAATAAAAGCGCTCAAATGAATTTTCAGTTGAAATTTTACACTCTGAGCGTTTTTCCTCTCTCCTGTAAAATATTACTTTTTGGATTTGGTACCTTTTGGAAATAAGCTTCTCATTTGTCCTCTTGAATTTCAGCTTTACCTTCATATTGTGATCTTTCCTACATTCAAAGACATTATTCAAAAGTATACGTCTACTGATGTCACTCCATGCCATCTCTCCACTGAACGCTCGGAACATACCACTTAGTCGAGCTCCTCGCCTCCTTTCTCTCAACTCTTCCCAGCCCAAACTTTGCAACATTTTTGTAACGCTGACCTTTCGTCAGAAATCACCCAAAACAAATCGAGCTGCTTTTCTTTGGAGTTTTTCCACTTCTTGAATCAAGTAATCCTGGTGAGAATTCCATACACTGGAACCATACTCCAGTTGGGGTCTTACTATTGACTTATTTTCCGTCTCCTTTACATCCTGACTACAACCCCTAAACACTCTCATAACCATGTACAGTGACCTGTACCCTTTATTTACAATCCCATTTATGTTATTACCCCAATGAAGATCATTCCTTACATTAACACCTAGATACTTAAAATGACCCCCCAAAAGGAACTTTCACCCCATCAACGCAGTAATTAAAACAGAAAGGACTTTTCCTATTTGTAAAACTCACAACCTGACTTTTAGCCCCGTTTATCGTCATACCATTGCCTACTGTCCATTTCACAACATTGTCTAGGTCATGTTGCAGTTGCTCACAAACTTGTAACTTATTTATTACTCTATACAGAATAACAGCATCTGCAAAAAAGCCTTACCTCTGATTCCACATTTTTACTCATATAATTTATATACGGTATATAAGAAAACATAAAGGTCCAAGGATACTTACTGCCTTGAGAAATTCCACTCTTAGTTATTACAGGGTCAGATAAAACTTCGCTTACTGTAATTCTCTGAGATCAAGTTTCTAGAAAAATAACAACCCACTCAGTCACTCATTTGTTTGGTTCAATTGCACTCATTTTTGCCAGTAGTCTCCCATGATCCACCCTATCAAATGCTTTAGACAGGTCAATCGCGATACAGTCCATTTGACCTCCTGAATCCAATATATCTGCTATATATTGCTGGAATCCTACAAGTTGAGCTTCAGTGGAATAACCTTTCCTAAAACTGAATTGCATTCTATCGAACCAGTTATTAATTTTGCGAATATGTCTAATATAATCAGAAAGAATGATTTCCCAAAGCTTACATGCAACGCATGTCAAACTTACTGGCCTGTAATTTCCAGCTTTTTGTCTATCATAATTTCCGTTATACACAGGGGCTACTATAACGACTCTCCATTCATCTGGCCTAGCTCCTTCAACCAAACAATAATCGAATATGTATTTGAAATATGGTACTATATCCCACTCTATTATATTTATTATATCCCCAGAAATCTTATCAATTCCAGCCGCTTTTCTAGTTTTCAACTTTTGAATTTTATTTTAAATGTTATTGTTAACATATGTAAATGTTAATACTTCTTTATCACTTGGCAGGTCCTCTATTTGGACATTATTCTTGTAACCAATAATCTTTACATACTGCTGACTGAATTCTTCTTCGTTTTGAAATCCTTACATACATACTCCCCTTGTTCATTAATTATTCCTGGAGTGTCCTTCTGGGAACCTATTGATACCCATCTATTTTTCAATAAAATTTGTATGACTGCCAGTTGTGCTAGTCATCATATTATCCTTAGCTGCCTTCTTTGCTATATTCAATTTCCTAGTAAGTTCCTTCAATTTATCCTTACTTCCAAAGCCATTTCTAATCGTATTTATTTCCAATCTGCACCTCCTTCTTAGTTTCTTTATTTCTCTCTTATAATAAGGTGAGCCATTACCATTCCTTACCACCTTTAAAGCTACAAAACTGTTTCGACATTCCTCAACAATTGCTTTAAACCGGTCCCAGAGTCTGTTTAATTTTTTATGTACCGTTTTACACCGATCGTCGTTAACTTTTAAAAACTGCCTCAACCTGCATTATCAGCCATATGGTACTGCCTAATAGTCCTACTTTTAAGACCTCCCTATCTATCACATTGATTTTTAACTACCACAAAAACAGCTTCATGTTCATTAATACCATCGATTACTTCGGTTTCTCTACAGAGCTCATCTAGTTTTCCAGCACCACTTCCAGAAAATTTTCCCTCTAGTAGATTCCATCACTTTTTTAATCAGCTGTCATTTGCATATTCGTTTATTTGCCATTTGTTGGTCATGTTTCCTGTCGTTCGCATTTCCTTCCCAATCGGCATTTGGTAAATTCTCTTCCCCCGCTGCAATCACAATCCTTTCCATGTCGTTTCCCACATAGGTGATTATTTTATCAAATTATTCTGAATCAGCATCCGCGCTACCCTTCCCCGTCTGTACACTCCAAAGTTATCAAGTTGCTTATTGTATTTAGAAATGAGCCTTATACATAGAAATTCATGTTTGTCATCTTTAACTTTTTCGTAGCTTACAAATTCTTCTTTCACCAGAATGATTACTCCCTCCTCCCACCATTCCTATTCTATCTCTGCGATACACACGACAGTTCCGTGAGAAAATTTCTGCATCCGTTATATCATTTCTCAGCCATGATTCAATTCCTATTTCATCATCGGGTATGTGTACACCTATTAAATTACCTAATTCTATTAGAAAGTACCGAAGTTTCATGAAAACTCTGAAATTTTTACGTACAATATACTGATTTATATATATAGACCTGGCAACACTGCTTCTAAATATCTGGATATACAATTAACGTTTACATGTTTCGAGGTTTTGTTTGTATTTGTAAGGAAAACGTTTAGGGAAATCACGAAGTCAGTATACGCATACGGCCCGTTGCGGTATCTTGTAGGCATATGAAAACCGAAAATTTGAGATGAAACTATTGGCGATAGGCTGGCATTATTTTAATAACCGAAGGGTTTTTAGTGCTTCGTATACTTACTTATTAATTTTGTTATTCTAGATAATTGACCACGATGTATTCACAACGACAACTAACCTCCAACTGAGCGCGCGAGGCAACACAGCGGGGTCTTATAACAGAGTATGTGTGTGACGTCACATATTTAGCACGGATTTTGCCTTAATTGGAAAAGCTGTTTCATGAAATCTACTTTTCAGATTTTCAATTAGGTTTCGTAACTTGTAGCCTGCTACTTTATCTGTCAATTGAGACATTAAAGATAAGTTAATCGTAAGTTAAAATCTCTCGGAGGTATACGCGTTCCAATTGAAAACTAAGAGCGTCTTAAAATGTATCTTTCCATGTACCAGGAACTTATGTCCACGTTAATACAAGGCTAGCAGGAGTTTCAGCCCTGTTATTCTTTTTTATGACTGCTATAAAAGAATTTCAGAGCAGTCAACAGCTTACGAAAATTCACTCTGGTTGTTCTCTTCCTTGTAATCCTCAATCACTTCATTCTGTTGATCACCAGAGCACATGATGTTTCATCTGCACTCTTTCCTTGGTCTGATTTCATCAGTTCATCTTGAATACAGCCTATACTTTCCTAGCAGAACAAGCATTTTCCAGTCATATTATTAATCTATAAATACTGAAGGAATCATAGAAAAAATTCCATTATATTTCGTGCCAGAGAAACGACAGTTCTCAAACACTAAAATACAGGGTGATCTACATGTCCCTTAACATTTGACGAGATAATACTTCACGGAATATTGGACGAGGCGTAGAAAGGTAATAATTGACACACGTGATTAGCATGACATAGGGTTTTATTGACACCAAAAGAAAGTACACAAAATGACCAACACATGGCGCTTCATACGATATAAAGCAATAATATTGGCATAACAATCGAGGTTTAACAATACCTGCAGTCGAGGGACAATGTTCTGAGCAACACAGTAGAGCACACCCGAAGGTACGTTGACAAATTGCTTACTACCGCTACTACTATTACAGAAAAGTTCCTTCCACCTGTGAAGGAATAGCCGGGCCTGTCATATGGTGACGCCGTATCTCAGGCCAGGAGATTTGCACCGGATAAGGAGATGTGCGAAGAAGGTGAGAGGGTTGGCGGCCGTGGCCTATACTACACTAGGAACTGTCCCGCCGTTCGCCTTACACTCTGGTCCAAAAAAATATCCCCACCTGCATGTTTTAGGGAAAAACATATTTTAAGAGAGTATTGAGAAAGAATTTCAATGTTTTATTTCAGAATAGCAATATACAGGATTTCTACAATATATGTGACATGCTTCAGCACTTTGTGTGACCACCTTTAGCCTTTTTGCGGCTTGTACTCTTCGTGGCATTGACTGAACAAGTTTTTCGCAAGTAGCAGGCTCAGTTTCATGATACCACACTTCAACAATTTTTTCAATTAATTCTTTTCTGGTAGTGTAACAATGTTTCCTGAGTTTTTCAGACATAATAGCCCATACATTCTCAATGGGGTTCATATCGGGTGAATTTGGGGCCCACCATAATGGCTAAATGCCGAGATCTGAGACACATTGCTGGACAACCCTCGATCGGTGACAACTTGTATTGTTGTCTTGGAAAATGAACGGTCCTAGGTTTGCAGCACTAAAATGGTCCCTAACAGTATTCCAAACTTCCTTCTTAATGATGTCACAGTATGCCGTTCCATTGATTGAACCCGTGCAAACTTAATTCTTTCCACCTCTTTGGAAGTTATTGCTCCCCACAGCATAACACTTTCACTAAATTTCTTGGCTTCCACAGCACATTCCTTCTTTAACTTCTTTCCGGGCTCTATCCACAGTTTTACACCACCATCATTACCGAAAACATTATTTTTTTTCTTCTGAAAAAAATCACCATACACCAATCCTCACTTGTCCAAATTTTATACATCTCAACAAGTTTTTTCTGTCTTGGATATGATTTTTGTCAGGAGTGGCTTCTTTGCAGGCTTTTTATTTTTATAGTTCATATCTGAGAGACGTCATAACACTGTTTGGTGTGAAACGGAATGACCTAGATCATGTTGTAAATTGCACGAAAGGTGCCTGGAACTCAATATTCGTCTTTGTTTCGTCATTGCTTTCAGCGCCGTGCACAATCTTGGGCTGGCATTCTTCTTGCGACCACATTTATGCCTCAAACTTGTCATCCCTGTCTCCTTTTGTTTCTTTAAAACATTACCTACTGTTTTATGGTCAATAAATTACCTCCTAGCAATTTCCCTCTTGGATATTCCTTGGGAACTGTTGCGGCTTTTGTGTTGGTACTCGTCTGCTGCATTTCATTTTTGTAACAGTTGGCAATGTGCTGCTGCGTTTTTGTTTTATACACAGACACTGAACATGGCGACAGGCAGCAGTACACGTGTTTTGGTGTACCTCCGAATTTGTTGTACATAATGTGTAAATATGCAGTGTTTTATTCATATGTAATAAATGTTTGAATCACCTTGTGAGTGATGTGTTTGTGTCTGCTCGTTTGGGGCAGTCTGGTCCTCCATTTGATTTGTTTCAAAATTGTATTTGTGCGCCTATGGAACTGAACTTTGTTATGTGCGGCCGATATGTTGTTTCGTCGTTCGCAACATAAAATTTTGGTCCTTCCGGGCCGCGATGAGAATCATTGTGAACTTTGAACATTGTGCTAGTCACCTAAAAATTGTTATCGTCATGAATTGCTGCCTCAATCGCCGTTTGAACATAGCAACGAGCTTGGCGCGAAAAGCATCGTGAACAGTTATTGTATAAAAGCACCAGGATGTCGTGCTTAAGGCTAATTACTACGAATGTTTGAATTCGTCATATTGAGATTTCAACGAAGTCTACATTGTTTTGGAACTGCTTTGATATCGCACGTTAACAATCTGTGGAAGTTACCACGTGCTATTTATTGCATTTGTTCTTGTGAGCTGTTTCCGCCAGCCTTTATCTGATACCCTGATGTTCGAGATGTTAAATGCTACTTGGAATTTGGACTCCAGTGAACATTACATCGCAGACGTCATCCTTTGGACTTTCCAGTCACTTTGGGCATGTGATTCCAGCCAAGGAGTGTTTCCAGTGGTAGTGATGATTGATGATACAGCACCGCCATGTACTGTAAGTCTGTTCCATTTGTCTTTATTGTTCCTATCTTGACTAGGGTGGACATCCTGCCTGATATCCTAACCCTACTGCTAGCACTTTCCGTGTATAGAATTAACAGATTTGTCTTGACTTCTCATGGGCATTATACGATTTCGTGCTAATAATTTGTTGGGCCGCTTTGTGTATTTTGTATATTTTAGAACGTACGTGGTTTATTATACGTTATTTTATGCTTTTGTTCATCTACCTACATTGTTGGTTCCATTCAAAGACTGTCACTCATTTCAACAATGCAAAATGAATGCAGTGCACTGAATATAGAGCTTATTGTTTGTATAGTCACCATAGTTGTAAGATTGATTTGTATTATTATCTTGTCAATAACTGATTACCTGAACTATTCATCATGGTGTTTGAATCCGAAGCAAAGGCTGTTCAAAAACGTGGTCTACTTAAAAGGTCATTAACTCACCTTGAAAATTACTTAAAGCAAGATAACATCAACCATCACGAACTAATTTCTAGGCAAAATAGGCTGCCAGAAATTTGGAAGGAATTCAGCATTGTTAGGGAGTATCTAGAATGTGAATTAGACTCAAAATCTAGCGAAACTCACTTTGGAGAGCATGATGAATTCGAAAACAGATATCATGCAATAGTTGCTAGGATTCAAGAATTGCTTTGCTCATTTGAGAGACCCACAAGTCCAAGCAATGCATCCATTATTTCTGATAACTCTACTCGGTCCAACTGTAGCTTGAAGCTCCCGCCCATTGAATTGCCTGTTTTAAAGGAGATTTGACAAAATATTTGAGTTTCAGGAACACCTTTCAAAGCTTGGTTATTAACAATACCCGCATTGACAATGTGCAAAGACTACACTACCTATTGTCGTCTCTTCAAGGCGAACCTAGGGATTTGTTAGATAACCTATCCATATGTGCTGATAATTTCACTGTTGCTTGGAATTTAATTGATGAAAGGTACAATAACAAACGCTTGATTGTTTCACAGCACGTAAAACATTTGCTCAATCTCCATAATTGTACTAGTGGATCTTCCGTTGAATATCGCAAATTGATAAACCAAGTAAAATCTAATCTTAGTGCTGTTGACAATTTGGAGGGTCAAGTTCCACTACATGAAATTTTGCTACAGGAATTGATTATAAGTAAGATCAAGTCCAACCATAGAAGTGAATGGGAAAACAAATTTGCCTCTACTGATATTCCCACACTAAATAATTTAATTGATTTCTTGGAAAGAAAATGTCAAACACTAGAGCTAACAGAATGCAAGAAACCTGTTATTGAGCAAAAACGAGACTTAAAATCCAACCTAAAAGCCCTTCACATTGCCAACAATAGCACTTCCTTGAATTGTAGGTTTTGCAAACTTGATAATCACAGCATTTCTGATTGTAGAAAGTTCAAACAAGCAAACATTGATCACCGTCGCAAGTTTGTGAGGGAAAATAAACGTTGTTATCTTTGTTTTTCCGCTTCTCATGTTTCTAAACATTGTAAGCAAAACAAATGCTCCCAGTGTAATGGGCCCCACAACTTATTGGTTCACAAGGAACAAGCAAGTCCCAATAATAACAATAATAATATGAATGCTACAAGTTCTGCAATTGTTTCACCCACTGCCATGAAGGTTGTTTCAGGACTAGGTTCTAATGTTTTGCTGAGCACAGCGTGTGTAGGAATAAAAAATAGCTCAGGAGAGATTATACTAGTTAAAGCTTTGTTAGACTCTGCGAGTCAATTATCCTTTGTGACTTCTGATCTTGTCAAGAAGCTTGGTATCCGTACTAGGTCTTGTCGTCTACCTATTGTTGGTATAGGCAATTCGAATGTGTCTCCTGTAAGTTCCACATGTAACCTTGTTTTGTTCTCAAATGTATCAGATTATACATTGAAGTTGAACTGTGCAGTCGTGAACACAATCACAAGTCCACTCCCTGCGCAGGAAATTGATTGTTCCAATTGGGTTATTCCTGATGATATTATTTTGAGTGATAGGACATTTAATCAGCCCTCTACTATTGATATTTTGCTAGGTGCTGATGTCTATTATGAAATTGTGTCTTCTAATATTTTGCATAAGAAGGGTTATCCCGCCTTATTAGATACCGAATTTGGTTGGGTGCTGTCAGGCACTTTCCCTGAGTCGTGCATTAAGAATAATGCCAAGGCTCGTCGTGCTAATCTTGTAAAACTTGATTCTATTGACACTAAACTCCAAAGGTTTTGGGAGCTTGAAGAACTTCATCAACCAGTTCTTACTCCTGAAGAAAGGGCTTGTGAAGAACACTTTGTGAATAGTGTTCAAAGAGATGATTCTGGTAGGTTTGTTGTCAAACTTCCTATTCGTGCTGAAGTGCCACCTGTAGCTGAGTCTATGCATAATGCTGTTAGAAGGCTCAAACAGATGGAAAATAAATTTGCTAAGCTTCCAGACTTGAAAAGGAAGTATGTAGATTTCATGCGTGAATACAGTGAAATGGGTCACATGGAAATTGCTCCTCCAGAGCTTTTACTTGCCCCATCATTGTGTGCTCAAGGATTCTAGCACTACAACCAAGTTGAGAGTTGTTTTTGATGGAAGTTGTGAATCATCAAATGGGATAGCATTGAATTCTATGTTAATGGTTGGTCCTACTATTCAGGTTTTAAGGTTCAGAACCTATTTTGTTGCTCTTACGGCTGACATTGCTAAGATGTATAGATGTGTGCTAATTCATCCTGACCACAGAAATCTTCAGAAAATTGTTTGGCGTGAATCTACTGATGAAGAAATCAAGGACTACCGTCTTACTACTGTAACATACGGTACAAGTTCCGCCCCTTTTCTTGCTACGAGATGTCTAGTTCAACTTGCTGACGAACACAAGGAATCTCACCCCACTGCATCAGAGATCATTCGCTCTTGTTTTTATGTTGACGACCTGCTGACAGGTACTAGTTCAGTTGAAGAAGCTAAGGAGCTTCAATCAGAAATTTCTTCTGTGCTTGATAGTGCACATTTTCATCTTAGAAAATGGACGTCAAATTGTCCAGAAGCTCTTGCCAATGTCCCTGTAGAGGATAGAGAAATGTTGTCACCTTGTAACCTCACTAAGGATGAAGCTATTAAAACATTAGGTATCGTGTGGCATCCTAAATGTGATGAGTTTCAGTTTCAAATAAACTTGAAGAAAGCACCTAAGGAAGTCACTAAGAGAAGCATTCTCACTATCATTGCTTCCATATTTGATCCCCTTGGATTGTTAGGATGTGCCGTAGTTAAGTGTAAACTTATCCTGCAGTCTCTTTGGCAGTTGAAAATTGATTGGGATTTTGTATTAGAACCTTCATCTGAAATTATTGAAATCTGGAATGCTATCTACAGTGAGCTCCCCTTGCTTAATGACCTCAGAGTGCAAAGAAATGTAATGCCCTTTGCTAAGAATAAGGTTATTGAAATCCATGGCTTTTCTGACGCTTCAGAAGCTGCCTATGGTGCTTGTGTGTATATCAGGACAGTATCTGAAAATGATGAGGTATCAGTGATCCTGTTGACTTCTAAATCGAGAGTTGCTCCATTAAAACAGCAATCTATTGCCCGTTTAGAACTTTGTGCTGCTCTATTGCTTTCTCGCCTAATGAGTAAGGTAACTGAATCGCTGAAATTGCACATTCCTTTCTCAACATACTGCTGGACTGACAGCACGATAGTTCTGTGTTGGTTACAGAAACCCGCCAATTGTTGGAAAACCTTTGTCGCTAATAGAGCTGCTGAAATTCAATCCCTCACTTCAGTCTCAGATTGGAGACACGTACCTACCCACAGCAATCCAGCTGACCACTTGTCTCGAGGTGTTTTACCCTCACAAATGTTTTCTCTTGATGTATGGTGGCATGGTCCCTCCTGGTTGCGCGAATTATTCCCGGTGTACCCTGATTTTGTTGCCAGTAATACACCATCTGCTGTGAATGCAGAATCGAAACCCTCTTTGAGAGTCTTGCTAATTAATATGCACCCACCTGAGTTAGAGAAGTTTTCGTCCTTTCTCAAACTTAAGCGAGTTTATAGCTATGTTCTGAGATTTATTACCAATGTTCGCTCCACTAAGGATGCTCGTGTCATTGGTCCACTCACCCCTGAAGAACTGATGATTAGTGAAATGAAAATAATAAGTCTGATGCAAGCTATTGAGTATGGTAAGGAACTTCATGACTTGAGGTCTAATCATGTAGTTGCCTCTTCGAGCTCATTGAAAACTTTGAATCCATTCCTCGATGACTACGGGTTGTTGAGAGTCGGTGGTCGACTCATGAATTCTCAGTTGGAATACAATGAAAAACACCCCATCATTCTGCCTCCGAAACACTTTGTTACTAAACTGATTGTTAAACATGAACATGAGATGCTATTGCATTCCGGCCCTCAGGCTGTATTGTTTTCCTTGCGTAACAGATTTTGGATTCCACGTGGGAAGACGGTTGTTCGTGGTGTGATCCATTCATGCTATAAGTGCTTCAAGAGCAAACCTCCACTCACCACTCACATAATGGGTCAGTTACCCTCGTATAGAGTTGAGCCATCATTACCCTTTGTTAAGGTTGGTCTTGATTATGGTGGCCCAATCATCATTAAAGGTGATAACCCGAGGAGTAAGATAAAGTTTAAAGCGTACATTGCTCTCTTTGTTTGTCTTGTCACTAAAGCAATACATCTTGAAACTGTGAAGAGTCTAACGACTCAGGACTTCCTCGCCGCATTTAGAAGATTCACGGCGCGTAGAGGATTTCCAAATCTCATCTTGAGTGATAATGGCACAAATTTTGTTGGAGCCAACAATGAGTTATTAAGATTTATTAAGGATAGCTCTACTGAAATAGAGGAATATTCATCTAATTTGAATGTGAATTGGAAGTTTATTCCACCCTCCAGTCCTCATTTCGGTGGGCTTTGGGAAGCTGGAATAAAGTCTACAAAATCACTTTTAAAGCGGACCCTAGGAAAATGCATTCTTAATTTTGAAGAGCTGAGTACTCTTTTGTATCAAATTGAGTCTGTGTTGAACTCGAGACCTCTCTGTTCAATGACTGACGACCCCAATGATCAATGCTATTTGACACCTGGACATTTTCTAGTAGGGAGACGATTGACCTCTATCCCCTCTCCAGACATATCCAACAGCTCCCGTTCCTGTCTAACTAAATGGAATTTGGTGCAACAGCTGTATCACGATTTTTGGCAGAGGTGGTCAAAAGAATACATACAATCACTTCAACAAAGACGTAAATGGTCTTCTGTAGGAAAGTGGACTCCAACTGTGGGAGATTTAGTGCTTCTAAGGGAGGATAACCTTCCTCCTCTGGTTTGGAAAACTGGTATAATCCAGGAGCTCCATCCTGGTTGTGACAATATTACTCGTGTGGTCAGTGTTAAGACTAAAACTGGTCTTTTGCGCCGTGCCATAGTGAAATTTTGTCCATTGCCCAAGGATGTTGTATAGTTGTATATTTGTATATGTTGTATCTAAGTTTACTTTTTTATTAATTTGTCTGTGATGAACATGAACACTTGACTTTGATTTTGAGTGTTGAGATCCCTCAAAGGGGGGAGTATGTTGCGGCTTTTGTGTTGGTACTCGTCTGCTGCATTTCATTTTTGTAACAGTTGGCAATGTGCTGCTGCGTTTTTGTTTTATACACAGACACTGAACATGGCGACCGGCAGCAGTACACGTGTTTTGGTGTACCTCCGAATTTGTTGTACATAATGTGTAAATATGCAGTGTTTTATTCATGTGTAATAAATGTTTGAATCACCTTGTGAGTGATGTGTTTGTGTCTGCTCGTTTGGGGCAGTCTGGTCCTCCATTTGATTTGTTTCAAAATTGTATTTGTGCGCCTATGGAACTGAACTTTGTTATGTGCGGCCGATATGTTGTTTCGTCGTTCGCAACAGGAACTGAATGCAAGAATCATGCCATGCTTCCTTGGATATGGGTCTTTCTTCCTCCCCATAACCTAAAGAAACAAATATCAATCTTAAATTCTCTCAAAATCCAGTAAGCTATGGGAACACAATTATATCTATTGAGAAACAGAGCAATAGCTCTCTAAAAATTTACCAGATTGATTTCTCTTTTTACAATTCAGCTTACTGAAGAACAACTGATAAGAAGTCAGACGGAAGTACAACTAGAGGTATATGGCGGGAATTTTGTGAACTTCAGGCATGTACATGCCATCTTGTGACTAAATATTGTAATGTCTCCTAGGCGCCGTATTTGAATGTGCCTCGGAAGCTGGTACCGTGAATATGGCCAATATCAAGATAAATCTTATCACGTTGTTCTATCATTAAACATTACTGCAATTATCCTATAAGAACTGAGCTTTTGATAACAAATACCACTTGAAGAGTGCCTTAACTTCATAGGAAATACACTGACAGCACGGAAACGCTGGTACCAATGCAAGTCTGTTAGAAAATGTGATTGAAATTGAAATATTGGGCCAGTATACGTAGTGGGGATATTTTTTTGGACCAGAGTGTAGTGCAGGAGAATACATAACCACAGAGTGCCATCCTCAGGACAGCTGACGGTAGGGACCAGCCCCTCTCAGTGTCCAGAATACAGAGGCGTAGAGCCACAGTAGAGCCGTGGCCACCCGTCCTCTGTTCGGTTGGCTGGTCGGAGTACAAAGCTGTAGGATCACGGTCCAGCAATGGCTACTTGTGGCCCGAGGCACACTCTGCATCTGCCGAAATTGCCGTTGGATGTTGTCTTTTAGCATCCCTGCTGAGGCCGTACAATCGCCGTGAACTTGCGACATCACGTAACCCCACAACCAATAATCACACGGATTGAGGTCGCGGGAACTGGGAAGGCCAAGCATGTCATGCCGCGATTGCAGGCGCATCTGACGCCCTCTCTCAAGACAGCTCCTTTTATACCGTTCACGGTTCTTACCGGCAACACTCACGTGTTGCTGTCCAGCGCCATCTCTTGGCCTGCTTGTGTAGTCAATGTTGATATCAATAAAACCCCATTTCGTGTCAAGTATGTTTGGCCATTCCTTCCTGACATGTTGCTGTCCAGCGCCATCTGTTGGTCATTTTGTGTGCTTTCTTTTGCTGTTAATAAACCCCATGCCATGTAAATTGTGTGTGTACATTATTACTCCTCTACCTCGAATATTCAGTGAAGTACTGCTTCGTCAATTTTTTACTGACTTCTGGGTTACATTGTACTTGTAAGAAAAATTAACTCACGTAAACAGAAACATGGGATACTTCATAGCCTACCCGAAAGGTACCACAGAGCATGAAGTCCAAAAATTCACAAATCGTTATACTCGAATGCTGACTCCTTCCGAAGAAAAGTCACATCATATGGCGTTCATGGACATAAAATAATAGTGAAAGGAAATTTCTCTGGCGCTAGGAATACCCCGTGTTTCCATTCCAGGGTTAAACGCTAGGCATAAATGTTGTAAGTACAAGAGTAGCAATAGGCTCTATCGTTATCTTGAAATATCGAAATATTTCTGGAGCTATTAGCGCATGTTTTAATATTCAAAACATATCTTAGCAGACAAAATAGGGGTCCCTATACAATGAAAAACGTAAAATTGAGCAATTTTCTCAATTATGCCGAAATCTGAAGATCTAAAGGAACCGTAAAGGTTTCAAATTTTGAGTCTTGGGTAGTTAAACCAAATTTTTAAAAATTCAAAAATCACTTCCGGCCTAAATGTAGTTCCGGAAAAACAGCCTAAAATCGCTTGTTTCTTTGTTCGTTTTATTTTTTATACAAATCCTTACCAAATTAACTTATTTACATAATTATTTCTACAATGTGTTCCTTCGTTCAGTAGACTCAGTCTTTTTTATTTTTGACAATATCCTCACAGGATGTAGTTTTATAGGCTTAAGTGGTACTCTGCATTGACTCACATTAGCGCTGGTAGTGACTGAAAAAGAGCAAACTGCTACTCTACTCGACTGAATAACCATGATTAAGGAAATGATTGTAAATTTTTGGAATAAATAAGGAATATATTCTCATACTTTATTGCATTTTATTTACCTAAAACCGGGCGAGTTTGTAGTGTGGTTAGAGCGATCAGCTGTGAGCTCGCATCCGGGAGATAGTGGGTTCGAACCCCACTGTCGGCAGCCCTGAAGATGGTTTTCTGTTTTTTCCCATTTTCACACCAAGCTAATACTGGGGCTGTACCTTAATTAAGGCCACGGCCGCTTCCTTCCCATTCCTAGGCCTTTCTTGTCCCATCGTCGCCTTAAGACTTATCTCTGTCCGTGCGACGTAAAGCAAATAGCAATATATATATACATATCTACCTAAAATGCGTAGCTCATGTCCCTAGGATACTTACAACATTGAGTTGCTTTCCTGAAGAGCAAGGACTGTGAATTTTATTGGAATTATATTTTCCCTCAAGTTAATGGGTTACTCCAGGATGTTCTGGAGGTAAATTATACTTCTTTCCATTCAGTTTGATTAATTACTTGTCATTCGTTAAATAATTCAGTCTAGCCTCACGGGTTATTAATCTTCGTTTCCTTGAAATGATACCTTTTCTCGTATTAGATTTCCCCCGTAGCAGCACCACAAATATTCATTTGAAAGACTTACCACCTCTTCTGTATCAGCCACTTGCCTTGATTGATATCAATGCAAATGAGAATCGGAAAAGAGAATTGATTTATTCAATGTGGGTAATGTGGGGAACGAGGCAAGCGCAAAGCTTTAATCCAGTACCGAGAATGTGCTTAATGTTTGTAGAGAGGAAAACAAAGGATTTTCTTATATGGTAATTGAAAATTACTTGATGAACCACTCCATGGATGCAAAGCATACAATAAGAAATCAAACTGCTGAAGGTCCTTGTAGGGGTGGAAGGTAAAGGCTTCCACTATTCGTAACCTCGGCATTTGGTGAGGTAGAGTCGTTAGCTCTACGCCCAACCGCGTTTCGCCAGTCGTACTCATTTTTGGAGTAGACTGATTGAACCTGTGTTTTCCCCTTTCTTACGTCTGTTACCCATAATTTCTTGAGGGTGAAAGTCTGTTCGCTGCAGTTTCTTCTTTTCTTGAAACCACCCTGATTACTTGGGTAGTAAAATAACTAACGATGGCAAAAGTAAGGAGGACATAAAGGGCAGAATACCACAAGCAAGGAAGAGATTTCTTCTTCATCATCATCATTTTACAGTTCCAGTTTCCAGAATATTGTTGGCGAGCCTCGTCCATTCTCTCTTATTGAGGTACGTTCTATTATTTATGACGTAATCCATTGTCCTTCCCCGATCTGCAATGTCCATATTTACGATGTCCATCCAGTGGGTTCTTGGTCTTTCCACCATGTCTCTCCAAGGTAATACAAGTTTCCCTTGTTGACTCCATCCTTATTACATGCCCACCTCAACCTGAACATGCTGACTCGATCTGACAATGATGTCTCGATCCCAGATTCCTTTCTAACCACATCATTCCTTAACTTGTCCGATTTGGTGTTTTGAATTGTGGACCTAAGGAACTTCATCTCAGATGCCAGCAACCTTGATGAGCCTTTCCTAGTGAGGATGCAGGTTTCGAAACCATCGCTTAAGATTGGTATGAAGTACTGATTGAACGTCACCAGATTAATTATATTGGTACTTTGTGATCCCCGAGGAGTGTTCTTACTTGCTGGTAAAAGTGAGAGCTCTTCTTCACTGCATTTGCCACCTTCCTTTTTGGCTAGTGTATCTCGAGATATTATATTGCCGATGTATGTTAAGATTTCCACACGTTCCAGTGGATGGTTTCCTAGCATGATGTTCGCTGGTTTTTTCTCTCTGTTTATTGCCATCACTACTCTTTTGAGTTCGCTTATCTTGAGATCGAATTCCTGGAACTCAACCTTCGATTAATTCAGTCTTAACTGTACTTGTCCCTGAGTTTCTCCCCAGATCGTATCATCATCAGCGAAAGCCGTTGCATTTAGTTCACCAGAGGTTTTCTCGATGTTCTTCATTATATCATCCATGATGGTTGTAAACAATAATGGGAACAGTGCACTGCCTTGATGGATTCCACTTTTGGTCTGGAACCAGAGTAAATGTCCGTCACCCAATAACGCACAGCTGGTACAGTGCTCATACAGCATCTGAAATTTCCTCTCCAGTCCCTCCGACATATTCCCTCGTTATTTGGGTAGTAAAGAAACTAACGATGGCGAAAGTAAGGAGGATGTAAAATGCAGACTATCACAAGCAAGGAAGTGCTTTCTTCATTATCATTTGTTCACTTCGGAGGGTGATGTAGAAATTATAACGTTTTTAAAGACTTTCTTCTGGAGCGTGGCATTTCATGGACGTGAAATATGAACAGTAACTAGCTCAGAAAGGAGAATAGAAACATTTGAAATGTGGTGTTACAGAAGAATGCTGAAGGTGAGGTGGGTGGATTGAAACAAAAATTAAGAGGTACTGAATCTAATTGGTGAGAGGAGATCAATTTGGCTAAATTTGATGAGAAGAAGAGGTAAAATGATAAGACACATCTTAAGACACCCAGAACTTGTTCAGTTGGTTTTTGAAGGAAGTGTAGATGGTAAGAATGGTAGGAGTACACCAAGGTAAGTATATGACAACCACATTAGAGCAGATGCAGGATGATGCAGTAGTTACGTGGAAATGACAAGAATAGCACAGGGTAGGCTAGAATGGAGAGCTGCATCAAAGCACTCTGTGGACTGATGACTGGAACAACAACTTATAAAGTCCTCTTCAGAGCCTTACTCACTAGATCCGTAGAACAACTAGACTAACAAAATAGGTGAATACCAAACCGGCTTCCGAAAATCCATATCCTGCGCAGAACAGATCCAGAATCTAAAAGTGATGATTGCCTACCTGATACATAGATCCAGAGCATCTGTCATCACTTTTGTAGATTTCCAGAAGGCGTATGACTCGATTGACAGCACAACTATTTTCTATGTTCTGCAAGAATTTGACCTAGAGAGCAAATCCCGGCAGATCATGCAAAGTACACCCACTGGTAGGTATTCCAAAGTGCAAATCTGAGGTTTCTGAAGCCTTTCAAATACAAACAGGAGTTTGGCAGAGATATGGACTATCGCCACTGCTTTTCAACTGTGCTCTCGAGAGGGTTATCCCGAAACGGAGGCATGTTCTTCAATCTAAAGGAATTCCTACTGGAGTTCAAATAAGACGAAATCTTAATGGTATCAATATCGATTGGCTTGCATTTGCAGAAGACCTCTCCCTCTTTACTTCCTCAAAATCACCTACACCACAACCCCCTTTATTTCTAACATCATGCATGCTCCACCACTATCTACGGTAGATACTTGAAAGTGAAAAAATTCAAATACTTTGGTGAACGGGTTGAATCCTACAATTATGAGAATTTCGCCATCTTAACACGCCTCACAAAGATGAAACAGCATTCCGCCTCTTTCAAATCGTATATAACAAAACGTTTATGTCCCGAAATGCAAAAATTAGACATTATTATTATATGCAGCAGAATGTTAAACACTTCGAACGCATAGCATGCTTGATAAACTGGCAGTTAAGGAAAGGAGAATCAACCGAAAAGTTTTTGGTCCCAATCTCAAAGATGGTGTTTACATACTTCGAATTAACTTAGAAATGTAAAACCACACCGAAAATAAATCAAGCGTAATCCGGAAAAGAAGGATAACTTTTTACATCACCTCTTGAGATTGCCACCTGAAGGAATCTGTAAACGTTTGTTATCCTACTGCAGAAGTCCCAAAATTATTCCTTCTTGGTTGTGGATATCGATAAGTATTTTGTAAGGTGTGAAATCAAAGAAAAATACATTCAACTCCGAGCACCACTAAAACACAGACAGGTTCAACAAGAAAAAGTCCCAACTCGACTGAAGCATGTCCATTCTGATGCATAGACGAAAGCACACTCCGAAAGGATGAAAACATTGTAGGCACTCAAGAACACAGATCTCGCGGTCTTTAGTGGCCCTAACGATGAAATAATAATAATAATAATAATAATAATAATAATAATAGTAATAATAATAATAATAATAATAATAATGTCCGCCTCTGTGGTGTAGTGGTTAGCGTGGTTAGCTGCCACCCCCGGAGGCCCGGGTTCGATTCCCGGCTCTGCCACGAAATTTGAAAAGTGGTACGAGGGCTGGAACGGGGTCCACTCAGCCTCGGGAGGTCAACTGAGTAGAGGTGAGTTCGATTCCCACCTCAGCCATCCTAGAAGTGGTTTTCCGTGGTTTCCCACTTCTCCTCCAGGGGAATGCTGGGATGGTACCTAACTTAAGGCCACGGCCGCTTCCTTCCCTCTTCCTTGCCTATCCCTTCCAATCTTCCCATCCCTCCACAAGGCCCCTGTTCAGCATAGCAGGTGAGGCCGTCTGGGCGAGGTACTGGTCATACTCCCCAGTTTTATCCCCCGACCAAGAGTCTGAAGCTCCAGGACACTGCCCTTGAGGCGGTAGAGGTGGGATCCCTCGCTAAGTCCGAGGGAAAAACCGAACCTGGGGGGTAAACAGATGATGATGATAATAATAATAATAATAATAATAATAATAATAATAATAATAATAATAATAATAGAAACAGTACATGAATTTGGAGTGAAAATTAATTGGCAAAGCTAATACGTGAAATATTTACTGATACAATGTCAAAGGTGACATTTATGGGTGAGATATCAAAACCTATCAGGTTAAATACATGGGTACGACAAGGTGACGGTTTGTCACCCTTTCTATTCAGCTGTGTTCTAGAGAAAATTGAGAGAATTTAGAATGTAAAGCTTAAGAAACATAACATTTTGCATGTAAATTTGGGGTGAAGAAACAAAGGCATTGAAATAAATTGACTAGCATTTGCAGATGATTTTGCGATATGGTCGGAAAACCCAACAGGTGCACGATCACAAATCAATCTCTTGGAAAAATAGCCAACAAGTCCGATTTTAGAATCTCCATAGAAAAAAAATTCAAATATCTGGGAGCAATAATTCATGAAAATGGTTTAGACAAATCTGCAGTAGAAGAAAGGGTACACAAGATGGAAAGAGCAAAATTATGGTAACACAAAGAATTTTATAATAGAAAGTGTCTGTCTAAAAATCTTAAAATAAGGCAGTACACTACAGTGGTGAAACCGGAATGCCTATATGCAAGTGAATGCATGGTACTAAACTATAGACTAGATAGACTTGAGGTACTAGAAAGGAGAATCATGAGAATAATCTTAGGCCCTGTGAAAACATTAAAAGTAAGGAAATTAAGATCTAATGATGAAATGTACAGGAACATGGAAAACATAACAGAAACCATAAGGGAAAGGAGATTCCAATTTTTTAGACATATTTAGAGAATGGATGATTCCAGCTTAACATATGATTTTTTAGTATCTTTGGGAAAAAACAACAACAATTACCTAGATTCAAAAAGTAAAGAATGATCTAAAAAGAAATAAATTTAGGAGAAGAATAAACTATTGACAGAGAGATTTTTAGAAAGAGGGTAGTAAGTACGGAAGAATTCGAAGGAGAACTGAACAAGAATCCTGGTGTGAAGTGGTCCGAGGACAGAGGGAAACAGCATAGTGAAAGGATGAAAGAATATTGGAAGGAACGGAAGAGAAAACAACAAAGTATGAAGAACTGAATTGAAATTGGAACGTGGTCCGTAGCGTTCCTCATCGGAAATAATAATAATAATAATAATAATAATAATAATAATAATAATAATAATAATAATAATAATAATAATAATAATAAAAATTATATTTAATATTTGGGTGAAAATATTTTAACAGTGAAACGCAGGGGAAAGTCGATTCACATTCATTTCTTAAGAAGAAAGCTATGCTTCTCAGTGTCGGCTTAGTTATTGTACTTAAAATCTTTTCAGTCTGTCGAAAAGAATAAACGAAGCTCCCGGCGCAAGAAACAGACAGCTTCACTTTTCGGGCAATTTCGTTGTTGTTTTTTTTTCTTTTTTGCTGTAAGCTATCATAATACAAGAACTCTATCTGCTGTGCAAGAACTGTACTACTCCACGGATTTGGAGCGTACTAGGCGAGCTCTCTGGTTTGTTTTAACTGTTTCTGTTGGCGCATGAACCTAGACAGCTCCTGGTCAGTGTTTGTTCCTTTCAGCGGCTATAGTTCAATGTTCGACCACTGAGAGCGAACATTTGGTGTAATCGAGAAGGAAAAACAAGAGCGAGAGAGAATATATTTGCTACAAGATTATCGTACCCTGGTACAGAATGTGAGTCTCAAGGTCATTGTTCATGATATAACCCGAACAATGTTTTTGGACTAAATAACTCACTTCAAAACCTCCTTGGAAACAAAAATCTGTCCTGGTAAAGGTGCAACGCTGACAATCTCAAAATATAGATATGTTGAATACAGCAGCAATGGATTGATATGCAGTGTCAATGCGAGTACCATGGTAAGGGATGTCTTAGTTTTGGAGAAAGCAGGAGCTACTCTTTCTTTACCAGATGCATCAAGTGCTCTACATCGCAGTGTCTTAAAAGTCAATGCAAATGAGGTAAATGATGTTAAATATATAGCTTCCAAATTTTTTCCACCTGACTGTTTGTGGTTTTACAAACAGATAGATTCAAATGGGAGTGATGATGCTAGTGCTGAATAATGAACAACTTCCTGTGAACCTCATTTCCTTGATGTATATAAATCTTGTTACATTGTAACGATATTTACTCTCAAAGTCAGTGTTGCCAAAGCTAAATCTAGCTTATTTAAACCAACGTTTAGCGGTAAAAATGAATATTGTCCCTGTAGCATTTTCCCCGCTAAATCTAGCTTATTTCATGCAACGTGCCTCATGTGACGTGGTGGTGGTATTCCCCCAGTTATGAAAGAAGGTTTACTATCTCTCTCCTTATGTTTGTTTCTTGTATGATGTCATTGATGTGACAGCGGAACTAGCTATCATCGCTTGAATATGGTAGGTGAATCACCCACGGCCCAGCGGGAGCGGGAGCCTTTCCCTGATCATCCTTATCGTCCGGTGACCTCATAAAGGTTAAAAATATCTGACCAAAAGCTACTGTTTCGTAAGATTACCTTTACATATATAATGACACATGACTAGATAACCCCTCCTTAATTCTCACAGATGTGGAAATGAACCTCTGTATATGAGTACGTTGCAGAATAAGACGAAAACACATCATCTTATTTGGTCATGTTCTGAGAGTGCGGGGTAACGAGGCCTGGCTAATTCTAGCGACAGTAAATAACGGCTTCGTTACCACCTTTGGCCCTTCACTTGCGTTTTGAAACTCTATATAGTTCCACGTGTGGGTTAAATTTGTGATAGTGAGCGTTCATTTAGTTGTGCAGTATTATTAGTGTTATTATTATGAATAATAATATTGTTATTAAGTTATTATTGTCATCAGTGTACCTATATTTACATGAAATGCCTCCAAAATATCAACATCACTTTCGGAAGGAGTGGCTTACAGATCCTACTTTTCGAGAATGGCTTTTGGAGAATCCGGGTGAAAAAAACAAAGCCAGTTGTAAATTCTGCAAGGCTATTTTTAACGCAAAACATAGTGATCTTTTTCAACATGCTAAAACGAAAAAAAAAAAAAGTATCACATCTTGTAGTACATTTAGCTCATCAAGAAATTTAGGCCAGTTCGTTGCGCCAAGTAGAGATTATGAAAATTTAGTGAGTGCTGAAGTGTCTCTCACACTTTTTGTAGCATGCCATTCGTCGATACTGAGTATTAATGACATTGGCGAACTGTGCAAATCAAAATTTAATGACACTCCAACTGCAGCAAACCTCCAGCTGCATAGGAAAAAGTTCAGTGCTTTAATAAAATTTGTTCTGGGTTCTCACTTCGAGGAGCTTTTGCTAGAAGCTATAGGCAGTGGGCCATTTAGTATAATTATTGATAAATCTAACGACATCAGTGTTACTAAAATCTTGGGGGTAACAATCTGTATTTTGATGTTAAGACTGGAGGTCTGACATCCACATTTCTATCCTTTTCCGAACTACACGGCTGCGATTCTGAATCAATCACCGCTTGTGTGGTGAAAACATTGAGAGATAAACAGTGAAACGTAGGCAATTTAAAAAGGATTGGTGTCGGTAATGCCTCCGTTATGACCGGCGTCAATAACGGTGTTTAAGCGAAATTGCACAATGAATGTCAAGGGCTTGTAAAGATACGTTGCGTATGCCATTCAGTGCAGCTGGCAATTTCTTCAGATGCAGATTGTCTTCCTACAAACCTCGATTTTCTCATTCGAGAAACATACAACTGATTTGCCCACTCAGCTGTTACATCATGGTACATACAAAGCTTTATACGCTGCCATAAATGAAGGTCATCAACACAACAAAATTGTTCAGGTATAGCAGACCCGGTGGCTTTCAATTGAAAGTGCAGTTGTTAGATTAATTGAGCAATGGCTTGAACTCTAGACTATGTTTTGCATAGCTAAAACTAAAGAGCGGGACTCTACTGTCCCATTATTGCACTCTATGTATGATGATGAGAAGAATCTTGCATATCTCCTGTTTCTTCGACCAATTTTTGTATCATATTGTAAATGTCATTTTTATCATGTGTACATTTTTATACTTCTTTAGCATTAGTCACCTCCTCTATCTGGACATTATCCTTGTAACCAACAATCTTTACGTACTGCTGAATGAATACTTCTGCCTTTTGAAGATCCTCACATACACACTCCCGTTATTCATTAATTATTACTAGAATGTCCTTCTTGGAACCTGTTTCTGCCTTAAAATACCTGTATATACCCTTCTATTTTGCACTAAAATTTGTATGACTACCAATTATGCTTGCCATCATGTTATTCTTAGCTGCCTTTGAAGTAAATAGTATACTGGTTATTGCATTCTCCATGGTAAATATAATTCGCCTGGGGATGAAATAAGACAGCTTCACCAGTTGTGTGAATAAAACTGAGAGTAGCCCAGTAACTAAACCCGTATCATGTTACTACTGCTTATAACTAGTGTACGTACATAATCCTTACTTTTTGAACATATAATTACTTTGTGAAGTTTTTGCAATTCCTGAAAATTTTTATAATATGGATCTGTCTGGTTCTCTCACAGGGCTCTTCAATTATAAAAATATAACAGTATACAAGGCCTGTAATTCTATGTTTAAATGTGCATAGATTTGATAGGTATATTATATGTATAGCTTTAAAGTTACGCCAGTTCACATTAAGTTATTTTAATCGTATTTACCTCATAAATTCTAGTTATACTAATATTTATATTGTTCATTAATTTCAACACTATTAAACCTGACACACCATTTTGGTCGGTACTATTTAAAGTATCCATTTACTGAAACAAGATATGGCCGCAAACATCCACAAGCAATATATCATATTAAACGACTAATGTGTCAGTTGTCACATTATATAATTAATGATGTATATTGGGTCATAGCAGTGGCATGTATTTCTGTGTAGCTTACCCTAACTGCAGAACTAGACAGCTGTCCATGTTTGTATAATTACGTTATAATAGTGAGTTCCCCCTTGCAGGCAAGCTTGTAACATGTTCTATTCTAATGAACCAATGTGTCAGACTAATTGACGGTTGACGTGAAATCGGACAAAACCAGAAAATAGTGTTAAACTGATATAGCACTTAATAAATGCATTTTGGTATGGGAAAGTGATGTAGTAATGTTTTTTCATTCAATTCCCCTGGATTCCAGCTCTAACTGTGTCTGTTATTATTTCTGTCATATGGCGTATTATCATTCTATGTTTAATTATTCAAGAATGCTTTTAAAGTGTTTGCATTGCCATATATATATATATATATATGTAGATATGTAAGTATGTATGTATGCCTGTACGTAGGTTTGAATGTAAGAATATAACGTATGAATATGTATATGAATCAAGTCAAATCAATCAACTTTGATCTTTATTAGGGCAGTCGCCTGGGTGGTAGATTCCCTATCTGTTGTTTTTCTATCCTTTCCTTAAATGATTCCAAAGAATTTGGAAATTTACTGAACCTCTCCCTTAGTAAATTATTCCAATCCCGCATCTATAAACGAATATTTGCTCCTATTTGTTCCCTTCAATTCCAAGTGTATCTTCATATTTTGATCTTTTCTACTTTTAAGGACACCACTCAAACTTATTCGTCTACTAAAGTCATTCCATGCCATCTCTCCATGTGTGTGTGTGAGAGTGTGTGTGTATGTGTGTGTATGTGTGTACATTACAACATAGCTCTGGAAAGTATGGACGAATTTCAGCCAAAATTGGTACACATATGATTTACTATCTGGAAAAAATACTGCGGGGATTAAACACTCCTAGGGTGGGAGTGAGGAGGGGAGTGATACGCGAAAATAATGGAAAATACTGCTCAATCTATAGCTTCTTGGGATCGCTGAGGTGAACAGCGACACTCTAGATGTCGTTTAGATCTATAGGTGGGCCGGCAAAAGGTTGCATTTGACAGTTGTAGTTCATGTTGGCACTACTACAAAATATAATTGAAGAACATCTTCCGTCCATCAGAACGACCAATCCACTGCTTTTTATGTCAGATACAGTTATGCATATTATACATATTAGTTCGTATTTAATTTCGTATAGTGCTTATAACCTTTTATATACTGAGAAAAACATGAGCATTTTTGTAAAAGTAATGTTTAAGCGAGCTGCAAAGTAAAGATGAACTATTTTCATCTGGTTGTTGTTGGCAATATGGCTAATAACGTGGTGCCATCTATAACTACGTAGACTTCCGTATTGAAGTGTTGCCGCTTGTCTGTCGTCGCTAATATGTGGTCAGGTGTGATTCGCGCGCTGATGAAATTTTATTTTATTTCATTTTTTTTTTTGGTGAGATAACTGTTAAGTTTTTGTAACTATTGCTGTCTGATATCACGGAAACGACAACATAGTGTTGAATCGGGAAGTGACAATCCTTTGCGCCGAGGAGTATCCCTTAATAGTCAGGCATGTGAATTAGTGCAAAGAACACGTGCGTTTTACGAGGGGGAGAGGGGATGCGTACGCTCGTATGGTCGTCCCTCTGTTCCTGCAGATCAAGTTGTGGAAAATACGAGTCGAACATTAGGGCTTTCAAAGCGTACTGTTATTCAGAAAGGTGTTCTTCTCGAAGAACTGAAGG
The DNA here is from genome assembly GCF_040414725.1 of Anabrus simplex. Lineage (NCBI taxonomy): Eukaryota > Metazoa > Arthropoda > Insecta > Orthoptera > Tettigoniidae > Anabrus > Anabrus simplex. The sequence continues at coordinate 1,757,706,116 of NC_090265.1, forward strand.
AAAAAGGGACTGGGGAACTGGTTGATATTGGGGACTTGTTTCTTAGCACTTCAGGAAAGGAACGATTTAAGCCATCTCCCGTAACAGGAATTGATTCTCTCCAGGCTGATGCATTACGAAGACACTTAACGATTTTTACAGCGGAAGGAATGCCCTATCGTGGCTAAATTACTAGTCTTCCTTAGACAGGAAAAGCATTTCTCAGGTATTGAAAACTCCTTATAATCGGTACCGCGAGCCATAGGTTTCAGATATATAAAAAATTAATAGAAGGAAAGTGCTGCTTGAAAAGTAGCATTTTTCTGAATAAACTTTTCGGTAAGATTCTCCACAACGTAATATGGTTGGATAAGATGTGAGTGAATGCTGGGGAGTTGCCTTGCTTAATCTTGGACTAAAGACAGTCATAAAGTTTCGGTAATCAACCGAGTGGGATTAGTAGGCTAATAGCGCACGTGGGTTCATCCAATGGTTTTGTGGAGTGTGGTCTTCTAATGTTCCGATCGAAAAAAGAACCCGGTGATTATCACAAAGGACCATGTTCGCTTTTTAGATTGGTTTAACAAGGTCCTGCAACAGCTCAAAGGCCCTTCTGTCATTGTTATGCACAATGCATATTACTACTCCATAACAATGGAAAAGAGCGGCCGTAAAGAACTGTTAGTGGAATGGCTGCGGGCAAGAAATATCCCAGCGCATATGGATATGACTAAATTAGCCTTATATGCACTGTGAAACAAAACAAACCGGTTTTACGGACGTATGTAGTCGATGAGGAAGCGAAGGAACAAGGACACGAGCTTGTTAGGTTGCCGCCGTACCACTGTCACTTCAACCCTATTGAGTTGGTAGGCAGTAAAGTGAAACATTACGTACGCACAAATAACAAGTCCTTCACAATTACTGAAGTGGAAAGACTGTTCCGCGAGGGCATTGCTCTAGTGGATGCGGCTTCGTAGAGGAGGAAAGCTAGCCATGTCGCAACACTAATTAACACGGCAATGGCAATAGTGACTGTGAGGAGTTGATGATCTGCCTGGACGACGACGACGAAGGCGACGGTAGTGATGGCACTGATCTGGAGGGTATATAGCATCTAGCAGTGTGAATAAGGTAAGAAGAATAACGTTTCTGGATTTTCGAAAATTTAATAGATTTTACTCGAAATCTTCTGTGTTAGCACCGGTAGGCCCTATGCGTTACTTTTTTTGCTTTAGCATTCCTGCCTGAACTTTTACGGTTAGATTTGTCTTTTTTCTCACCTCACTTAAAAAACATTGTATCATCACACTAAGATGTCAATAAAAATATCGGCACATTCCTTACACACATGATGCAATGAATTAACATTTAAATGCTGGACAATTTTCCTCTTAACATGAAGCCTACTAACAGAAAGAAAATCTATAAAATCCCGGCTTTAATCCGAGAAGAGGTATAAAAAAGGAAAAGTGTGAAAATGTTGTCGATAGTGATGCTTTGAGGAATATTTACGTACAATTAGAGTAAAAATGTAACATACCCTTGGCTGTAGCCTATATATTGTTGTAACATTTCTTGGTGTATTTAAAGTGAGATTCTTGTCTGCCGATTTCTTCCGTATTTTCTAACATCGTAATAATAAGAACTTCGTAATAGATTTATCTCATATCCCTTTCTTTGTGATGATGTGAAAATGAAAATGAAAACCTACAACCTGTTTTCCAGAGATTGACCGGGTCAGGGATGTAATGAATGAAACATATATAGGCTGTTATTACAATGGGGTCACCACTCCCAAGGTGATTAATTAATGACTGAGAAATGCTATGAAATGATAATGGAGAGTGTTGTTGGAATGAAAGATGACAGGGAAAACCGGAGTACCCGGAGAAAAGCCTGTCCCGCCTCCGCTTTGTCCAGTACAAATCTCACATGGAGTGACCGGTAATTGAACCATGGTATCCAGCGATGAGAGGCCGACGCGCTGCCGTCTGAGCCACGGAGGCTACCTTGTGATGATGTATTTTGTTGTAAACTTAATCGGTGTGTTGAAAGTGCGATGATTTTTGTCGTGTATCATCGTGATTACATTTAAACATTTCTCTCATGTTTCTAAAATCTCACGTGTCGTGCAATCAACTGTTGTTAGGGTGGCAACATCGCTTCGTGCGCCACTGCAGTGTGACCAAAATTTTGCACAGCTGCCATGTGCAACCTTACACCGGCCCACTTATAAGTTCGGCCCCCTAGGCATGGAAAGTGTTAAAGGGCACATCTCTCAATAAAACTGTTATACATATGACTAACTATCTAGGAAAAATTGTTGGAGTTTAATGAGACCAAGGCATTGATATTTACGCTCATTTCTTAATAATTTAAACTTGAGAAGCGTAGATCTAAAAGAAGACACAGAGCTAGTCCAAACACACGATTTTGGAGTTGCATTAACAAAGATAGGCTTTCAGATTGAATGCTGAATGATGTGATGTATAATTCAAATATACAAGCCTACGGACTCCAATCAAGTGTGAATATTCTTCTTCTTATAAACGTTCTATCAGCTTATTTCTGATAGCACTAGTAATTTCCAGGTACATTGTCACTAAAATACGTGATGGTTCCGAGTCTTAGCTGCTAGATTTCCACTTAAACGGCCCGGTTTGAATCTTAGTGGATCCTTGGGTGGAATTCTCCATCTGATAAATCATATGGAATAAAGAAGGGCATCGGGCCTTAAACCTCCCTCTTCACTGGCCTTAACCAAAGCTCACATAAAGCCACCTCAGCAACTCCAGGTATTGTAGGGGATAACCCGATGAAAACGTTATATTCCAAATAAAGTACCTAATATTTGAACGGAAAATATGTGATAGAGATAGGGAGGTGCTTATGGTTCTTATTTTGGTTTTTAGGGGAACTACAAATAGGCAACCATCCCCTTGTAACACTTATATTCATCAGAATTCATACGAAGTAACTGGCATTAATTAGACGTACAAATCATGATGCAAAGTCATTTTCCTTTCAGGAGAAATTCCAGTCTTTATCTCCAGTGCTTATAAGCAGAAGATAAAGTTTCTCATCTCCTGATGAGACGTCATTCAGCTTGGAATAGAACCGATGCTGCTACAGAGAAGTCGAGAACTGAAGCATTTTACCTTTCCTTTACCTCACTTCCTTTTCCTTTGAATCTGACGTCACGTAACAGTCCAACAAAATAAAAGGAACATTGCAACGGCGAAAAGAGTAGTTAGTCTTCTATTAAAGTTGTCGTCGCGACAAAATCGAACTTATAGCTCTCTCTTGAGATTAAATTTCAGTTACGATAGTTCTCCCGTGACTCAGACCAGTATATCAGACTTCACTTGTGATACTTTTAGACTGAGATGGTAAAACGTGAAATTAACAGCACACCCACGTTTATTCATAGGCCATCAAACAAAATTTGATCATCATCATCATTAACACGGTTTAACTATATTTTCTGTTTTACTGGGAACTTGTACATCTTCATTTCGTTTCTGGTTTGTACTACTAAGCAGTTATAGTCTGAAAGGCTTCGTCCGAATAAGTTCTAATTTTTGTGCCTAAAGAATTCTTAGAGAGTATTGATTCCTCGCTCGTATGTGACATCATCATTCCGAAGTTGATCATTTCTTAACTCTTTTAGACCCTACCCACATATTTGTGTAAATAAGGACTATATTTCTTTCTGGGTTCATATTTCCATCCAGACAGTTGAAACCTGTAACATAAGTAATCTTTGTGTAGAATGTGCCCGCTCTCTCTCTCTCTCTCTCTCTCTCTCTCGATTTAAACCGGTTAGTGTTCCAATAATAACGAGAAGTTTTATCATTTGGTTGTGAAATGTGAATGTGAATCATTCCCTTTCAAGGGATGAAAATGACTTCAGAATATTTTTTCATAAAGCAGAGTATGAAATTTGCGCCCATTTAAGTGTTAATATGCTTAAAATAATTAGTGTTTATTTGGGCCTTTCAAAGAATGCAAGTTATGTGTCACCATTGAAACTGAAAGACTTGAGGCAGTATGTGTCATTAAATTCTTAAAATAGTGTGCAATTATAGGTAAAATTAAACTACTATAAAAGGAAAGGAATTAAGTAAAATTAACGGCTTCTGCACATATGTCACAAGTCTATGTAGTAAATTTGTGCAGAACTAATCTTAAAGAAATTAGTATTTTTCCTGCAGTTCATTATTATTTTCCAGTGTGAAAAAAATGTGTGACGATACTTTTTATAAAAATTGTACCCTCGGATCTGAAAGGGTTTTACATTCATTTAGGTTGGGTGCACATGAAAAATTTAATGCTTGCGAATTGTCAGCGATTTGTTTTGTTCAGCGACGAATCATTGTCCTGCCTGGATTCAGACGACCACATATTCGAGTAGGAAGGACATTCACGATTCACTGTAGAGCGGTCCGGCTCCATGGCTAAATGGTAGTGTACTATCCCTGGGTCCAAGGGACTCCGGGTTCGATTCCTGACCAGGTCAACGATTTTAAGCTTCATTGGTTAATATAGATGGGTGGGGCCGAGTGTGTCTGCTGTATGCTTCATTAGAATTCCTTATAGGTAGGGCCCCATTATTAATGACGCGCAGGTCACCTATAATGAGTCAACTCATAAGACCTTCTCCAGGTCTCCGGAGGCAACAAGCCACTGTTACTGTAGAGTGGCACACTGCCTCAGTGACAGGGATCATAGTGTAGGGTATTATTTTCTATGATTTCCACTGCGGTGACTGGAGGAACGCTGACGGCGTGATAATACATCCAAGAGAGTCTGCGACCGTTTGTCGTTCCCTTCCTGATGAAACTCGATAACCGGAGGATAATGCCCGACCTCACAAAACAAGATCTGTCTTGGTGATGTTTTATATCTGTATATTTCATATTAGCAATTAATGTGTTTTTACATCAGATAAGATGAATTATGATAATTTTCGTCCCACATTACCTATTCAAAATCTAACCTATTATAGCAGCAACAGTGCACAAATACACACATAAAAATACAAACTAATAGCATACATTTCCTATAATTGAGACCACAGTAACAGCGGAATTTATCACGTTTAGTCAAACTCCCAAAATAAAAATAAAAACCAGGTTTGATGACGTTCTTCGCCCCTAAAATCCTGAATGAAGAATATTAAACTGAATTATTATCTCCAGTAGATGGTATTCGGCTGAAACTACCTCACCCATGGAACAATGGTTGATATCCGCCCCCTGAATCATAACACAACATCGCTGTCTCACAGGTGTTTGTACCACGAAAGATTGCGTGTTTGGGATCGTATCGATGTACGAATGACATCATAAAACCACGTCATATGCAGAGCGATCCACTATGTTGTCCATATTTTTGTATCTCTGTTATTCGGTCAGAAACAATATAATATTAAAAATATTAAAATTGCATTATGCTCTATTCTACGCCATTACGTAATTGTTACATAACCGCTGTTCCAGGTCTAACAACGAATAAGTAAAGATGGCGCATAGGCTAACCGTTTCTTGCAGCTAGACGCATGATTCTGGATGTGAACAATGACTGGCCAAAAGTCATGGGAAGACACTGAATGTGATGTTAAGAACGATTTGCTCCTCCACGAGCCCTTAGAACGACAGCAATACGGCGAGACATCGACTCGACAAGGTGTTGGAATCGATCTGGAGGGATCCGAACCCATACATCTTTCACTGCTACCCACAATTGGCCTTGTGTAGTTGGTGCGGTGTTCATGGAGCGTACACCAGCATAGACAGCATCCCATAAATGCTCGATTGGATTAAGATCGAGGGACTTGGAGTGCTAATCCATGATCGTAACCTCACTGGAGTGCTCCTCCAACCAAGTGCGTGCCATCACAGAGCGGTGACATGGCGGATTTTCCTGTTGAAAAATGGCATCTCCATCAGGATATTCTAGGGCCAGAAGGAGATGCAGATGTTCTCAAAGGTAGTCCACATAACGTGCTCCTGTCAGCGCTCCCTGCAGCTGCCTCTGTGGATCAGCGGTAGAGTGTCGGCCTCCGAATCCCAAGATAGCGGGTTCAAACCCGGCTGAGGTAGTCGGATTTTTGAAGGGCGGAAAAAAGTCCATTCGACACTCCATGTCGTACGATGTCGGCATGTTAAAGATCTCTGGTGACACATTTGGTGTTTACCCGACAAAATTCATTAAATCTCAGCCATAGACGCCCAAGAGAGTTTCGGTTTACTCGGTCTGCCACCTAGTGGGGGCCTAGAGTAAAACGGAACGTCGAAATTGACGAGCAGACAGCCAGATGGCGTCAAATTGAAATGTCTGCACACGGTAGCTGAGGTCATACGATTATTATTATTATTATTATTATTATTATTATTATTATTATTATTATTATTAGCGCTCCCTGCAGCCGGACCGTGGGGCCAAATTGCCCAGGTCAGACCTAAGCCACCTTCCGCCCGGATAATATAACCTTGTTGAAACGCGGGATCCATAGTTTCATGAGACATACCACGCCACACTCTCACACGGCAATCAGCTCGATACAAGTGGTACCGGGATTCATCGGACCATACCACACGCCGCCAATGTTCGAGGGCTCATGCACCTTGCTGAGCTTTGTGCAGAGGTATCAGCAAAGGGACACGAGTTGGTCGTCGGCTGGTGAAGCCTATGAGGTTCAGTCACCTCCTTACAGTCCTGGTAGAAATGGGTTCCTGATTCCCAACATTCAACCGGGCGGTGATCTGGCTCACAGTAGCCTGTCTACTGTCGGATTTTTTATTATGGACACTCGAGTTTAGGCTTTAATTGCATACGAACTAATATGCCTATTGCAATACGAGTTATACCAATATTTTCCTTGTTTAATTCTACATTAGCGTATATAAGACACATTGTTTTCGACGTTCATTAAATATTTTTGATTTGTGGTTGTAATAAATATTGTGCGTGTTTTTGGCTTCTTCTCTAGGAAGCGCTCACTTAGGATTATATACAAGGAAAACTACTTGTCTGATGGTAATGAAATTTTAATATGTTATAACCACATGTATTTGTAGTGTAATACTCAGGTTACAATTTTTTTCAACCACCCCGAAAAATGTTCTTATCATTTTTCTAAAGCAACTCTTTCTCAGCCCAGGGTAAACGTACAGCAGCAAACTTGGGCTTGTTTTGAAGCACTCAGTCATAGTTATCAGGAACTACAACAACTGCAACCGTACAGTGTGGTACCGAATTTATGAAGAGTAATATTGAAAGGAGGTTTTGTGTACGCCGGACCGTGCGATTAACAGCAGGCCGGGTGGTGAAAACGGGCGCAGTGTTGCCGCGTTCAGTAGTAATCACGCGCGCAACGAACGCAGCTTTTCGCTTACTTTCAACCTTTAATTTTATTTCCTCTTATAAATTCCACAGTTGCTGCATCTCGACATACCTACCTTAGACGAATTAGAGACTTAAGAGCACAGAGCTACAAGATCTTCTTTACAGACGAAATGAAATGAAATGGCGTATGGCTTTTAGTGCCGGAGTGTCCGAAGACATGTTCGGCTCGCCAGGTGCAGGTCTTTCGATTTGACTCCCTTAGGCGACCTGCGCGTCACGATGAGGATGAAATGATGATGAAGACGACACATACACCCAGCCACCGTGCCAGAGAAATTAACCAATGATGGTTAAAATTCCCGACCCTGCCGGGAATCGAACCCGGGACCCCTGTGACCAAAGGCCAGCACGCTAACTATTTAGCCATGGAGCCGGACTTTACAGACAAAACCTGGTGCGGACAGAACCATACTATGAAATATGGGTGGCAAGAAAACGTGGTTAAAGCTTTAGAAAACAACTTTGACAACTATAATCTGTACAGCAAATTTATGGATGGCGTGGAGGGTTCCAAACACCGCCTGGATCTGGGAAACGCATCATAATTTTACACATCGGAAGTGAAGAAGGATTTCTTGACAGTGCAGAACTTTGTTTTATTGGCAAGAAAGGACGTGGTGGTTACCATATTGAGATGAACTCGACTCATTATGAAGAATGGTTCACGGAGCTCCATATCATACGATGGTCGGTCCTTCATCTAAATACCCGAACATGTCATGGCTGAAACCTGAAATTATATCTTGGATAAAATAAAAGAATATTTCACTACCACCTGGAGTTGACGATTATAACAAAGTAACTAAACCAGAGCTGATTGTCCTTGCCAGGCCTTATTTTCAAACACCGGTAAAGAAGCTGGCACAACTGACTAAACGACTTCGACCTGATGTACATCTCGTTTGGTTACCAGTGTCCATCGCGAGCTTAATCCAACTGAGCTCATTTGGGCTTACGCAAAAGGGAAAATAGCAAAAACAAATATGGCTAACACATTAGAAAATGGTAGAGGTATGGAAGCAATTAACGCTTTATGCCGAGAAGCCTTACGTACCGTGACCCCTGAACTCTGGAAACAATTTGTTAAAAACGCTAAGAAAATTGAAGACCACTAACTGGGAAAAAGATGGACTGTCTGAAAATTTCCCTTATTTCGAGCCAGTCGTAATCAACATGAATGACAGCAGCACCGATTCATCGAAAAACAGTGATTTGTCAGACGAAGAAAATTGATATAATTAAATATTGTAAATATATGTAAATAATAATGCAAATAACTCGTGTAAAAATTGTGCAGTATGATATTTCTAAATTAGGATGTCAACCATTTTTAAACCTGCCATTGAAGATCCAAAGCCCTTATGAGAAAAGGTGATGGGAAGTGGAATTTATAAGTGGAAATAAAATTAAAGTTTGAAAGTAAACGAAAAGCTGTGTTCGTTACGCGCGTGATTACTACTGAACGCGGCAACACTGCGCCCGTTTTCACCACCCGGCCTGCTGTTAATCGCACGGTCCGGCGTACACAAAACCTCCTTTCAATATTACTCTTCATAAATTCGGCACCACACTGTACGGTTACAGTTGTTGTAGTTTCTGATAACTATGACTGAGTGCTTCAAAACAAGCCCAAGTTTGCTGCTGTACGTTTACCCTGGGCTGAGAAAGAGTTGCTTTAGAAAAATGATAAGAACATTTTTCGGGGTGGTTGAAAAAAATTTTAACCTGAGTATTACACTACAAATACATGTGGTTATGACACATTAAAATTTCATTACCATCAGACAAGTAGTTTTCCTTGTATATACTCCTAAGTGAGCGCTTCCTAGAGAAGAAGCCAAAAATACGCACAATATTTATTACAACCACAAATAAAAAAATATTTAATGAACGTCGAAAACAATGTGTCTTATATACGCTAATGTAGAATTAAACAAGGAAAATATTGGTATAACTCGCATTGCAATAGGCATATTAGTTCGTTTGTAATTAAAGCCTAAACTCGAGTGTCCATAATAAAAAATCCGACAGTAGTGCCCAGTATGATTCTGCGGAGGCAACGTTATGTCCGTCCATTAAGCTCAGCTACGCCGCAGCTAGCCGCAATGCTCAGGGTGCCACGTGTGATGAATAATCAATCAAATAATCAATCAATCGCCAAGGTGGCAGATACCCTATCTCTTGCTTTCCTAGCCTTTTCTTACATTATTTCAAAGAAATTGGAAATTTATTGAACATCCCCTTTGGTAAGTTATTCCAATACCTAACTCCTCTTCCTATAAATGAATATTCGCCCCAATTTGTGCTCTTGAATTCCATTTTCATATTGTGATCTTTCCTACTTTTAAAGACGCCACTCAAACGTATTCGTCTACTAATGCCATTCCACGCCATCTCTCCGCTGACAGCTCGGAGCATACCACTTAGTCGAGCAGCTCGTCTTCTTTCTCCCAATTCTTCCCAGCCAAAACTTTGCAGCATTTTTGTAACGCTACTCCTTTGTCGGAAATTACCCAGAACAAATCGAGCTGCTTGGATTTTTTTACAGTTCTTTAATCAAGTAATCCTGGTGATTTGGAAAGATAATAACATCAATACAAAAAAGGAGCTCGTTGAATCTCTAGTCTTCTCTGTCTTCTTGTATGGCACAGAGACGTGGACCATCCTCAAACATGATCGTGAACGGATAGAAAGCTTTGAAATGTGGTGCTGGAGGAAAATGTTGAGGATTCCTTGGATAGCTCATCGCACGAACACATCAATCCTGAACCAACTTCAGATAAAAGTTCGTCTGTCGTGTAAGGTCTCCCAGCGGATCGTACGCTACTTAGGACATATAATGCGCCGAGATGGTAGTCTTCGGAAGTTGATTGTTGAGGGCAAAGTCCAGGAAACCAGACAACGAGGACGAGTACCGACGCGATGGATTGACATTGTGAACGGCCCCCTAGGGAGTTCTCTAAGAGCAACCAGATTGAAAGCTTTAGATAGGGAAGAATGGCGGAGTATGGTTCATCGGCTAGAGGGCTGAATATTATGATAGTCACGACGCCTCAGTCATGAGGCAAAACGAAGAAGGAGAAGAATATAGTACCTCAATTATTAGCACCCGCCAACTTACACGGTCAACGATGGGTGCAAACAGAAGTCAGAGACATGGCCTACTATCAGCCCGTCAACGCTGGCTGTTTTCTACTAGCATATAATATGGTATATATTTATTCACTACATCCAAATGTTCGATAGATTTAGTTAAACCTAATGTGAAGTAATTTCCATGCTTGCCACTCACAGTGATATACAGAGATTTTTTTCAGGTGGTTTTATAATTGTGAAAGAATCACATTTGCCTGGTGTGAAAATGGGAAACCACGGAAAACCATTTTCAGGGCTGCCGACAGTGGGGTTCGAACCTACTATCTCCCGAATACTGGATACTGGCCGCACTTAAGCGACTGCAGCTATCGAGCTCGGTATACTGTTGTGTAAGGCACTCATAGGACTCCTTTGGGCGGGGATGGAAAGGGAGTGAAGTACGAGTATAAAAATCTTACTATATATAGAAATGGAAGTGTGTGTGTAAATGACACATCTCCTCCTAAACCACTGGAGCAATTTCAACCAAACTTGGTACACGTATTACTTACTATCGGGAGACGATCACTGTGGGGGGGGGGAAGTAAGCCATCCCTAGCGCCCTTAAGGGTGAGGGTCGGGGGGAGGGTAGTTACAATAATAATCGAGAATAGTGTCGAATTCATAGTTTTCGGGGTCGCTGAGTTGAAAAGTAATACTCTAGAATTTTTTTAAGTCCAGCCCCCTTTTAGGTTTGGAGCAAAGCGGGGGTGAGATATAGAAATAATTAAAAACAGTTTCGAATCCATAGATTTCAGGGTCTCTGAGATGAATAGTATTACTCCGGATTTTTTGCAAGTCCAAGTGGGGAGCGAAGGGGGTGAGATATAAAATTTATCGAAAAACTACATATAAAAATATTATCTTCTTCTTACTATATATAAAAATTTATGTAATATGTGTGCGTGGGTGTGTGGGTGTGGGTGTGTAAATGACACATCTCCTCCTAAACCACTGGAGAAATTTCACCAAACTTGGTACACTTATCAATTAGTATCAGGAGACAAACCGCGTGAGGGTAAGACACCGCTAGCACCCTTATGGGCAGGGGTGAGGGGGGTGGTATAAAAATAATCTAGAATATTATCGAATCCATAGTTTTCGTGGTAGCTGAAATAATTAGTGACACTCCAATTTTTTTTAAATTCATGTTCAGCCCCTTTTGGGGGTGTGGGTGAGGGGGAGTGAGATATAAAAATAATCGAAAACAGTGTCGAATCTACAGTTTTCTGGGTCACT